>NC_051284.1:16933055-17246596 GCF_015220745.1 Sebastes umbrosus
TGAGCAACATTTTCTGATGTTCTTAACATTTAAAAAATGCTGGTAAAATATCCCGACTATATCCACTGAAGCTGTAAAAATCACCTGTCAATAACTTTTAAGTGTAACTGGAAAATTTCACAATGGCTGCATTGCCATTTTCACAAATAAGCCACTACATGGAGCTCGGTGTAGGCGATATGACGATACCATGAGACAATACAAATGTACATTTGAGATTTTGCCATACATACACCACATTAACTGTGGGTGTATTAGGCCATTGTAGGCAATATTGTGGATTAAAAAGCCGGACAATATTAGATATTTTTTTCCCATAAATAGTTTCTCAGATATTCCAAGAAATCTATATAACAAAATATATCAATAAAGGAGTATAAAATTACATATACTGGGACAGAGGATTTCATCCATATTGCTCCTTCCTACCTGACATTTTTAATCCAACTAGCTGTTTTAACTTTGCTTTTCTGCTTTTGGCAACACCTTCACAAAGGACTCCTGTCTCCAATTAAAAAAAGATCCACTTCTCTGGTGGAGGGGAGCACACAGCACCTGAACTTTTAGTGCCATCGTCACTGATATCAGGAGTGGAACCAATGGAAAAAATGACATGATAACACACTAATGAAGGTGCAATTGAAGTAACTGATAAACTTATGGTGCTTTGATAAAGACATAAATGAGTTGATTACATCCTTGGATTGATAATTATCCTTATGATCATTACCGGCCTGTAAACCAATTATCATTCACACAGGTGGAGGCATTACTAGGCAATTTTGAAAACAACTGATGTAGCAACTGTTTGAAATAAAAACACATACATACAAACGACACCAATGCTGTAGATGGAAAATGGAAGAGAATGGACAGTAGCTGTAACATAGCAGAAATACAACATGGTCATTAGATCTCTGAGGGAAGTAAACTGAGCCTGTAATGAGCCTTCTGAAATACAAACCCAAGTAACAGGAGTCCAGGACCTTCAATTGTCCATGACATATCAGATACTTTTAAAGGGGCTCATCTGGACATGCCAATGGGGATCCCTTGTCATTGCAATGACTTCACTTCCAATGGTAATGTAACACCAGTGGAACATGTCCTCCTTATATATGGTACATACACACAGGTGGTTTCACTTATTATTTAGACCCACTCTCATCATCATGACTGTGAGCTTTACTGAACTCTCTCTCTCTCTCTCTCTCCTGTACAATATGTTGCTCCTGTTTTGTTGTACCTTATTAGTACATGGACTTTGGTGAGCTTATGTAGTTACTAGTACGGCTCCACTAAACCGGAGTAGCCACAACAATTTAAAAACACCTGTGTTGGTGTGCAGGGCCTTTCAAAAATACCCAAAATGCCACTAAGCAAAGTCAACTTTTAAGCTCCCAGACAGACCACTTTAATTCCATGAACCAAAAAATTAAAATCTGGGACGAGTGGATGAAGAACACTCTCTCGGCAACCAAGTCAAATTGCCCCTTGATAAAGTCACTTTTTGTCAAATGTTTTGATGTGCTGCACTTGCCCAACACTGTCTCCCATAAAATTACGTTCCCATACAACTAAACTGCATAACCAAAATACATCTCGAGGGAAACGCATTTTCTTCCGGATTACGGTCGCAGTTTTAAATATGTGAAGTGATTAATGTTTTAAAAAAAATAATAAAACGAAAATGCAACAAAACTTAGTTAGGTTTAAGCAACAAAACTATTTGGTTAGGCTTAGCAAAAAAACCCATCATGGTTTGGCTTAAAATTACTTAAAAACAAAACGAAAACGCAAGAAAGGACACGAACACTGGGGGTCCGGTGTTTGTTGACTTTCTCGAATGTTATACCTGTTACTTTCAATAATGGTTTTATTCAATGTATTTTAATTCACGGTCGCTCTATATACTACGTCACATGCTCTGCGTGTCACTCGTACTGCGTCACTCGCTGCTGCCGTCCGCAGACTAATAAAAAGGTATTTCTTATACATAAAAAACAAACGTAATCCGCGACAAAATACGTTTCCTTCCAAACATAATTGAGAATGCAATTTAGTTGTATGGGAACGCAATTTTTAGGAGACAGGGGTGACTTGCTACATGCTGAGACACTTGTGATGATGGGGATATGTAAATAAACTGAAAAACTGTACGGATGTTCAGAAAATATGTAATCTTTTTTTAAACAACCTAAACAAACAATACAATTAACTAATATTAAGCTTAGCAGCACTAGAGCAAGTCAGCAGGTCCTCTGAGATAAAAGGTTAAAAGTTGAAATACAGTGAGTCTTGATTTGATTAGGCCTTGGCCCTGCTGACGCAGGGAGTGCTACAGGGAGCCGTTTCATCCAGCAGGTGTTTTCTTCCCTTAATATGAACTGCGGTTCACACTTTCCACCTCAATTACTGTTATGACTGCACAAGCCTTTAGTTCAGACTACCTGCCCCCAACACTCCCATCATCTTGCCCTCGTTGACACCCTCTGCAGCACCATGACGCAGCAAGTCTCACGGCAGAGACCAAAGTGGCTGAAGGTGCATTTAAAAGATGCAAGTGTGTTTTGCGTCCATGATTATGCTGGCAATAAGGGTTTATGGGTTACTGGCTTTAACAACGGAAAATGTGAGGCACGAGAGAGGTGAGAAAACACGCCTGCTCAGCACAATTAGGCAGTGTCCCCACGCACACAAAAAGCACACCCTTGGGTGGCTCCTGGAACAAGCAGACGAGCCTATTCATACATGCAGCAAAAAGGCATGGCACACCTGGAGCCAGCAATGTGAGAAGTGAATGGAATTACTGACATTTAAGTGTTGAATAAACATGTTTTTCTTCCGCTTGGCATGGACACCTGGGACATAACGCTATTTGTTGAAGGCATCCACGGAAACACTTTTGTTTCCGTACTCCAAAGCAAGTACCACTTGTGGTTTGATATAGTCCCATCCATTTGGGTTGGTTTAACATTTATTTAA
Organism: Sebastes umbrosus; assembly: GCF_015220745.1. Taxonomy (NCBI): domain Eukaryota; kingdom Metazoa; phylum Chordata; class Actinopteri; order Perciformes; family Sebastidae; genus Sebastes; species Sebastes umbrosus. The sequence continues at coordinate 16,936,041 of NC_051284.1, forward strand.
TCAAGATAACAATGATCCTGAAGGCACTTCCCCAAACACACCACCACACGCAATACAAAGCACACTCCTCCTCATAGTCTAAGTCTGAATTCTCTGGCAATCATTTTGCATTCCTTACTTTAAGCCAAGACCAGACATCCCAACAGAGAAGAGCAGTGAGGAGGTCAAGCATGTCTAGGCTAAACAATGAGCTTAAGTGCTGTGTGTGTGTGTTAAGAGACAGACAGAGAGGAAAAGAGAGAGAGAGGGGAAGAATGAAATAGATAATGCTGTAAAATTAATTGCAAACACTAAGTGCAGGTCTATTTTACAACCTAGAAGGCACTTGGAGAGAAAAAAAACACCTCCAGAACTGAACATCTCAACCCATTTTGATACCCAAAAATACTCTCTCTATCACTCACTGTTAAAATGTATATGATTTAGGGCTGTCAAAGCTAACACGATAATAATGCGTTAACACAAATTAATTTTAACGGCACTAATTTCTTCAATGCATTAACACAACTTTTGATTTCTAGGTTGTAGCGGGCTCAGTTTTAAAGCTAGAGCGAATAGACTTGTATCATATGAAAACCATGTCATACTAGCATGTCGCGAAGCAGGCTAAATAACGCTTCAAACTTTTGCCCAATTTTGGCGAGGAAAAACGGTCATGGCCATTTTCAAAGGGGTCCCTTGACCGCTGACCTCAAGATATGTGAATGAAAATGGGTTCTATGGGTACCCACGAGTCTCCCCTTTACAGACATGCCCACTTTATGATAATCACATGCAGTTTTTGGGCAAGTCATAGTCAAGTCAGCACACTGACACACTGACAGCTGTTGTTGCCTGTTGGGCTTGAGTTTGCCATGTTGTGATTTGAGCATATTTCTTTATGCTAAATGCAGTACTGTGAGGGTTGCTGGACAACATTTGTCATTGTTTTGTGTTGTTAATTGATTTCCAATAATAAATATATACATACATTTGCATAAATCAGCATATTTGCCCACTCCCATGTTGTTAACAGTATTAAATACTTGACAAATCTCCCTTTAAGGTACATTTTGAACAGATACAAAATTATGCAATTAATTGCAATTAAATATTTTACCTAATATATAATACTATACTATATAAACTTAACCTTGCAAACTTATATTAGATATAAGTATCTATATATAATCAAGTTTGACAGGCTAAATGACAAAAAAAAGAAGATTAGATGCATCAAGAAAACAACTGGGCAATATCTAACATGGTTTAACAACCTCACTCAATCTGCAGCCATCAAGAACCTGTGTCTTTCACTGTACGGGTGGAAAAGGAAGAAATATTGAGAGGAGGAATGAAACACAATAACACCATGGGACACATAATTTTTCATCTGAACAACTGGAGGTCAAAGTGAGCTGGAAAAGCTTAACAACCTCTGTGGATAACTGGATAAAATATAGAGGACTTAATAGGGTGAATTTATGATGTTGTCATCAAATTGGACAATCTGGTTTTCTGGAGTTACTTTTCTATGAAGACTTTCAAGCAATATGTGTTGTGTACGCATTCAAATGTACCTTTTTCACAGCAGACATGACTTGTCATAGTAGGAAAAGCACAGGTGAAATTGATAACAGTAACGATGGGTCAGTTCTGTTAAGTGTCCAAGTAAGCTATTCCAGTGAGCCAACATGCACAATACTAGGACCTCCCCTAAGTGGAATGCAGCTATCCTTAATGTTATTTAATACACCTGTGCGTTTCCTACTATGACATGCCAAAATGTCTGCTGTGAAAAAAAGGTCTATTGCACACAGGTGAGGAAATTAATGTAATATAGCTACTGCCAGCAACAACCATGACAGAAAGACATTTTAATTAGACTCATTTTAATAGTCTCTGAGTATGTCTGTGGATGAGTAATGAGTTTGTAAGAATGGTGCATATCAATACTGCTTCGTGGACTTTCCCAATCTACCATATTGATTAATACAATGACCCTGGGTATTTTAATAATCCCAGGGTAGGGCAAAAGAAGAGCAAGGACTTTAACCGGAAATACAACACGGGTTGGCAAACGTTTAACTTTAAGCTAACTGGTTACACAAACAGCCTCTAAACAAAATATGCCTTGTTATGTCTGTAAATAATCATCCCTTCGGTTAGCATGTTGCTCTGTAAATAATTACCTAACCCTAGCCTTACATGCAAATAAGTGACAACCCTGTAGATGGTGAGATGATGTGGAGTCATAAAGGAGTAGCTGATGGAACACCTAATGCTTATCATTGTCGCAAAGTTTTACATTCATAAATGCAAATTTGCAACGGTTAAACCTCATTTAAATGTTTTTAAGAAAGAAATAGAACTATATATTAAGACTATATCTTCTGCAAAAAAACAAAAAGTCTATTAAAACGATGAGTTTGTGCTCCCATTTAAATGTTTTTTCTTAAAGGTCCCATATTGTAAAAAGTGAGATTTTCATGTCTTTTATATTATAAAGCAGGTTTAAGTGCTTTATAAATACTGTTAAACTATTAAAACGCTCAATATACCGACAAATAATCACAGCCCGTATTCAGTAATTGCGCGTTTGAAACAAGCCGTTAGGATTTCTGTCCATTTGTGATGTCACAAATATAAAATATATAGATCTTTACATGGTTTTAAACATAAACATTCTAAATGTGTCTCAGTTTATCTCCTGTTGTAGTTTATGTAAATAACATCAGCTGACAGGACGTACACATGGACCCAAGCCGTTGCCTTGCAACGCAATTCCGTTGCAATTCCATTGAAATGCACTAAAACGGAGCGTTTCAGACAGAGGGTAAATACAGGCATATTCAAGCTGGCTGTATGAGGAAAATAAAGTTGTTTTTTTTAACATTACAGCATGTAAACATGTTCTAGTAGAAACACAAAATACAAGTATGAACCTGAAAATTAGCACAATATAGGACATTTAAGGTACTATTATTTTATTTATATTAACCTGGCATGTTTTGTGTTATTTATTTCATTTGTTTTTATTTATCCCTTTATATGTATTGTTTACCTATGTATTGATTTAATTATTCTTTGTATTGTTTACTAAAATAAAGTCTATTGAATAAAAAGATGCTATGATGGTTTCCTTGACAAGTTTGTGCTCTTTAGTGGCCACACAATAATTAGCTAACCATTAAAAATAATATGGACACTTCACTGGTACCACTCACTACTATTATTTTATTTATATTAACCCCCTGGCATGTTTTGTGTAATTTATTTAATTTGTTTTTTATTCATCCCTTTTATTTCCTTTATATGTATTGTTTATCTATGTATTGATTTAGTTATTCTTTGTATTGTTTACTAATCTAAAATAAAGTCTATTGAATAAAAGGATGCTATGATGGTTTCCTTGACAACAGTGTGTGCTCTTTAGTGGCTAACGTTAACTTAGCATTAAACATAATATGTACACTTCATTGGTATCACTCAACCTTAAGTGTTGCTGTCCATAACGTTAAGGTATAGGCTTGCTACTACCTGCTATCAGTGCATGTTATCTTTGGGGTTAATGTGCAACCAGGCTGGCGCGAACAACAACAACATGCTAACTTAGCATGCTAACTAACTACAACAGAAGCTAGTTCAAGTTAGCCTGCTCATTTTAACAGGACTAGCTAATGCACCAACTTAACTACCATCAAACAGATATTACAATACAGTCAGGTAACAACAAACCCACCTTTCAGTGTCTTCTTCTCCTCCAGAATCAAAGTTATGTTCAGTTAGGAGAGCTAGTTCTGTTAGCTCCAAGAAGTCCAGCAGCAGCTTGGTTGCGACATAGCAGCTAACTAGCTCGCTAACAAAACTTAGCAACTACTGCGTTACCAGTCCTCAAAGCTGTGACAAAGGTTGAAACTCTTTCCCCTCCAATTTCCAATATTTAGTCACACGACAACTTTGTTTTCTTTGAGTTCTTGCTTTGACTGCAGCAGCTAAAGTGTAGCCGTCCCTGCACCGTTTAGCTAACACGACCTCTCAACCTGTTGTTACACACACACATCAACAGGGGGTGCTGTTTGCTGCAGGCTACATTGAGCCAGGAGAGTAGAGCATCTCAGACTCACATCTCACATCTCAGACACAGACTCAGGAAATCCTTTGTCCATAATAATGCACACAGTGCACTTTCATAGACTAAGCTACTTTTTTAATTCTGCACACCACCAACAGCTCTACTCTGCACATTTATAGACTGTTTTTTACTGTATTTTAAGATAAGATAAGATAAGATGAACCTTTATTAATCCCCAGAGGGAAATTCAGGTGTCAAAGCAGCAACATCAGCAAACAGAGTGAAACACAGGAGAGGTAAAGGTATACAAAAATTATAAAGACAATAATAGAGATATAAAAGATACAGAGTGAATGGGTGAACATAGTGTGTACAGTCCATCAATAAATAAATGTAGAATGTGCAATAAATAAATAAATAAATGTAATATGTACATATGTGCAGTCAGCAATAAAGTGGTAAATAGGATGTATAGTGTAAAGTGAGTGTAAAGTGCGCCAGATAGTGCATGTTAAAAGGTAGATAGTGCATGTTTAAATTTCTTAAAAGTCCTAATAGTTGTCATATGGGGGTCAGCCTTGGTTGTGGAGCCTGATGGCTACCAGCATGAAGGACTGACCCAGGCGCTTTGTGTTGTGCCGAGGAGGGATGAGTCTATACCAATAATGTACAGCTTTACTCTGCACTTTAGTATATATATATATTTTTAAAACTCGCTACCTCAGTTCTCATCCCATATTAAATTCCATATTTGACATTTCTTAATCCCCTGGTCTCTACTGTATATCTCCTATATTTTATTATTCAGCACTATATCACTTTTTGCACTATATTCGCATTTTTAATATTCCTGTTTCACAGTTGTTACCCTGCACTATATTCAGTTTTAACAATTTTCTTCATCTCCTTGTATTTTTATATCTGGTATATTTTTTTTGTACTTTGTACTTTGCACTATTAACTTTTTTACTGCCTTTTTACTAACATGTTTTGCACTATAGAACTGTAATGCTGGAAACTTGAATTTCCCTCGTGATCAATAAAGTTACTATCTTTCTATCTATCTATGTATCTTTGGTGACAGTAAACCGCAGACACACACAGCATGTGGAACAAAATGTGCCACCGTGAATGCTTTGTAGATTTCACATGTTGATAGTCTCTATTGTATTGTTATATTTTAAGCAACAGTCAAACTGCAAAGGGAGAGAGGTATAGGCAATGACGGGAAAAGACCCCCATGCATGCGCTGCTTATGCAAGTTTCAGTAGTGGGAGACGTATTCACATATTGTAACAAAAGTTATAATATCACAATGTAAAAAATAATCTATCATAAATAAAATCCATGCACTTAAAACCTTACCAAAGTAAAAGTCTTATCAGCATAATGTAGTTATAGTTTAACAGTATTTATATAGCACTTAAACCTGCTTTATAATATAAAAGACATGAAAATCTCACTTTTTACAATATGGGACCTTTAAAGTGTCAGTGAAAGTGCTCATGCAGGAAAAAGGCCCCCTGTGAACCCTTACTAAAAATAAGTTTATTCTAGTTTGCTATTAGTACACTTCTTTTAAATTTAAAATAACGTAGGTTTCAGTTTACTTTTTATGTACTTATCAGAGATATACTTAACAAAAGTATACATAAGTATACTTGGCTCATACTGACAAGTATACAGAAAAATCGAAGTATACTTGGCTCACACTGACAAGTATACAGAAAAGTCTACTTGTACTTAATCTTTTGATCAAGATATATTTAATAAAAGTATAATTAAGTATTCTTGCCTTATAGGCCTACAGAAAGGTATACTTGGCTTGTAGTAGTTGTGCTTACTTTTTGATTGAGTAGCCTATTAAAGTGTGAGCTGTATTATTATAATTTGCTTATTATTACTACAGTTGTATCAATGTCTTAGCGGCATTTTGGCATTTTGTAGGTGTCAGAGGTGGAGCTTCTACTTTATAGGCTATTCAATCTGTAATTTCATAATCTGTGAAGTAAAGTAATAAATGTAGTGAAGTAAGAAGTACAATATTAAGTACAATAAAGTAGAATAAAATGGCAAGCTAAAGTTGGTAAGCATCATCATTTAAATTAGCATTAAAATGTATAAGCTTCTTCTTCTTCTTCTTCCCTTCAGTTAGCATGTTGCTTCGTAAATAATTACTTAACCCGAGTTTACATGCAAATAAGTGACCCTATAGATGAGATAATGTGGAGTCTCTTCTTCTTCTTCTTCTTTTTCAAGTCTACAACAACACTGACAAGAAGTTCATCTCATCCGTGTGGTTGAAGTGTTTCAAGGGTAAATATCCAGTAGGCTTAGGTCATTGTTTCAACAGACTCTAGCTAATAGCCTACAATACTTAATTTCTGGAAGCTTAACCTTTACAGTGATACACATAGGCTATTTGAATCATGTTTCACTGAAATGAACCGCCACAGGAAAGGTATGTCTATTTCCGTGACTACTTTTGTGCTCACTAATCCTCTTTTCAAAGCTCGAGAAGTCTTGCTCATGTTGCAGTGTTCGTCCTCAAGATCCCCCTGTTAATAATATGTCAGAACTCATTCAAATCTCAAGTATGGTATTGGTGATATACTTCTAGACTGAGTCCCCCAACATAGCCTTTTAAAGTAGTATAAATCCTGGCATGTGTCATTTGTTTCTTTTACCCTCAGTTATGAGGTGTTCTACTGTTACAAATTACCTCAGCATTCAGTGATGTGTGTGCGCGCAGATTGGTCAATGTGTCTGAGCGTATCCGAGCATGCACATGCACTGTTATGTGTGTGTGTGTGTGTGTGTGTGAGGGAGGCCGAGACGGACTGACAGACAAGGTAAAAGAGAGAGTGCACTTAGTCAAACTCAAGACTTTTCCATGACCTGCTCCCTATGGCATGCACTCTATCTGAGAGACTGAGTGAACTGTATAGCTTTGTCAGTATAAACTTCTCAAGGGTCAACGCATCACTTCAGAGGGGAACGGAAAAAACTTTGCTTTGAAACAAGCTCTCTTTTTCATTTTCAGTTCAGTGCCAACTCACCTTCAAAAGAGAAGCACGTCCGCATGATTAATGATGCTTGTCCGAGATAATTTAGCAAAAGCAATCTGATCAGGTACTCCTAATCATATTTCCTTTGAGAATTCAAAATATCCAAGGCCTCTGGTAAGAATCACATCGCTTTAATCTGTGGAAAACATAAAACATGTACACTTCTTATATGTTTGCTGATACAAACGACATGGGAGGTAAGACATAGATAAATGTGGAGAGCAACAACATTAATTCATGTTAGACATGCCATTCCGCTTACACGAATCCACGTGGGAGAGACTTTTTTCGGGCATTGTACACTGAGTGTGTGTGTTTTAATGGAGTCTATTGATAGCACTTTAACGAGGCTTTATTGGAAAAAAAAAAGTTTGTTTTTTTAAACATTCTTGCCTCTAATGACCTCTTGTGCTTTTGTGGTGGTTCAAAGAGGGGACATGGATGATTTAACTTATTCTCTTTCACTTCACTTCCTCTTCACATTGACAACATGGATCACACCTGTTAACAGCGCTGTATAACTCCGGTTTTGCATCTTAATTCCTGTGTGTTTATCTCCATCTATGTCCTGGTCCTATATACCCTTCTCTCTTTCCTCCCTTTTTCCACCCTGGTCTCCAGGCAATGAGGATTAGAGTGGCGGGGCCATAAGCTGTCTATTTATATCAACAGCAGCCTATGGAAGAGCAGCAGCCTGTGGCTTAGCACATTAACACACAAAACTACAGTATGAAGCGGATGCCAGCAGACATGTATTGATCAAAGCTTTAAAAGCTTGAGGATGAGATGGAGATGTAGCTTACATCACGCTGTTAAATAGAGAATGAGTCCCCATGGGTGCTTCGACTCATCTGTCCAAATATGTGCTGCCTGCGGTTGTGAGTCCAGCAGTTGCGTCATGTCTTCAAAGGTGACGTGCAGGTACAGACAGCAGTTTGGCAGCTTGACTCTGATTAATTTTGATGTTATGTTTTGAATAGGGCTGTCAAAATATTTAATCGCAATTAATCGTAGGTTGTCCAAAGTTAATCACGATTAATCAAAAACAAAATGATGTTCAAAATGTACCTTAAAGGGAGATTTGTCAAGTATTTAATACTCTTATATACATGGGAGTGGACAAATATGCTGCTTTATACAAATGTGTGTATATATGTATTATTGGAAATCAATTAACAACACAAAACAATGACAAATATTGTCCAGAAACCCTCACAGGTACTGCATTTAACATAAAAATATGCTCAAATCATAACATGGCAAACTCAAGCCCAACAGGCAACAACAGCTGTCAGTGTGTCAGTGTGCTGACTTGACTATGACTTGCCCCAAACTGCATGTGATTATCATAAAGTGGGCATGTCTGTAAAGGGGAGACTTGTGGATCCCCATAGCACCCATTTTCATTCACATATCTTGAGGTCAGAGGTCAAGGAACCCCTTTGAAAATTGGCATGGCAGTTTTTCCTACAGTTTGGAGCGTTATTTAGCCTCCTTCGCGACAAGTTAGTATGACATGCACGATACCAATGGCTTCCTTAGGTTTTCCTCCGAAAAGATCGAATAGTGGCCGGGTCCGACTGCGGCCCGTTAAAAATCGCAATTTGTTTTATTGTGTAGTGCTGTTAAAACAAATTTGCGTTAAAACACGTTATTATCGCGTTAACTTTGACAGCCTAGTTTTGAATAACAATCACTACTTCAAGGTGCTCTGTTCTCGATTGGTGTATCAGATGGCGCTGTGGGGTTTTGCAAATGTCAAATATATTCACGGAAAGGACAGATTACGACAAAATGAGTAACCTCATTGACTTCTAGAGGTCTCGTTTTATTCCATCCATGCTGTTTGCAGTGTCATTTGGAAAGTACACAGGCTACATTTCATGAGGGTGACACTAAGCAAGTTCCCAAGTGTCATTTTTTGCTATGGTTGCATTTTGCCTTATCTCATCAAGCCCTATCCAAGTTGGCCTCCAAGAGCGACAAGCGATCTCTAACCTGTGATTTATCCATGCCACAGTCAGTGCAGGTGCTCTTTATGCTCTACATCCTCAACATCCTTCCCTGTTTTCCTTCCCTGACCCCTTCACCTTTCTATCCTCCCTCCTTGTTGTATGCCTCTCAGCGTATCTTATTCTAGCTCGTCCCTTGTTGACGGTGCCAGATATGTGTCTACGCTTGGTGGGCCGTCTCCAGACAGGTTATAAATAACCAGCAGAGTTTTTTTTTGCTTCATGTCCTGAGAGCTCTACTTTCTTCTCACACTTGAGGAACCATGGGAAAAGAATCTTTCCCTTACGCACATGGCACTCATCATAATAACAGACACGGTTATACATAAAACCTCCGAGCACCCGTTTGCAAGCTTTGCACAAACACACAGACACAGTTATGCATGCACACGCAGAATGGTGGCTTATACAATAAGGTTGCAGCACTGAAAATAGCAAGGTTATACGAACGAACAGGGGCACTGTTTATAATGAAATGTTAACTTACATTACATAACCTGCACTGTGGGAAGGCAGAGTACGTTTCTACTGTCATGTAAGTATGGGAAACTTGCTGAAACAACAGAATGGGACAGAAGTCTGGGAGAGCGAAAAATAGAAAGAACAAGAAAACAACTACATCGGAGGGGGAAAAAGTGAAATGAGGAGAGGGAGTGGAAAAAGAGTTCATCGGATAAGCATTACTTTTCTCCTTATGACATACCAGATTGAAGAGAGAGGGGAGGGAGTTTATTTTATGGGTACATGGTGTGAGTAGGGGTGACGGTGAAATAGTGTTAATGTGGACTATAGTTGGGAGTCAGGGAGAATTCAGGGGTTGGCAGGTCAGACTCTGCTGACACACTGGGATCAGCGATGGGATTGTTTCCATTGGAAAGAATTCCAAGAATGAGCTAGAAGAGCTATCAGTGACTTCACTCACAGGGCTCTGACAACAGTTTTAATACATAGTCAGGCACACACGCATTTAAAGATACCGTGTCTCACGCCAACAGTGGTGTGCGAGACACAATCCGGTCCCCGATGTCACCGAGTATTCAGTGACTCTCACTCATTGAATGCTGTCACCTCTGACCACCCCGGTGGTGGTTGATACACACATGAGCAGTGGAAAGAAATTACTTTCACACAAGAGATAAAGTTATTAAAAAAAAAAGAGTTGTTTATTAAGAGTTTAATGGAATAGAGTGGTGTAGGGATGACGTATTTTTGTAGTCCAACTCAGAAGTTAGCATCCCCCTGGTTCACTCGACTAAAAGCCAATGAGATTTTTCCATTGGCATTTGGATCATTGCAGAAAATAAGCTTACATTTATGATTTTTGAATTGTAAATGCAATCCCTAGAAGTAAAAAGCTAACGTTAATGACTATAAACGAACTACACAACGATCGCATGACTTCAGCGTCGTAGCGTGATGACGTTTAGTAGTCTCATTTAGCCACTTGTTAGCAACCGCCTTTTTTAAAACACGAGAAAATTCACGAGTGGGGTATTTACTGATGCATTTTATGTTGTAGAACAAAACATTTAAATCTCTTCAGCTTGTGTTAACCACAGATCTTATTTCAGGCATTTAACTAAAAACCCATTAAAAAAAAAAACATTGACATCCAGACGAGGGAACCGGAAGTGCTAAAATGCAAACTATTTCCAGGTTTTAGGACTCATTCCTGCACCACTCTATAGTTGGACATTTAGGGAAACAGCCTAATTCACTTAATTGACGAGAGTTAGATAAGAAGACAGAGTTCCCTTTTCCTGTCTGTAAATATGAAACTGAGACCATAGTCAGTTAGCTTAGCTTAGTTTAGCAGTTTTTGTATATTGGCAACAAAAGCAAATAACCCCACAACTCTCATTACGTTTCAAATTAGGGGTGTCATGATATACCGGTGTTGACGACAACCGTGATAATTTAATTATTGATAATACAAATATGATAATATCATGTAAATAATCCAGCTCCTCTTAAATTATTTTCTACATACGGTTAAAGACTTTCTCTCCAACTTCCTACGCTCGTATTTTGAGTGTCATTCATTTGCCAGAAAAAAAAGAGCCCAAACGCACAATAAACAAAGTTAAAGATGAATTTGACTGGTAACATTATTATCATTATTATTTTTTTTAAATTTCTTTTAGATATTGCCATAATATTGTTATTGTGAATTCTTTTGGCCACGACAAAAGTCGTGAAAATCTGACAGCCCTAATTCAAATGTTGGTAATCCTGATTGGTGCATGGAGGTATATGACATTAACTCTTCGGTCACGGCTAGAAGGGAACATGCAAATTGTGAAACTCTCGGGAGATGGTTAAGGTTTTGCAAGTTTTTACAATTTGCGGGTTACCTTCTAGACACAACCTACCTTTACCAAACTGAGCCCATGCCACTTAAAATCAGTGAGAAAAGCACAGAACAAAAATAAAGACAGTGAAATAACCAAAACGTTTCTAACTTTTGGCAGAAAATAATGTGTTGATGTAGGACCCCATCGTTCATAGTAAGAAGCTGATTGAGAAAATAGGTTTTCAGGGCCTTTAAAGCAAGATCTTTCTGGAAGTTGCAACTGAAATTATGGAAATAAATATTTTTTTAGTGCTTCAATCAGGTTAGAAGGGGCAAAGCAAATTTCAATTACCGCTTTCGTTAAAAGAGTCTTTAATTGCAGAGGTTCCTGACTGAGTTAATCAACTGAGAAGTGTCTGAAGGAGAAGAGCTGCTGCTCAAAATGTCAAAATGCTCTGGAGAGATGCTGCAGGGGCTTCCTTTCATATCCCAGAAACACATATTAAAACTGAAGTATATTGCGTTCTCACTGTTCCTTCCATATTTGAAAGACGGCGCAAAGTTCAGAGGTGTCTGGCTGACGTCACACGGTTGCGTATCTGGATGCAAGTTCAAGCAGTTTGGCCAAGGACTGCGGTTGTCCTTTTCTAACTTCTTGTGATTTCTTCTTTCCATGATCTCATGACATTTTCCACTGAGATCAAGGAGCAGTTGTTCAGAAAGGGACAAAGGACATTCCTTTCCTAACCTATTCAGAAGGCTGGGCCAGACACACTCTGCTGCTGACCACCGTTATCAGCTGGGGGGTATTAATAACTCTTTATGCTCCAGGAGGAAGCAGGATTGAATGTCAGCTCATTGTTCCCCTTTCCAGGAAGTGACCGTAAGGCCCAGAGAGTACCGCCGTGTCAGGCTCTTGGCCCCCCCAAACACCCTATCGCAGCAACTCTGATGGACCGTTCCCGGTACTAGGCAATCAGACGTGACCTATAGGGTCACTAATACAGTACAAAGCAGCAAATCACCTGAGAAGTTTCCATTGTAGCCGTGATCAGAAAGCTTTCCGTTTATTCCTGTAAATCCCCCAGTTCTCCATTAGAGCTTTTCCACTCAACCACATTTTATTAGTCTAGTATCATTGTGGTGAGTGTTTATGGGTAGAGCGTGAGGAGCTGCTTCCACAGACTTTTATACCCCGGTACTATCCTCAATATTTCTGTAATTGTAAAAAGATTTGCAGGTCAATCCAATGTTCTCCATAAAGCATCATTTTAATAAGTTTAAACATGTCATTTTTAACTTAAAACTTAGAAACGAAAGCTGTTCAGTGCTCAGGAGTTAGAGTTTGCTCTAACTAGGAGTCAGACTGTGTGTGCATATGTGCAAGTCGAAGACAGGAAGTAGCATGTGGCCTGTTCTCGCTTCTACATATAGCCATCTGTATTCGTAGAGAGAGAGATTCTGTATGTGAGAGATGCCGAGCAGGAAGCATTACTGCTTTTCTGTAACCACTGCAGGTGAAGTGAGATGGGGAAAGAACTGGGGGGGTTTACATAAAGGAAAATGAAAGTAAACACAGAAGTCTCTTGGAAACAATACTTTAAACGCACTCAAGTATTACCCCTGTAAAAGACTCATTTGCTTCCATCTTGTACCATAAAAATGGCAGTAACTCCTCACACTCAATTATTCTCACAGCAGAGTCACACAGTTGGATAGCAAATTCAAATGTTTATTTACAGCCTCTGTAATTGTCACAGAGAAAAAAAAAGTGGTCTAAATACAAAAAAACAAGAGAAAGATGGCGGCTAATCTCCCTGAGCTTTACAAAAACAATGTGGGACCTGTAGGTGACAGACGGGAGAAAGAGAGAGATGTTCTGTACACAGCCCTAATGCCACTCAAATGAGAAATTTACAAAAAAAAAAAAAAAAAGAACAGACATATCTCAATCATGCTTGTACAACAGGAGTTCATATTGTGTTTCTACAAACTGACTGACGAGACTTGTTCCACAAACAATAAGTGGTGATTTAAAGAGCGAACACCGACTTCTGAAACTGCAGAACAGACGAATAAAAACAGACGTCACTACCAGAGAACAAATACGATTTCCCATCAACAGCTTATGGCAAACACCAGTACTGATTTTATTGTGAAAGAGTTTTAATACTGTCAGATATAACCTTATTTGTGAACTCTGAATTCTCCATGACCTGAACTTCACGATGTCAAACGTATGGCTGTTTTTAAAAAAGAAAAAAGGAAGACTGGGAACGACTTTCAGTTCAGGTGCGTACAGCTCTTTGTCTTTCTAAAAAGTAAACCAAACCCATAGTACAAAAACAAGATCAGCGCACTACAAGGCCTCAGGGGTGGGCTCGTTGGGGACAAGTATTTACACATCCTTCATTGCTTCATCGACTGCTTTTTCAAAAAAATTACAATTTGCAGTCCTCGCTCAGATTTGCCCTTTTGAACAATAATCATCAGATGTTGTACTATTCTGCTTTTATCATCCAAGTCCTGTTTGTCAGAAGGCTCACAAGGAAGCCAATGTGTTTGAGAGGATCATAGCGTGACTGTTGCCCTCATTGTACAATGAAATTTATGCATAAGCATAATGGGGCATGCTGGTTTATTTTCTGCTCACTTCTCTAAAATGATTCCAGGTTGCCTTTTTTTAACTGTGAATGCCAGACGCGCACAATCTTTTAGACGAGTGGGGGGGAACATTTTACACACAAAAATCACAAAACATTCACTTCTCAGAAACAGACACATCTATGGACAGCAGTGGCGATCACAATAATTAAACATATCAATCCAGACACTGAACACAGGTATGGACAGCATTACTGTAGACGGTAAATCCCCACGGGTACCACAATAGTTCTGTATGAGAGTATGAAAAGTCTCTGGGGTCATGATGCCAGCCATCTTGGAGTAAAAGTACAGAGCAGTTGCAGAACCTCCCTTGCAGTGTTAAGAGCTGTCCATGGAGCACTGAGCTGCCGCTGTCCAAAGGGGGACGTCCGTCCTGGGCCGAGACACACACGGTGGTAGGCATGGTAGGAAACAAGTGGAGGTTAGAGGTGTGCGTGTTTGTTCTTTTTTCAAGTGGGATTTGGCGGGTTTGCAGTCCAGGGGGATAAATTATTGTGTTGCCTGTTGTGTATTGCTTCTCTTGCTGGGATTGATGCTTTGGTGTCAAGGGCAACGAGATGGCCTCGCGAGACACTGAATGTGTGTCTCGCCAGAGTGCTGCGGTGCAGTGTGGGAACGGGAGAGTCTATCAGAAAGGAAAAAAAAGAGGAAACAAGGGCGTTTGGGGTGCTGCAACACATCCTCTAGTGCTGAGAATTCTGTGTTGGCTGTCCGTTTTGGATGTTGGCATTATTCTGCTCCTCTTCCTCCTCCTCCTCTTCTTCTTCTTCCTCCTCCTCCTCTTCGCTGACCAGAAACTCCTCTGGAGGCCAGCGAAGCTCCCCGCTCTCCACTTCTCCCTCCGTCGGCTCGACCACGATGGAAGGCAGACGGTCTTTGAGCTTACAGCAGCGGTCAAAGTCTGAGGGGTCTGGGAATATCTGAAGAGGAAAGACAAAGGTGAAACACTGGTTAATAATCTTAAAATTAGGGCTGTCAAAGTTAACGCAATTGTTGTAGCGGGCTCAGTTTTAACACTAGAGTGAAGATACTGGTATCATACGAAACTAAAAAAACCTAAGTAATCCATTGGTACCAACCATGCTAAATAACGCTCCAAATTAACGCTACATTTTGGCAAGGAAAAACTGTCATGGCCATTTTCAAAGGAGTCCCTTGACCTCTGACCTCAAGATATGTGAATGAAAATAGGTTCTATGGGTACCCACGAGTCTCCCCTTTACAGACATGCCCACTTTATGTTAATCACATGCAGTTTGGGGCAAGTCATAGTCAAGTCAGCAAACTGACAGCTGTTGTTGCCTGTTGGGCTCGAGTTTGCCATGTTATGATTTGAGCATATTTTTTATGCTAAATGCAGTACCTGTGAGGGTTTCTGGACAATATTTGTCATTGTTTTATGTTGTTAATTGATTTCCAATAATACATATATACACACATTTGTATAAAGCAGCATATTTGTCCACTCCCATGTTGATAAGAGTATTAAATACTTGGACAATCATGCGATTAAACATTTTAAATCGATTGACAGCCCTACTTAAAATTAATACAATTTGTTTTCTGAACAACAGAGCACGCCGTTTTGAGCTATTCAGCTGTTGTAAGGCAAGAAATGACTTGTGAGCATATTTCTGATCAGTGCTAAGTGTGCGGTAGGCTACCAGAACTTATTGAGCCTCGTAGAAGTGTTGCAGGCACCGCCACAAGGCTAAACAACTGTGAAGGAAGTGATGTGAAGACTAAACATCTGTGATGGGAAGTGGTTGCTTAAAATCCCAGTGGCATACCTGCTCTCGCCCAGCCCACATTCCTCTAAGCTAGCTTTCCAAATAAATGCTCGCCCCAAAAACAAATTGCACAAGAAATTGTTACATCAGTGTCACTGTGTATGGGTAAATGAGGCATGTCTAGCGAGACTTACAGTAAATGCTGCATCATGTTTAATCTAAATGCTTTGGGAGGCGTTGTGCCAAGCAGCTCGTAGCTGCTTACAAACTCATCCAGTACCACACTACTCAGAAGATTATACAAGAGCATAATCAGGGCATTTCAAATCAACATTTTAAAAAAAAAAAAGGTGAAAGGTTTACTGGGACATGATTTGTGTTTAAATAAAACATCTATCCTATATATAACAGTCAGCATTTAGTGCTGAATACTTTATATTCCTCTGGAGATAGCGTTAGAAAAAAAGGTTTAGGAAAGAACATGACATCAGCCGTGTTATCTGCAAATCCAGACCGATACGTCTGCTTATAAACGCAGCGTGCCACACTCAAATGTTTGGATCTAAACTGAAGGGCATGAGAGACATTCTGACAAGAGAGATTACATGCATTCCCTGTCCTGGCAAGATTGGACATCAACCTCAGCCTCTCTGTTCTCAGGAACCAGAGAAATGCCCCAGGGGGAAAAAGCCTGCCACTCCTGGTCCAAGAACAGCATTTCTTTTTGCTGTTGTTTGGATAAAGTGGATGAATATTTTTAGACCTGCATATTTCACTCCAAGACATTGAAGCAGGGGGGTTAAGGGAGGGCGATGTCGCTGTCTGGGCAGAGAGCCGAGTGGAAAGAAAGCATTAGATGAGGCAGGAGAGAGAGACGAGAAGAGATAGAGGGGATCCAGCTGTGTCCAAGTCTCCATGAATTCCATAGGAGACAGATGCGAAGGGAGGAAAAAGACAAAAAGCTATAAATACGCCTCGTGAATGTGAGAATTTGTCAAGTTATGAAAGCATGTATGCGTATTTCTGCAGCTTTTTTTTACATTCCCTGAAAAACAGCTGCGTGTAGAACCGCGCCAAAGAGGTGTGATTATATGAGTGTGTGTTGCATGTCTGTTCACGTCCAATGCCTGCGTGCATCTGCATTTCCTGGCCTGCATCACCAATCCTCGCTGTGCGTCAGCACCGAGGGGAGTTAGGCAGTAAATGACCTTGCCTTTGGACCCCTGGCTAACATGTCATAACTTGTTTCACTTCCAGTGGCAGGAAGAGACGACACATCAACCAGGCACAATACGAGCTATTTTAGGATGTTCTGGGGTGTGCGGTGGGTGCACACTATATACACACACACGCGCCTGAATCATGAATGTCATGCCTTTTGAGATGATAATTCTGTGAATCAGTAACCCATTTGCTTCTCCACTAGTAGGTCACATTCATTTCAATACCTTTTAAAAAAAGGTGCAGCTGGAATTTAATGGTCACACAATTTGTGTCAAAGAAGCGCCCGGCCGGCCTCCACGATGGAGGAAGTGAGTGGCTGCTTCATACAGTGCTTCTCTAAGGACTGGCTGGGACCTTGGGCATATGGCCGAGGTGAGGAAATACAGAATGGGGATGGAAAGAGTGGAGAAGAATCGGCAGCCTCCTTTTCTCCCGTTTCCCCCCCTTCATCCGCTGCTCTCATCCTCTCAGACAGACTCACAGCTGGGGTGTGAACTGTGGGGAGAGGAAGCCAGCCTTTTCCTCTAGGTCAGTCTACATCCTCTCAGAGTCTACGTCTACACACGGCGTGGCTTTAAGCTACTGTATTAGGTTTATGAATGCCGACCTTTCATACAAATAAATTACATTGACTCTGTATGAAATGATCCAATCATCTTTAATCAGGAAATGGCCTTTTAGCCCTGTGAGTAGGAGTGTAAATTACCAGTTTCATCACGATAAGATATTATATTGATTCTTTGGACAACGATACGATAGTTGCCGATATCACAAAGTCTGCCACGATATGATTTCGATTCAATTCAGGGGCCTGCGATCGATACGAGACGTATCATATTTCATATATATTTAACACAATCAGTTATGTTTATAGAAACTCACAAAAAGCAACTTAAATATGATTTGACAATTGTATTACTGAGCTCTGTAGGAAGGAGGTGGGCTTGGACAGAAATGGTGACAGAAAATTCAAAATAAAGGCGCATCTTAGAGATGGTATGTATCGATGTTTTCACTTTGCATCGATGACACTGGATCATTGAATCGATATATCAATACAGACTGATGTATCGTACACCCCTACCTGCGAGCAGCAAATCTCAGTCGGTGGAACTTCCCCAAGAATATTTTGGTACCCATGACCTTACAAAACACGAGTGGTAAACCTGTCAAGATGCAGCTTCACTAACCAACTTCCTGTCCAAAATCATAAATGGTCTCAACTAAATTATTTCATCATTATACAGAAAAAAGGGTTTACGTATCAGCATAGGGCACGTTAATTCTCTCTTTTTCACCCTAGGTATAAATGTGACACTAAAATAAGCAAGCAGCTGTGTGTTTAAGTAGTTTTGTTTCCAGGACGGCCCTGTTGAGCTGACAGTAAAACAAAGCCGCTAGCAACACCTTGTCACGACCACCTGATGGCTGCTTCTCTCATCTCGCTCAATCTGCACCGTTTATTTTAGTGACAGGCTGCAGTAAATTACACAACGTTTCCCCACACATACGTTTCCTTTGTATGTTTAAAGTTGGGACCAACCGTAACCTCCGATGTCTCCAACATATTAGAGAAGGAAAAATAAGAAATGGACATTTTTTTTTACTATAATGTTTTTGTAGCATTGTAATGTATTATCTAGTTTTTAAAATTGCAAGTTAAGCGTTCTCACCCAACTGCTCATACTTAACCACCAGTCAGATCTGTGAATCATGGTATTACTCTTCAGTAGAGCTGCGACGATTAATCGATCAATTGTCAACTATTAAATTAATCGCAGACTATTTTGATAATCGATTAACTTGGTTTGAGCAATTCTTTAAGAAAGAAAGTCAAAATTCTCTGATATCAGCTTCTTAAATGTGAATATTTTCTGGTTTCTTTACTCCATGACAGTAAACTGAATATTTTTGAGTTGTGGACAAAACAAGACATTTGAGGACGTCATCTTGGGCTTTGGGAAAAACAGATCTTTCACTATTTTCTGACATTGTTTACAAACAACTATTCGATTAATCACGAAAATAATCAACATATTAATCGACAATGACAAAGATTGTTAGTTTCAGCCCTACACTTGAATGAAAAAATACATTTTGTTAGCTTCATAATGGTAAACAGGGTCAAACTGTTCTAAAAATGTATACAAAAGGAATTTGGCATGGCCAGGGGTCTTGTAGATTAAACAAAAGAAAAATCAAATATTCATTTTTGAAGGCTCTCTTTTGCATCAATATACTGTTCATTATACCGACATCTCCACCATCCCATATACCAAATGCAGCTGTTGTTCCCAAATCACAACATGCAGTGGCTGCTCCCTCCTGTTCATGCCGACGTCAATCCAATTCATGATAATGAATGAATGAGGATGGGTATAAAATGAGCATGCCACATAAAAACGTATGGGTAGGGAATTGTTCATTGTCGTACGTGTGTGTGTGTGTGTGTGTGTGTGTCCTACCTGGAAGGAGAGTCTGTCCTTGCTGGGGCTGAGCCTCATGTCCTCCATGGGGGTGGTGTTGATCATCACCTCAGTCATATCTCGGCCGGGTACAAACACTGGGCTGGAAGAAGAGAAGAAGGAGTGGGATTAGATACTGGTGATCATGGTCTATATAGAGAGCGAAAATGTAGAGTACACACAACCTTTTAGCACTAAAAAAACAAAACAAAATTCATAATGCTGATTCACAAATGAATGATCAAACATTTTACAATTAATTAAAGTACTAAAATATGCTAGGGGACAGTCGGGTTCTATACGCTAAGGACAAAGAGATGCTAAAAGTCAGAATTAAAAACCATCAATAACAAAACAATCAACACATCTATACTGTTCACACGCATACGCACGGTCACAGTCTGAAAGTCACGGCTGTTTTCGCTGCACACATTGTGTTTATACTCTGCACATCTTGACCACAACAACACCTGAGCATCCAGTTGTGGCTCTGCTGCGCTGTGCTAATGCACTGCAAAGCTGCACGGCTCACGATTGTGGCTTGCATAAGGTGGCCGTTTTCTAAATGCAGGATGGTGTGCTCTTTGCACTGGCAACCAGAGAACACAGTCATTGTGAGAGCGTGCTGGGGGCGTGCTGTGGTATTTGACTGGGGTGGAACTTGATGCACTCAGTTCCATCAAAGCGTGGCCAAAACTTTCCATTTTAGATTAAAGTAACAAGAGCTTGTTTATCCGCGTCCAGTGGATTCAGCATTGTCGTAGTAAAGCTTTAAAAAAAATAACAAAAAATGACTTGAAGCAGGTCCCAGGACTGACTGCCTTGAGACGAGATGCTGGGCGGCCTTCTCACGCTCTCTATTTAAAGCCCGGTGCCTTGTGGTCAGTGGCCACAGGCTTGTGGTTTGTGTGGTCACTGGCTATATAGAACAAGGAAAACAGAACACATCCTCACATTATCTGCTTCAATGGACTTAGGTTTTTTTTTGGTGGGGGGGGAAAGATGTGTGGGCTTCGCTCGACCTACTTTTGAATCTTAAATAAAAATGTTTATTTTTGGATGCAGCAGAATGGTGAAGAATTATACCGTGGCAGTGATTAAAACATGGTTTTAAAATAAGGAGCGATTATGTAAACATGTGTTCCACAGAATTAATTTTTACCATTCGCCTCAGTCTTAATCATCTATCAAAACACCCTCGCCTCAAAGTCTATTAGATAATAGTAGAAAAATACTGAATCATTTCAATGTTACACAAACATTTAAATTCCGTTTAAAAATAAACATCTGCAGTTACAACCTGAAACAGTCTGTGGGATTTCTAAGTGAAGCACAGTTTGTGTTTTTGTCTGCATTTATGAGTCATACAAGACTCATTACACTGAAAATACTCTTCATGAATACATCTATAAATATCCATGTTTACTGGCACATGAACACCTTAAATTAAAAATAATTTGCCAGAAAAAAATATCAACAATAAACCTGTCAAACTGGAAATTAATTTTATAAATCAGACATACTGTGCTGGACAAGTAAAACCTCAATGATTTAGGCTTGTGTAACTTGTTGTTAAGCGAGATTATGTAGCTTTGAAAGAAGAAATCACAATCTTGAATTCATAAGCAATCAAATCTAGTGGGTTATGAAGGCTATTGTATGCAAACCTTAGATAGATATTGCTTTGTAACTGACAGTTTGCTGACTTTAAGACTCTTCTACACTTGTGCTGCACTACATTTTAGCATTTAACATTATACTGTAGCAACACGCAACATTAACCAAAAGTTAGTCTCACTTTAAATTCAACAACGAGAACAAAATGCCCCTAATCTGTGGAGATTAGGGCTCCATGCATTGATTTCTGATAAAGCCCGCAGGATATCTAGGCTTCCACATCGTGTGCATGTACAACTTTTTGAAACGCAGTCGATCACGTTGCCAAACGAAGCCCATTTAAAACAAATTCATCCTGAGGAGGAGAGAATCGCATGACATGAGTCACTCAGAGCCAGGAGATAATTAACCCCTGAAGCAATGGCATTTATCAATCAGTTTTTCCATCCCTACATTAACACACACACACACACACACATACACACACCCCTCGTCTCTTTCATGAGGAAACACTGACACACAGCAGGGTGTATAGGGCGGCTCTGAAAATGAGAAAATTGAAAAGCTTCTGGCTGAATCACCGTAAAAGTAACCAGTTGGACTACACGGCATACTTGGGCTGAAACAATACATGGATATCCAAAAATAAAAAAGAAAGGAGGCTTGAAGGATACGCAAGGTTTATAACGTGGAAAAAATAATGTCGGCTGGGGCTGCTCTTGAGCTTATTTCATCTTTGAGTGGGATGCAGAGAGGGTGAGGCAGGCATGCAAAAAGCAGCCGGAGGTGGGGACGGAGGGCTGAACGGTGACAGTGAAGACCTGAGCAGGAGGAGGAGGAGGAGAGGGAGAAGAGAGGGAGGGAAGGGAAAGAAAGATAAACACTCAGGCCTTGCCAGTCATATTTCTGTTCGGGGATCGTATAAACATCCTGCTCGGCTAAGAATAACAGAACATCGGCCTAATAAAACATAAAGGGGGCACAATGAGGAGGAAGTGGGGGTGCACAAGTAACAACCTGGGAGGAAACAAACATACTCGGACTACAGTCACATCCATTACTGCTTCTTGCTGAATAGCGTCCCTCTCACAGAGTGGAATACTTGATTCCTAGAGGAGATCTTCAACCTGCACATGTATGACATATAAGATCAGCATGGACCACAGCTAGTCTACGCCTATAAGAGCACACGTTTTAAGACGAATGGCCGTGGCAGGTGACAGTAAACCTCTTTACCTCCTGACCCAGTCAAGATAATGCACACCTGGTCCTGCCAGCGTCCTAATGCTTCATCCAGCCACAGCACAGACGGACGGCAGGTACAAGACACACAGTCAGGACATGTACATTGCATCCAACACATAATCGGAAGCAATACTAGATTAGATAAGGGCTGTTGTTTATTAGGTGATCATAAGAAAATTTATCAGCAACAACTTTAAAAAAAAAATCTATTTATTGGTCAAATATAAATATTTTTAATTTCAGCTTCTTAAATGTGAATTTTTAGTGTTTTTCCATCTTTGATTTCAAATTTAGTGCTGGGCGATATGGCCAAAAGTTTCTATCATGATATAGGTCATTTCATATCTCCATAATGATATATATCACAATATAGCATGTTTTCTGGTAATGCAATAAATAAATAGTCTGTATGGAATAACCACATGGTAAAGCCTATTTCTATATACTCCTGTGCGAATTAAATATATGACAAATGAAAAGTACTGAGTATTTTCTCATTCTAAGAACTTGCACATGCAAAATGAACATAATGGTTTTAAGTGAAATTATAAATAAATAATAAATAAATATAGGCCTAGCCTATATCGTGATATAAACAATATACGATACACATTTTTATATCTTTTTGATGTTATATATCGTCATATTGCCCAGTCCTAATTTAAAATCTTTGGTTTTGGAGATCTTCGACCATGAATGAGTTGTTTGTTGCAGCCCTACTAGAGTTGACTTATGCAATATTTTAAAAGCTATACAGTTGCATGAAAGATAACCAAAGTTAAATCAGTGATATCCTTGCAGAGCACTTTACAAAAAAAAAATTACCTTACATGAGAACAGAACACAATGTGATATTTTTCTGATTTTTAACCAACCACTGGAGTGGCTGACAAATGCACCGACCCAGTGGAGGAGCAGACATGCCGTGTTAAGCAGCTTCCCCACGTTCTGCTTTGTAAAACATCTACCCGACCTCATTATATAAGTGACCATAACTCCCAGTGGCTCTCACTTCATGCTATACAATAGTATAGGCAGAAGTCACATTTGAACAGAGCTAGTTGTTACTTGTCAGCCACACTGGCTTTACACCTTCATCTGTGACGGTCAAAATCATTCTGTTAAAGACCGACAGCCATTACCTAACCATGACACCAGGTTCATCCACCTGTCTCAAGACTATATAAAAGGCCAAGGCCATGCTAGAGATTGTTGGTCTCCGCAACAATCTCAAAAGCACAAGTGGGGACTATGCATCTTGCGTTATCAACATTGTTTCCCCCCTCTGCCACTCCACAACTCCTACTACTACTATCATAAATCTCAGCCTGTGTGGCGACAGGGCAAAGCTGCTGACTTTTCCATGCCAGCCTGCGCTGAGCTTTCCACAGGTATGTGGGTGGACCAAGTAAAGACCCCCAGGAGGAGTGTGCTGGAATGAATGGGTTGTATCCAGATTCTTTTGGGTTGAGTGTGCCACTGGAAACACATCATGGATCAGTTACCACTCCAGTGCCTCTAAGTGATGGGGTGTGTGGGAGGGAAAATCTTATTGACCTTATATGTCTAGCAGCAAGTTTTCAACATATGCTGTTATGTATACACGTTAGGTGAGATCCAGCTTTTGTGGTGAGAGAAATGTTCTTCCTGTTCACACAGATAGAAAACCACAGTGCAAAGTGGAACTTGCAAGCACGTAGATCCAAATCAAATAATGCTCAAACATTTCTAGTCACACCTTTTTTTTTTTTAATAAAAGCCTGTTCTCATATTTCTTATTTTCAAAAGCAAACAATCACAGAACAGAGAAGCATACTGTAAGAAAGCAAAAGCAAGAGAGCAAAGTGTGGTTACATTAAAGAGGTCGAGTCTGAACTTCCTGGTAGAGACAGCCAAAAAAAGCCTGCTGAGGTTTCAACTGTGCTAGCAAAACAATGTTTCGTCTTGCATATCCTCTCCACAAACAGGAAAACATTTGACAGATAAGAGAACAGAAAAGGCTCAAGATGCACTCCCTATTCCTGTGTCGAGAAGAAGTAAATCAACCAGTTAGGGGTAACGATTGCCAAAAAGGAAATGTGAAAAATATGTCACTGATAATAGATAGAAGTAACTGATAGGAGCAGCAGAGTGCTTCTCCAATTGCACTGCACCTGCAGTATTAAACAGGTAAACCTGCTTGCTTCGAGGTTAAAAGAAAAAGGTGCATTTCATCCCTAAATAGAATAGCTGACAGAAGACTGTGTGTGACCACAGTGACCTTTTCTGAATTGGCACATGCAGCAACATTTTTTCAAAGCTGGAATCTGCAATTTGCTTACCAAAAAAAAAAAAAAAAAAGAAAGTCTTTTGTTCCCATTCAGTGTGTCATGACATTTCCAAATTCAGGGGCAACACCCCACAGAAAAATCACAAAAGGAAACAAGAGTGGGTGTAACAAAAAAAAAAAAGGTGGCTGATTCAGAGGGAAATCACCAAGCAAAACAAACCACAACAGACAGTACTTCATTGTTCTTACCTGCCAGGTGCAAAGACACTTGTTTGATACTATAATCTCTATCAAGCACAATAAAGCTCACATGTGTGGAAGTGGAAGAGATGTACTCACCAGTATATCTGCGGGGAAAATACAGACATGAATTCACACCTGCTGTCAAATCTGCTGATTTAGGGGAATCTAATGTCTTCTACTTTTTTCCTCTGTCTTTCTTTCTTTCTTTCTTTCTTTCTGTTTTTCCTCTCCAAAAAAGCAGCACAGCACGTAAACCAAAAGTGGCTGAAAGTCTGAGCTCTGTAATTTGGTGCGTCTGATCATCACCTCAGCTGTGTGTTGGGTATTTATGCGAGAGGCGTGTGCATGTCGAGCCGGAGACACACCTCTCTGCACGGGCACACAAATCCTCAATGGCAGCGACGTTATCAGCAGCAGCCAATCAGAGCGCAGGTGACTCTGATGACGTCAGCAAGCGACTGAACCCTCTCATTGGGAATGGACAAGAAGATACTGCATGATGCTATTGATTTGTAGTCTCCAAGGCAACAAAAATGACAGTCTTACCTCCTCTTTTTTGAATGACAAAAAAAAAAAAAAAAAAACACACTGTTAGATAATCCGTGACATTTATCCAAATGAGGAGAGAGCTCCTCTGCCTGCCTGGGTTTCATTCACAAATATATTCCAAGGGCAAGTCAATGTCTGCTGCTGCAGCAATGAATGGTCTTCCTGCACGATTCTGCCTTTTAATATATTCAACCACATAAAACAAAGGATGCAGATGCCATAAGACTGAATTTCAAAATGATGTCCTTAAAGTATGAAAAAGCCAGATTTTCCGGGACCTGACCGTGTTTATGTTGTGGTCGGGACCTTTAGGACATAGTTGACCTTCACACCTTATGAAATGCCCAGTTGTCTTTTTCCCTGCACGCAGTGTACTGTATGTACATTTGGCTCAGAGAAAGCAGGTGCACAGTGAGGCTTTGCAGTTTTTAAGGGTAGAAAGGGGTAAAAAGCCTGTAGGCCTTTACTGCCACCTTGTGACCAACCAAGATTGAGGCCTTATTTGTCATTCATAATAACAATTTTAGACTCTTTTTAGGGGGTGCTCAAGCACACCTAAATTTCATCTCAGCACCCCTAAAACATTATTATCCTCTGAGACCCAGCCGACATTACTGTCTTTAAGAGCAAGCTCACTTGAAGCTGGAGTGAGGATATTGGTATCATATGAAATTCATGTTAGCTTGTCGGGAAGGAGGCTAAATAATTCTCCAAAGTTTTAGGCTAAATTCTGGCAAGGGAAAACTGGCTTGGCCATATTCACCCTTGACCTCTGACCTCAAGATATGTGAATGAAAATGGGTTCTATGGGTATCCATGAGTCTCCCCTTTACAGACATGCCCACTTTATGATAATCACATGCAGTTTTTTTGCATGCAGTATGAATGTGTTATTTTCGCCTATACTAAAATGGTGTATTTGAATAATTCTGCATACTGGGGTCCCTAAACAGTCTTGGAAGTGTATAAATTGGGTATGACTGGAAAGCTGAGACTCTTGTGGATTCATTGAATTGAATTAACTCCTGGCGTGGTGGACATTTCCACCATAACTTGATGCAAGAAAAGGCAGAAATTGGTGCTGAAAAATTCACCAGAATGCAGGAAATGAAGTGTTTGATGCAAAATTTCCTGGGGCAGGACTCACAGACCCCCCGCTTAGTATGTTGAAACGAAACCTTATGCCCTTGACTGTACACATGTCACATTTTATCAAAAGTAAATCATTAAATACTCCCTCGTGATCTTTGTGGTAACATAACATTATTGTGCAGCTCACAGCTTCAGCAAATCTGGCAGTTTGTAAAATGCCCTTTATTAAAGTCTCTTGGGCGTCGGCAGATGGCACACATGCCCGGCAGGGAGGCAAACAGTGACGAAACAAGCACTTTGTGAATCTTATTTTAAAAATGCTGCACAAAGAGTTTTCTTTAACCCCTTAAAAAACAACTATTGCACCAGTCATTGCAAATATGTGGAGAAGTGGAGATCCAACACTATCCACAAATATTGTCAAATATGTGAGGCTACATTTTGGGTCTAAATTATATATTTTGTTCCGTTCCCTTTTACACCTTCAATAATGTTCATAAATAGTCTACATTGCCTTGTTTCTCATTGAGGAGAATTTTGTCGGTCTGTAATCAGACCAGACTTCAAAGGTTTTTTACGCAGTTGGTCAGTTTTCATCATTCTGTACATTCATCATTCATCCAGGGCAGAGTGTCCCCTATCTTGTATTTTGACTTCCCTCTTTCTAGTGAATGACGCCATCACTTAATTTAATGGTTGCCAAAATGAATCACAGTCGCTCTCTATGTTCCCGCTTAAGAGGACTTTACCCCAATCAAGCTCGTTCAGAGCTGCCTCAAGGATTTGCTGTTGACTCTTTGGGACTATAATAAATCTATTCTTGTTTTGAACAAGGTTATTCTAGAGGGCTGTTCTATTACTTGTGTAGGATTGAAGTGTGATCTGTTTAAGATTTTTTCTTTCCTTCTCTTTCCTTCTCGAATTATTTCCTTGTTAGAATCACAATGATTGAAAAGAACTTTTATTTGGCCATAGAAATCTGACTTTGCTGAGGGTTTTTCGGTACATACAAATTAAAATAGTTCTACTCCTCTTGGCCATTCAATTTAATTATATTTTAAAGAGCTTTCGACATACAGTAACCCACCCACCCCTCGAAGAAATAAAAAAATAAATCACATATCAACACAATGGCTTTAATAATAAGTACCTATTACATTATTAACTTACATATGAAAAAGAATATATGTGTATTTTAGTTTTTTATATAAAATAGAAACTATTCTTTTACACACACATACAGGCATTTGGGGGCAGCGTCATTTTTGTTGGAAGTGCAAACAATAATAATAATAACAAC
Source organism: Sebastes umbrosus (assembly GCF_015220745.1). Taxonomy (NCBI): domain Eukaryota; kingdom Metazoa; phylum Chordata; class Actinopteri; order Perciformes; family Sebastidae; genus Sebastes; species Sebastes umbrosus. Next base: position 16,963,869 of record NC_051284.1, read on the forward strand.
CCACAAAACTTGCAAAAACTAACCAAAACTCTTGCGAGACTCGCTGCCTGACAACCCGTCTTAACCTTAACCATTTCAAGGTCAATGCCTAACCTTAACCATTCGAGGTCAATGCCTAACCTTAACCATTTGAGGTCAATGCCCAACCTTAACCATTCGAGGTCAATGCCCAACCTTAACCATTCGAGGTCAATGCCCAACCTTAACCATTCGAGGTCAATGCCCAACCTTAACCATTTGAGGTCAATGCCCAACCTTAACCATTCGAGGTCAATGCCCAACCTTAACCATTCGAGGTCAATGCCCAACCTTAACCATTTGAGGTCAATGCCCAACCTTAACCATTTAAGGTCAATGCCCAACCTTAACCATTTCAACGTCAATGCCCAACCTTAACCATTCGAGGTCAATGCCTAACCTTGACTACACTGTGTGTAAAGAATGGGCTTATTTTACTGTTGTTGTTGTTGTTGATTTAGATATAATATTAAAAATGTAAAAGTCTTTCATTTTACTTGACTAGAGATGTTCCCTTGTCGTTGGGTTTCAGAAGTCAGAACCATGGATAAACTGGAGATGACATGATAATGATGTGTCACTGCTGATTATAAACATAAAAAAACCTTATACACCTATAGATATTTTTAAAACATTTCTACTGTAACCTTGCAATGTCTCATCTAGATCCCTCATGCACAGCTGTGTCAGAGTTTGGCACCCCCTAACAAGAAATGGAGAAATAACAACAAAACATTTATTTTGAAAGGTCCATTGACACAAAGTGACCACAGGATGTCACTAGTGTCTATGAAATGGCCTGGAGGTACAGCATGAAGCACATGAGCTGCTGTTATGAAGGTTAGATTGACATTTACTAGTCAATTATTGTGCATGGCATGAACTCATTTTAACTGAAATATTTTACAGTATTCTCAATAACAATGTGAGGACAGGTTGGCAGGCAAACTGTGTTTTAAAAAATGTTATCTAATACCATTGGCGGAGGCTGCTTAAAGTTATAATATGAAAAGTTTTCAGATTGTTGCAACATTAAAAAACAAACTTTTCTCAGTTTATGAATCTCATTAGACCTATTATTGCATTCTTAATGTTTTGATTATTTTGTTGATAGGTATATATTTTAGTGGAGAATAAAAAGATAATCTAAAATAAATACTCAAAGTCAAAGTATCTGGTTTATCAAAGTAATTACAGTTATTATTATTATTATTATTATTATTATTATTATTATTATTGTTATTATTATTATTATTATTATTATTATTATTATTATACTTCAGGGATAATTAGGAATATTTTAGGAATTAAGTGGTTTTTAATATAAAGCATCAATCTTTATGTTTCTGCTTAATGATTAGTCCATAAAAATGATACTATATGTATGCTATTAGTCCATTTTTGTTGGTCTGTTTATTCTGTTAGTCCTGATGCTCACCCATCAGCTGCACAGTATTGATTAGAATATTTCCAGTATTTTTCAAATCATAAAGTGGAAAACATTTATTAAAAAGTGGTCCAGGTCCCTAAAAACACCAATTTTCACGTTATAATTACTATTACAGGCAGGGTCATTTTGTGTTGGCTGCTTTTAAATGGATGAACAGTGGAGGATTAAGAAAATAAACTGTTCCTGAACCTGTTGTGAGTGAACTCGGATTATCTGAGCCAGTAAATCAGTCAGTCAGTTCCTTCCTCAAGAGCTGTGTGTTTTTTGGAGAATGGCGACCCCCTCTGTTCATTTTGAGACTGTGGAAGCCAGGCCAGCTGCTTTTAGCTCTGTTCCACATAAACAGCTGCACATCTGGGCAGGCAGAGATGCCTCGGGGGAGCAGAGGGGAGGCCGAGGACCGACTGCACGACGTGTAAATGAACGAGGCCCTGAAGGGGATGGCGGTCGACAAGCACCCGTTGTCCTTTTGGCTGCTTCTCGAAGTAGGCTTAAGTTTCTTCTTGGACTCTGAAAGTTCCAAGTTTTTTCTCTCTCTTTTTCTGTTTTCTATTCCTCTTCTTCATCATTGTTCACTGCTTTTGCTGATTGTATTCATTGTTCATCGGAGCTAAATACATGTAATCTAACCTTTCCATTTTATCATGGCTTTAAACCCATATATCAGAGAAGCATCATGCATCAAATTCACTGAAAATCATTCTCTTTATCACATGCAGGAAATATGTTTTTGTAGGGGTCTCTCTCCTCCCACATCAGCTTGAGTGTTTCCATGTTCTCAGACGTTTTTTGTTGTATGTGTTTATGTCCATTAGTGTAAGCATGTGCAGGCCTACAGGTTTATCCTGTGTGGGGACATTATATATTTTCTTCTCATGCATACATATGTGTGTTTGTGCATGTGCGTTGCTGAGGGACATCTGATCTCCGGGCTCGCCGCACGCCACGCTTGCTTGCAGGTGGTCTGTCCACACTCGGGGGCCGAGCAGATTTAATATTTCATAGGAGCGCAGCACACCCCTGGACGCCATCATTGAGTCCACATGGCCGGGGCCGGAAAGCTGCTCTGTGAACACTCGGCTGAAATATGCGGTTCCTGCCAGCCCCCTCTCCACCATGCTGCTCGCTCACTTGCTGGGCCTCACAATTAAAAGCTAACCACAGCTACAGATGTTGGCAGCTGTCTTTAACCCGTGAGATGCCACTCTGAAGTTCAAGTCTGCCACTCTTTTACTGTGTAAATGCTAATAGTCTCTGATAAAGGGTTTGGTAGTTACTAGAATGTGTGTGCAAGTACTTGAAAGAAGAGTGCAGAAACAAAAAGCAGAAAGAAAAAAGACAAAAAAAGAAAGAGCTGCCCAAAGCATTTCATTCTGAGAGGTTCCAGGCCAAGTATGCTAGCTAAACCCTCAGCTCCTCCAGTTTTAATGCCCCCTCCGTCTTTACACACCATATAAACAGGAAACCAAAAGTGTTTATGGCCACCTTGCGAAATCCAATGTGAGGAATTCAAGTTCAGGTCAGAATTTCTTCCACCATTCATCAGATTCCAGCGAAGCCAAACCTTGTTCTGTGTTTTGCCGTCATGTATGGCGTGGAGTTGGACTTTAGCCAAAGAGAACAGAGGGAACTTCACCAGCACCATTATTCAACAAGGTCAAACCCGATTTAGATTTGGAACCAAAGCCAAAACAGGGCATCTTGAAGCTGTTAGGAAACTATTCCAGATCTTAAACAGACCAGGGGGACTGTGTACATCTCCCTAATTGCACATGTCAATTTATGTACAAGCGCTTGGTTTAGTCAAGCTCCATTACTCCCCCCTTTCTTACTCTCGTGCTGTTTCACTGTCACTGTCTCCTTCTCTTATTCTCTATACTCAACTTCCTAGACATGAAAATGCACAGATTATAAGTGTCTTGTTGTGTGCTTACACTGAGACACGCTCACATTCGCACACACAGCGAATGTTAAGGCAAACCGACACGTCACTGAGACAAACCATGTCAGCTCACAGCTTGACAGCTTGTTAATGTTGTGTGACTTCTCCGGGAACAAAGGACGCCTTGCAGAAACTCAAGACTGCATGTAATTAATCCGATCCCGGCAATAACTCTCTCAAATATTTACTGTATTCCGCTATCAGCGGTGAGGGAGACAAATGAAGAGCTCGACACGAGACCTCACACAACTATGGGAGTCTGCTGCTTCCAGAGCAGGTGAAAAGAGCTGTTTCTCACTTCTCGACCGTCAGGGCCTATATAACGTTTTTAACACACTGACCGTAACCCTTCGGGGACCTAACTACAATAATGCTGTCATCACCTGGTTTGAGAGTTGAGGCTCGATGGTGTGACACAACCCCGTCCAGCATCCATGGGAGACTGACCAAAGCAAACACGACGCAGTAAGCATGCAAACTTCTCTCTGTGACTTTTTCTCACATATATTTCTTACATACTGTATATCTTAGTAATGTTTATTCATTTGTATCGAATGCTGTAGAAACACATTTGAACCCAGTTCACATATTACATGCAGGAAGCTCTTTTGCCATTGGAAATAAATCATTTTGGCAACAGGGACACAAACATATCCGTACAGAGGTGGACACTGAAGCTGCATCATATGCCTTTTTAACAAAGGAGAAGATCTTTAAAGGGTCAGTTCACCCAGAAATTAACATATCATTTCTACCACTAGAGGTATCTAGCTATGCAGATCGTTCCAGGCTGTCCCCATAGGTCATTTGTAATGCATCTTATTACAACCCATATTTACGTTTAGTTAGGAAGCAACCTCTAGTTACCATAGTAATTATGATGGGAACAAACCAAGAAGTCAGGTAACGTAAAGAGTAGTTTAAATAGCAATAAAGTCCTCATAGGGTCGGGGGACGGGTGATGGATGGATTAAGCTCACGCTACGTAGTTTACGTCAGTACATCTACTTTACGTCACTTGCATATGTGGCTTATTGTATGTGGCTTACGTGGTTATTTTAACCCCAACCACGATCTTTTCCTTAACCTCAACCATCTAGTTTTGTTGCCTAAACATAAACCACTGGTAGGGGCGTTATTTTAGGAGACGCTCCTGGAGGACTTGTTGGATCATTTAGTTGGTCGGTCTTAGTTAGTTTAGTTTAGTTCTTTCAGCTCTTTTTTAGTTTCCACCACCTCCGGTGAAATATATCTTGCTTTATATTCCCTAGATGTTTCACTTTCTTCACAAGCTAGTTGCCAACTTTTCCTATCTGCTGTTTGCTGCTGGGCGGCAGGTAAAATTATGGGTTTACCAGAACTTTTTTTGCAAAAAAAAGAAAGGGTCAAGAAAACAAGTGTGATGAGAGCAGATTTTGTGGACCAGAAAACCAAAACAAAGAGCTAAAAGAGGCTGAAAAGCTCTGTAGAAGTGTAGGAGACTGCAGAGCTGGATGATCCCTGTGGGTTTGTCAACGCGAGTGACACCTTTCACATTACGCACATCATTTAATTCAATTGTTAATACAAAAAAAATGAATGAAATCCTAAGTGAGAAAAAAGTTTTTTTGTTTGATTTGTGTGAATAGACCCTTTACATTTTTATTTTGTGCCACAATATCCCATTCTCTCTCATCTTTCTCTCCCATTTCCTATTTTTTTCAGTTTGTGTTCTCACTCATATTTCTGTATCTTCTTTGCTCTTCTCTTCTTCAGTGACCAAGAGAGAGTCGAGAGGCTTAACTTTCTGTAATCAAATATATGATGTTTGTACATTTGATTTTAATATTCTGTTTGACCTTAAGTTTTTGACTACGTCACCCAGACCCCACTCTGCACTGACACTATCTGGGGCAGAGGAGAAAGAGCTTCTCAGTCTCTGCAGGCTGTCTATTTTGGATATGAGTAAATAGCCCTGTTTGGAAAGCAATCATCAAGCAAACACTTCTACATCAAGTTGGAGGGTGAAAGCGAGGCAAAGGGGACCTCGTAACTAGGACAAAAAATACAAAGTTGCTGCATTTGAAGGGAAATGATAAATTGAATCTAATGTATGGATAAATTATATCTTAGTATTACTGCATGTAGGAATAACCATGAAACTGAATTACTTAGATTGTTTTAATCATTTGTGGTTTTCTTCGGCATGTTATAATGTTCTGACAGTAATATTCCAGATGCAACTTTGGTGTGAAAACACAGCACTAATTGAGCTGTGATTAATTCTAGTTTATGTGGAAGGAGACTTGATGTGAACCATAATGGCTTCAAACACTAGAGGGTAGCCTATTCAAGCAGGATTAGCTGTTTTCCACTTCACAGAGATATAAGTACCCTGACCCACAAAATATTTCAATAGTGGGAAGATAGGGCCATTAAAATACCTTTAAAAGGTCACAGAAAGCCAACTTCAAGGTTTGTTGTCTCACCAGTTCTGAGTTACACTGCGAGGAGGTCGGGGTGTCTTATGGGCCGTGCAAAGAGGGGGGGTCCTGCCGTTCTACAGGTTCACAGGAAGGATGGCCATGCATGTTTGCTCATGCCATGGGACATGATGTTTTCAGAGGAACAGCAGGAGCAGCGGAGGGGGCGGAGGGTAAGGGAGGAGGAAAAAGCTCTGAAGGAGTCTGGTGGCCACATGTCACCGTTGCTGCTCGGCGCTTGGATATTGCAGCCTTTCGTGCTAAACATCGACACAGAGGCTGAAAATAAACCCTGTACAAATACAGGGGTCGGGTGGTGGACTGGTGAAGACAGGCCCCAGACAAGACTTCCACCAACAACCTCCTCCTTTGCATTGGTCCCTCCAGGCCCAAACATCGACCCTGACCTCCAGTCCTGACTCCTAACTTCCAACTCCAACCAGCTAAGGGACTGTATACAAATTATGGTCTTGGGGAGGGGGGGGTTGAATCCTAAATTCCATTTTGTAAAAAGGAAAACCAATATATTTTTTGGAAAATATAACAAAATGGTGAATATTTTAAAAACTCTCTATTTTTGAATAAAGAGCTGCTATTGTATGTACATAGTTATTACAGACACAGAACGAGCTCTGTGGCTCTGAGACTGGATTTCACTTCATGAAAATATAAACAAATTCAGCCTGTCAAATACCGCTGTTTGGTAAGTACCCCTCGGCATTGGATACCGACGCATGGAGGTGCCCTTTAGCAACTGTAAGCGATGAACTGGGATTTCAATTAACGCCAATGTAAACCCACCCACGGCATTACTCGACGGTCAGAGCAAGTGACGTAGTATTAAGCGCGTGAGCATCTGCTCAGTGGGTCAAACAAACACAGGACTGAGACCCAGGAGACCATTGTTCATGTCCCGTATGAAACTAAAAGTATTTTGTCACATAGTCCTGTGAGTCACATAATCATTGGTCACGTGAGCTACCGGCACTCGGTAGTCACGTGAGTCATACATCAGTGAAGTTAACCTTTAGGAAACTATGACCGTTTCCTAAACCTAACTAAGTGGTTGTGTTGCCCAAACCTAACTTCCTGTGAAAACGGAAGTTTATTTTGAAAAGACACTATGCATGTAACGAGCGTATATTGACACGCCGTCCCTGGTCCGTCCAAAAGTAATGCAAGAGGGGTACCCCGTGCATCGGTCTCCAATGCTGAGGGGCATTTACCAAACGGCGGTATTTGACGTGATGGGAGTGAGAATGTGTTGATCTGCATCATTATTAGACGCTCAGAGCAATGGACGTAGTATTAAGAACAGGCAATCACAGGACTTTTGCTCAGGGGACCAGCATTCGTGTCCTGTGTGAAACCAAGAGTTGAGTGATTTTTCAATGTAATGTAATTAAATGTAATTATTAGCGTTATGACGTTAAATCCATAGCTTACGTTGCGTTACAAGCGCACTTATTTTAAGCCAAACCAAGTTGTTGCCTTACTATATACTGCGCAAAAGGCGACGCCGGGGGCCTCTGCTCAAGCGGCCAAATATGACGATGAATTGGATCAAATAATATGTCTGAATGTCCTTCACATGGCTAGAAGTTTTTTTCCCAGACAGCCTTTATAAGAGCACAGCATCAAATATCAAAACAAAAGCCATCTTAGTCGTGTATCTATTTATTTCTTCTTTTTTTTAATCTACAATAAATCTAAATAAAAGGGAATATTTAACCTGAGATGAGAAAAAGTAAAAAAAAAAAATCTCCCTTGCTCTCTCAAAAATATCAGACTAACTTCTCTTTAACAAAAAGAAAAATACATAACAAACTTCTCTGACCCCTCTTCTCCCCTAATATTTTTTCTACAGTCCCTAAGGATTTTGTTTCTGGTTTGAAACATTGTTATTGATTATTCTGAATCATATTTTGTTTCGCAAAATTCAACCGCAACAATACCATCCCTCTGTTGCCATATTGGGAGCAGACATGTCTATATTAGTGTCAGAGACACCCAGAGGTATGTCACATTACCACACAGTAAAACAGGTTAAAGAGGACCTTAATTGCTCGGTTGCTGTCCTTTGAAAAGCTCTGTTTTCCTTGGAAGAAAACTTTCCAAAAGCAGACGAGCCGAGGTCGGAGCAGAAGGAGAGAGCCACATCAAACGAGGAGTGTGCATGAATCTGTCAGCAATGAAGGGCTATTACTACAGTAGCAGCACCCTGCCTTAGGGAATATGCTGTCAGCTTCCTCATTAAAAGACTGACCGGGGCAGGAGAGAGCCTCGGGTTAGCTCACGTTTTCAGGTTGACTCTTTTGCTGCTTTTCTGGCATTTAAAAACAATCTAAAGATGAAAGAAGGTTGTAAGTGATTTTTAATATTTTTTATCTCAAGCAGAATGTGTGTGTGGGAGAGGGAGAGAGAGGCCAAGAGTGAGATAAACAGCGCATGTGCACCCTGTCTGTGAAATTGGAAACACAAACACATCAGATCTTAAACAAGCTTACCACATCCAACTTCTGCGAGCAATTAGAAAAGCATCAACACAATTACGCACCGACTCTGACACGCTAGGCCTAAACCCTTCACCTTTCCCAATGAGTAAACGCACACATTGGTGATAAAGCTAATGGGGCTCCTGCAAACGGGCCACATGAGGAGGAAGAGAGAGAGAGAGAGAGTGATCCATCTCCGTCGTGGTAGGGTAACCATCGCTATGCAGCGTCCGGCCCGGGGACAGAGGAACCACCACAGAGGTTGTGCAGTAGTTAGTGAACCTGTCTGTCTCCTGTCAGACTGCTGTCACACACACATCGAGCCAAGCATCAATACGCACCGCTTCTCTATAGGTCTATATGCGCCGAACGCACATGTTTTGATTGCTGACGGCCATGTCAGGAGTCAAGTAGAGCCTCTTAAAATGTGGCCTAGGGGCAAGGGTCATCCGCTAATGAGTAAAAGCTTTTTTTCCCCCCTTTGTTGGCAGGGAGGGAGTAAGGAAATGTGCTCACTAGGTGGTAGGGAGGTGAGGAGGGGGAGGGAGGGGAGGAGAGAACGTGTGAAGGGATGGGCAGTGGCAGGGGAGAGGAAGGGTGAAAGGGCCGAGCGGGCGGAGGGAGGGGGTGTCAGGAAGTGGAGCGAGAGGGGAGACAAGAGGTGAGGTCTCAGGTGAGAGGGGGTGATAATGATAAACTGTGTTTTTCTGTCGTGTCTGACAGAGAAATAGAGAGATGGAGCAAAAGGAAAGAAGGATAGAAAGGCAGGGTTCTGTGGAGGGTCGACTCTTAAAAGTGACTTTATTAGTAAGAAAACTAAATTTTCTAGTGTTGTTTTTTGCTCAAACACGTCACCGACCTGACAAAATCATGCTTTGGCTGTGTCATTTGATAGACAGCACTAAGGAAGAGTGAATAACTTCAGTCGGAATCTTCAATTTATAAAACAAGTTTTACACTTACACAATTTGAATACGCAATTTGTCTTCTCTTAAGGCCATTTGAAGCAAATGTGTGATCTGTGATTTTGGACTATATAAGTTAAACTGACTGGATTTGACTAGTTTAATGACGGTTAAAGGTGCAGTGTTTAGGATCTAGTAGCAGTATCTAGTGGTGAGGTTGCATATTGCAACCAACTGAAACTTCTCGCGTGTGCCAAGCGTGTAGGAGAACTACGATGTGAAAATGCGAATGACTGGTTGCAACCAAAATTCCACACTAACATGCTATTTAGTACGTTAAAACAGTATGTGAGACTTTTTAGTATGTCCGAAACCTTAGAATGAAACTAATAGTACGCGAATTGCATACTATTTCCAGTGAAATATTACAGTATGCAAACGCTGGACACTACAGTGGCATAAATATCCCACAATGCAATGTGATAGTGACGACTACGTTCATAACCTTGACGGACAGCTCTGTAACATCAGTAACGCTTCAATTTAACTGCAAGTATAAGATCACTTTTCTCGGCATAATATATTTTAAAATTTAGTTCAGACTTTAGGATTCTCACAAATTGTCGTTTTGGTGACATGAGGTTGGCACTGGTTACCATGGTTACAAGTATGTTAAATGATAGCACATGTATTGAGTATGTAGTACTTATAATGCCATTTCGGATGCAGCCCCTATCTAGAGGCAGTGTTTGGTTTGTCTGTTCTGGACTACTGTAGAAACATGGCGGGCTACGTGAAGAGGACCTTTTCCGTATGGAGATATAAACAGCTCATTATAAGGTAATTAAAACACAACGATTCTTATTTTCAGGTGATTATACACTAAAGAAAGTCTATATTATATTCCATTTCTGCCAATGGATCCCCTAAATGTTACCCACTGTTCCTTTAAAGTGTTGTCGGATGGATGGGCCCTTTTGTGCAAACATGGTTGATGACATACTTTGCTTAGTTTTCAGGGTAAACCGTCATTACTTTTGATTTTCAATTTTATAGGAATTTGTAGATAATGTCAGACAACACTTGTATTGTGAGGAAGGGTACAATGAAACACGGTAACAGTCTTAACATCTCTAGAAAGCAGAAATATGTTGACAATGTTTATGGAACATTTATCACATGAGAATCATTACATAATAGTTTCAAAAAGTGTTAAGCGCTAGAGTGACAGTTTTAAATTCTGCCACTTACTGACGAGTTTTTGAAAAGATAAAAAAAATGCTTTCTTAGTCTGCATGAAAGGCGCTTCTTCCTTCTCTATCTCATGTCATCTTTAACACTGTTTACTCTACATACTCATGCCGTGTATTGATCTTCCCTCCCTACTGCACTCTGGGTGATGTGGGGGCTTGTCAGAGGCCAGACAGCCGGACCCTGACATAAATTGTTTCACGAGAAGCTCCCTTGGCTTTCTCTGTGTCCTGGCAGGACGGCGTGTATATGAGGATGTGTAGATGAGACACTGGCGGAGAAGAAAGCCAGCCCTTGTGTGCTCGGAGAGTTAACCTTAAGTGCTGCAATACCTTCGAGTGCAAAGAGACGCTCTTTGTTCCCTCCACTCATCTGATCTGGCCTTTACCTCTGTAGCCAAGAGGTGTGTGTGTGTGTGTGTGTGTTTGTGTTAGCAGTGGCGGGCTGTTTGAAGCCGCTCTGATGGTTCTTTTGGTGCTCTCCAGGAAACGTTTGTCTGTGCATTGGATGAGCTCCTCCAGATGTTCCCATAATTCCACTGGATGTGTGCGTGCATGCCCGGCCGTGTGAGTATATCTGGATGCGTGAGCCTATGTGTTTAGATAGAAAGAGGAGGGAGGGGGGCCATGTTCCAATTAGAGATGGGTAAACTGTTGATGTAAAAGAAACTAAAGCTAACATTTACAGGCCGTGACTCTGTGATGTCTCCCATTGTGACTTCAGTCTGCACTGTGGCATCGGGCCTAAAGCAGCGTTCAGACGAGAGACTGTTTTTAAATTCCACGTTATAGTTTCCAAAGTGCACTTCAGTGATCTAAACACATTTTAATGTACAATCACTGTAGAAAACACTTAAGAGTACTACTCTTCCCGTCTGAACTTTAAATGCCCCGCTGACGTGTCGATGAGCAAGAGCAAGACTGTAGCTGACCTGGGACCTTGACCTCCCTATGGACAGGGGAGCGAGTTAATATACGACTTTCCTTTGTGAAAACAGAGTGCTGCAAAACAGCCAGGGAATCACTCACAGCTTAATGGCCAATGAGAGACAAACCTGCAGGCACAAAAGGTGAATATATATACTGCCTCAGTGGCAGGAGGGTTCATCTCCAGTGAGTAAAAGAATGGCTCAACAACAGTTAAGATAAATGTAGAAAAGTTACAATTATAATAAAGATTATGTAGAACACGAATACAGTGTACAATAATAAATGAAAAGTTTCCATAACAACTGAGAAAACTTAATGTGTAGATGTAGACCATGTGACACTAGAAAGCTCCAGTCAAAAGAGAGTATGTGACATTAAGTGGAGACTGTTCTGTCAAACAGTCTTGTTTTTCTCTCTGAGTGTATTTGTCCATTAATAATAAAATCTCTTCCATTTTCTTTCATTTATCTAGTACAGTATACATTATAAAAAAGACTAACATATGTGTTTCCTTACACACAATGGTTAAAAAACAAACAAACATTCTCTCTCTCACTCCAAGTGGTTTCTAGCCAAACGGATTGTTTTGGTGTCCAGGTTGTGAGATATCTGTCTCAACGCAATGGAGGTTTCATTTCATTTTAGGGATGTTAATAAAATTGAAAAATTACAATTGAAAAATTCTGCATCTCGTTCCAAAAGTAACATTCCTGTTACATCATATAATCCACGGACCTCACTGTGACCCTGCATTGGAACTACTCTTTAAAGGTCTTATTGATAACATCGTTATGTAGACAGATGTTTAAAAAAAAATAATAATAAAACATCCACTGAGCCTCTAGAAAGGTGTCGAATAAAAGTATGGCTTTTCTGGCAGGTCCAAAAATGGATGTTTTGTTTATCTCTGTGGAAGATATCTGAAGTTTGGTTCCCACTTCTAACAAGGCTTGTGAGCCAAAAGTAAAACGACGTTGGTATCACGTGATAACTCTGGGTCGTCAGTTAGGGTGGAAAAAACAGATAAATGAATGAGATTGATGGTAAGTGCCTGGCAACGACTTGTTGTGAAGTAAATGCAATGGAACAGGGGTGTGAGAATGTGACCTAGTGATCTAGTGGCTGAATGTTATCAATGTTATCAATGGCACCTTTAATGAAGAGATTGCCCCTTCATATGTTTTTTTTTGTAATTTGGGCCAAACAACCCCTTTAGGAAAAACAGAGTGGGACATCCAGCTTCTTAAGAAAAACAACACTCCTTTTGCTTTTCTGGGAATTACTGTGGTTCAAACCGACAAGATGTGACTGTATTTACCTGTGGATAAGAAAAAACAGAGATATCAAGGGGCTTTCCTAAAGACTCAGGGGAGAACAGACACAATGAGTGACTCAAAAGCAGGAAATATCATGAGGAAAATACCTGCATGAGACCATCAAAAGGCTCGGAACAATGACACTAGTGGACGGGGCTTATATCTGACTTGGAGTTTACCTTTGAGCGCGTCCACGTATGTGTGTGTGTGGCTGGTATATGCTTATTGGCATTGACTTGAATGGAGAATGCAGATTGTGTCAACTCCTCAAAGGAACCAGCGTCCTTGCTGCCATTTATAAAATCTCAAACACATTGTTATTCCCCTGTTTTCAACTTCTTTACACCTTAAAATTCACACTGATAGTTAATTTTAAAGCTACTTTAAGCAATATGTTTTGTACTAACAATTAATATTATGGCTTGCTATGTGACAAAGCTGCTACTGATGATCCAACTCACTATGTTAACATGCTCAAGACACTGGTTATCACAGAGAACCATGCAGAGATAGTTGTTACATGCAGGCCTATAAGCTTGGTTGTGTGAAAGCAAGAAGTTTGTTGTTTCTGTGTGCAGATGTGTGAATTTTACAAATAACCTACCACTGAGGACTTTAATTAGATTTTTATTTTACTTTACTTGGTCGTCAGACTTTGTATTTAATCATTTTGGATACAGGGACAAGCTGCTGCGATTAACAATCTTTCCTTTCATCCCACAGAGCTCCTTTGTCATGCACATGTTCACATCAGTCACATTCAGGAACCCATTCAGCTTCTCCAGCAGAAATTGGCACATCTGTATAGATTTCTCTTAATCCCTTACTCCAATTAAGAAAACCAGGTTTCTTGTTCACATAAGTTTACTGGAGAGAGCTGACGAGGTTACTTAAATGTAAGATTGAGCAGCCGGTCCAAGAACAGAAGTTAATATAGGCTGGCTATATGTGCCCAGTGCAAAATGAGCCAAAGTTAAGGGTGTAAACTACAAAACCCATATAAACAAATTAAAGTTGTTTTTTTTGCAATTGCCAAGACACAAATACTGCTACTCATGGCACAATTATTGAAAACACTAACTCGTGTCGCCTATCTATTGACCGGGTATGCAAAATCCATAAGCACATTGACTGCTTTACACTAGTTTGAAATTCTAAAACAGACTACACATGGTCACACACGGTCATCCACATTAGACACATCACTCAAAACTAAAAGCCTGTGTGTTGCACTGACATTGAAATACCATCCTCAATTATCAATCACCTGCACCCAGAATGCACCTGTGAATACACCTGTAGCCAATTAGATCACTTAGAGCTTGAACACTATAAATAAGATTCAGGTTTACTCTGTGGTGCACAACAACGGAGGTCAATTTTAGAGATAGAGTTAGAGGACTGTAAATGCAATATACTGTATTTTGTTTAGAGAACAATACAATGTCATCTTCAGATAAGGTACTTGTGTCTGATACCGTTATGAGTATATGAGCATTGAGAATAAACACATTTGTTTGCACGTGTCCATAATATATTTACGGCATGCTACAAATGAAAATGCCAAAGACTCTAGATAATAGTGTTTTAGTTAGCATATCAGCAGTCGGCATGTGGAAAGAACAATTTATTTGGTGATTGTGTGTAAAACTGTGACGCAAAAATACCATCCCAAGAAGAGTTTATAGGTTTGAATGAAGTGTTTGCTTTTGCAAGAGATGTACGATATTTTGTTTTTGTGAAAAAAAAATTATAATCCACATGCCAACTGTCTTATTTAAAGCGTGAAATTATAAAAGTTCATATAAATTAACTCAATGTCATATTTACACTATGTCTCCCTGTGTCTATTTAATATGTTAATGCATATTTTTTCCATGTCTAAAACAATTTGCACATTACAATCTGTCTGTTTGTGTGTGCTAGCCCTGTTTGTGTGTTTGTTTCCCATCTCTGCCGAAAACATTCCGACCTTCCTCTACTTGAAGAGCCACACTTGAGCTGTGACCTCATTTGGACGGTGAGCACCTGCGGAGTGCAAACAATTATCCCATTAGTGCTAAGAGGGGCTGCTCCTGCTCACCTAGAGGAGCCCTTATCCCCGCCCACACCTCCTGCAACACTGCAACCCCCCCACCTCAACAACCCCTCCATCCTCCAGACAGCTTTGGTTTCTCCCAGCTCCCACATCTGAAGCTGGGGAGTAACTCGGAGGTGTGGTAGCACTCTGAAGGGGAGTAGGAGGAGGGTGGGGGGGAGTCATGGAGGATCAATGGTGTTCTCCTGGTTGACAAAGCTCAGACAAAAAGGGCCTTCTCTGCCTGAGACAGACGGGCCGGCCCACACACACCTGGATGGCCAGGGGAATCATAAGAAGACTCGCAGCGCTTCAAAGCCACTCTACCACCTGGGCTCATCGCTGGGAATAAGGAGCGGTGTGTGTGTGTGTGTGTGTGTGTGTGAGGATGTGACACACACACACACACACACCAAAGGGGTTTAAATGTTAAGTCTCAGCGACTGAAGTCCTACTTATCTCAAAGTGATAGATACACACAGACACCGACATAAGCAGCTATACATCCACATGTACAGACCAAACAAACACTTAACCACCCACACACACACACACAGATACAAACACACACACACGCACGCACACGCACACACACACACACACACACACACACACACACACACACAGCTCCATGGTGAGGCTGGGAACCTGGGTGCAGGGCTGCTGTAGGAGCTGTTTGAAGCCAGCTGTCACAACCTGACAGCCTGTTGTTTTAGAGGCCTTTGGTATGGCCGAGGGGCCGAGGGGAGAAAAACAACACCAGGAATGTGTACAAGTCAGGACCCAACAGTAAATCCTTCGTCCGTTTCCTTTCTCCCAACGCAGACGGAGGGGAGCAGGGTCGTCCAAGGGAGAGAGCACAGGGACGTGGGAGCGCCTCGAGTCTCCCAGACGAGCCACCGAAGTGATACGCATCTCCCTCACATTCTCTACTTTTTCTCACACCTTTTACTCTCTTGTCTTCTCTGTTGCCGCCTCTTGTTTTGTCGTTTTTTTCTGTACTCTCTCTCTCTCCATCTCTTGCTCTTTCTCCCCACACATGTGCTTAATTGTTTTATCGTGCGGCTGTTTATCCTGTGGCTGTATTCATTAGGAGCAGACGCACACAAACAACCGCTTAAGAGTTCGAAAGAAAAGGGTGGGGAATTCACAGACGCACAAATACATTAAACACACACATATTCTCCGAGTGATGGAAACTGCGCTAATCCTGCTAACGTAATACAAACACGAACACAAAACGTGACATCCAAGTGATGAGCACATGGTGGACGCTCACAGATGTGGATACATGACCTGCCTCTGTTCTCTTATGGGAAAATAGGTCCTGCTGCAACAGTATATGCAAATAAGTCAATAACATGCAGGGTCACGAAACACAAGAGCATGCAGACACAAGACTCTGCACCCGGAGGAGGCGACAACAAAGGCACCACGTCTCATGAAAGCATCCTGGGACTCTGGTGTGATGTTGCATTGAGGGCTTACCTCAAGGCTGACTCAAATTTTGTTGTTTACCTTCTGCAAAGCAAATTTTGGCAAATTCTTGGAAACACATTTGGAGAAAACACGAAGCGCAGCATGGAAAAGCACCTCCTTGGCCTTTCTGGTTCATTGCCGCCATGTGTGCACGAACATCTTGTGATATATTCTCAGTCTTATATCCTGGTTTGATTTTAGTACCACAGAACCTCACATCCTGAATCCGATCTTTTCTCACTCAATGTTGTTGTTCCGCTCTGAGTTTTGGTCACAGTTTTTGTTTCCACTACGTTACTGTAACCTCTTTAATCTTAATGCGTCCCTGTTGGTGTATGGTGTAAATAGATGAACAAAACAAAGCCACAATAGTATAAACAGAGTTTCACATGACACCAAGTTTCTGTTTTGGTCAAGTTGAAGTGCAGCCTACCGAAAGGGACTCTCCACTAATGTGACACATGAAGTTCAGTTTACTACTCATGAAAAGCACTGAACAAAGGTGCACCTGAATGAGGTTTTCTAGTTTAAGTCTGCAAAAATGAGCCTGATGATGATAAACGGGGGGACTCCTGGAAATGAACAAGTTTGTCGGTTATGGAAATTGTCGGATGCGCCCTAAAAGCTGTTTCTCGCCAGTCCGCATGACAACTATGCACACCGAGTCCGGTGTGAATTATCCATGTTGCCATGTTCTATTTTTGTCAATGAGGCCCAATGAGATTCCTCCTAAGTAGTGCCATTGTCCACTCCACACAACAAAAACCTATCCAGACAGAGAATGTCTAAGGGGCTACCGTTAACTACACAATACATAAACTAATCAGACCCCAAATTTGATGCTAATGCAAATGTTAGCTGTTGTGACTAGCCTCGTTCCGTGACCAACATGTAACGTTAGCAAGTGCATATCAACTACATTACGATCTTCATCATATCCCAGCAGCTGGGCGATCTCAAACCATATATTGTCCTTTATTTGGTTGTTGAGGAAGACGTTGCTGTGTTTTCTCATACATTATTGGATGTTGAGAGGGGGACTGCTAATTGTTCCGGAGGCCCATTATCCCGAAACAGTAGTCCGAAAATCCGTTACCCCGAAAACAGCCTTTAGGTGGCAGTTTGGCCAAATAATAAACGCAGATGCATTATGGGAAATGTAGGATGAAGTATTTCTGGAGTTTGATTGATACTAAAAGTCATGATGTCTTGGCCATTTAGACCATTTTAATCTCTTGTGAGTCCGCAAACTTTATGAAAGTACAATATGAAGTGACTGGAGTTTCCCTTTAATTCTAGTCCCCGCCCACCATGGTCTTGTTCAGTGTTTATTGTGGGACAATATGATGTCATTCTGGATGTCATGATTATTGTGGTCAAATTTGTGGCTTCTAATCTTTGCTTGGTGTCTAATAATTATTATGTTTATTAGATTACGTACATGTATGTATTAGTTTTACCAGCATAATAACAGTATTGAGGTAATGACCAGGTTGTTACAAAAGTGAATTCATCCACTACGCAATGCTATTAATTATTGTTTAGTGTCTGTATTTGCGTGCGTACGTGTGATGAGGAGGATGTGTCTTTTCACACACACATACACAGACACACTGAAGGGGTACACCAAAGCCGTGACCCCGGTGGTCCAGTCTGCTATACATCATCGTCCTCAACACTCCTCCAACTCCTCTCTGCGCTTTGAACTGATCACGGTTCACCGAGCAAGCTGCTGCCTCCCTATTGGGATACATAGAAAATCCCAGAAAATCACCACAAAACTCTGTGGTGAAACTTTATGGGGCTCTCAAAGGAAAGCCCAACAGATGTTGGAAAAAGCTTTTATGCGATTGTCCGGGCAGGTCTCTCCTTCCTTTGGTGCATATCTCAGTGAATGGCCTCACGGTCGGTAAATGTTGGATTACCGGTAGTAACAGCCTTGGCTTTGGCTTCCTAAAATTATTGGCGTGTGATGAGCATTCATTAAATAAGAGCAGTTTAGCCTCATGAAGTGGTAAATCTCACTTCGTAGCTTTGTCCGCTCCAAGTCTCTCAATGACTTATTAAGTGCCTTGGTAATTACATCATGGCCATGAGAGAAAGGGGAGTGGAGGCGGGGTGGAAGGTCTGAGAGTAATATTGCTTGTTTACACAATTAGAGTGATACATCTTGGTTATGTGTGCATGCTGTTGTGAGTGTGTGTGTGTGGTCGCTGAACATTTGTTTCCTCCCTAGCCTGCATGTAAATACAGTGTAAGTGAGTGTTCGGACAATCAAGCACCTGAGCCAACATTACTCCCCTTTCTCCTCCTGCACTGACTGGACTGAATGAGATAGTCAGACAAAGACAAAGGAAAAAGAGAAACAGGAAAAAGTGGGAGACAAGACACAAGACAAGAGGTGGAGACAGTGGCCTTGTAAAAAACAGATTCGTTCTATGTGGTTTGTACAAGTGATTTAGGAGTAGAAGCATTCACCAATTTTCTCGTATTTGGAATTTTCTCTTAGGTACGAACACAATTTGCAAGAACTGTCGTTGGAGTCGTGTGCAATTAGTCTGCTGTTATCCAAATCTAAGGTTTTCACTAATGGATTGTATTTGTCATTACTTTGAAGCAATTTTGAGTTTCAAAAGATTACACTTCTTAATTATATTAACATTATTCTGTTTGACTCTGCAATTCAAATTATAATATAATTCTAAATGCATTCATATAGCCTAACGATATCATCATTAATTTGAATTGGCTATTGATGCTATTTTATAACACTACAATGTCAGTAGGTTAAGGTTAATTTGTCTCTGTATATAAGGTCAACAGGAAGTGTAACCAGACTAGTCGTGGCTGAGTGTCAGGCCCTTAGAAGAGAACGTGTCTTTAGACAGCGTGCAGATATTTTGGCAGAGACGGACGAATGGGGCAGGATGCGTACTGTAGCCTTATATGGTATCATTGGGGCGTTAATTATTCTAATTTACAATTCTCATGAATGCCCGCTCATTTATCATGTTCACGTGGGTCCGTTACACAGTTATCTGAAGTTAGGAGCGTTCTGACGTGGCACATTCGTACGAGCCCACGGTACAAAAAAACAGAGAAAAAGAAAGTTAAGACAAGAATACAAAATGTTCTTGCATGAGGCCCAGTAGTCCATTTTCTTCCCAGCTGTCAATGTTTTATATACAAAACAATTTTACCACCACGATCCATCAGCAGCTGTTCTGAAGGTTTCAATCACATCACTGTAAACACAGTAAAAACAGATTTCAATCAAAAGGCACAACTCTGAGCCCATGATGTTAAAATAAAAACTTTACCCGGTGTAGAAAACTGGCAAAAATCAAAACCAGGCAGGCAGCAGATATGAGGCATATTTATCCAATAGTGTATGTGCTACTGGGCTGATGGCAAAGTGGGAACAGGTGTGCAGGTGGGCGGGGGAGGTCAGGTGATGAGGAGCGGCGGGAACACAGCTGGGTTACTGCAGGGCAGGTGGGAGTGGAAGGATCTGAAACTACAGCCAGTAAATGACATGTGGAAGCAGACAAGGAAAATGTGAGACTATAGAGCTGTGTCTCAATTCGGATACTTCCTTTGTACACTTCTATGTAGTACACTGTGCACACTATGTTCTTACTTGCGTAGTGTGTGAATTTTGACAGGGTAGTGTTGTCTCAAATCGCACACGGCTGTTGTGCACTCACCGGGAGCTCGATAGATCAGCTGATGATAGTCAGCCACGGACATCACGCTGTATCGCCAAAGTAATTAAATTCAGACGGATAAATTAACCCAATAACGGCTTCGGGAGATGGAGAGCTCCGCGCCCGGCAGTAGCGACTCCTCCTACGGCCACAAGCAGCGCTTCGTCTCGCTGCTCTGCCAGTCCCCGCTGGGAGCAAACACCGTTTCCAGGGACTGCCACAATGGACACAAAATGAAAGTTCCTCATTGTAACTTTAAGATAATAAAAAATAACCTGAACGTTGAACTTGATTTATGACTTTGTTACATTACTATCACTTTAATCTAAAACAAAATTACACACTGCATTCAAATTAGCATGTTAACATGATTACAGGATCGGATAACAGGATTACGACTGCAAAGCTGCCAGCCGAACATAAACGCATGAACACAAACTCTCACGAACACTCTGGCGATAGTTACCCATAACCTGACCCCTCTGCTTCCACTATGTAACAAAGAGGGTGAGAAGTGTCCAGCGTTCCACACACATTTTGAGTACAACATCTGGGTACTTCTAGTGCACAGCATTTTGCCATACTTCTTAGTGTGAACGCATTTATGCACTCAAAATAACATGTTTAAGGCCGGAAGTACGCCATCTGAGACACAGCATTAGATTGACATTTTGACAATCCCATCGTATTAGGTCCATCAGTACAGTGGAGCATCGAGTAAGGGACACAGCAAATGGATATGAAGAGAAAAGCTCTATTGGCATTGCTTCACGCATCAGAGTAGGGTTAGTTGTTCTCTGTTCCCTCAAAGGTCAGCACTCTAACGACAGTATGCAATTGTTCTACAATGCAAATTTGCATATTGAAGTTCACCAAAGTTTAACTTTATGCAGACACACCGTGCAAATGTATTTCCTTCCCGAGAGAATCTGCTTATTCCATTAAAATTAATAGATTTTTGTGTGAAATGTTGCTCTCATAAATGCTCCAGTGACTGAGTACAAGAAAAGGCAAAGGAAGGATCTCCTACCATGTAAAACTCTCAGTGATGAATATTAGTAATTAGTGTAATTCTCAGCCTTCCTTCAGAACGCCAATGACTTGTCCGCATAAACTGACCTACTTGCAAAAACATATTTATTTACAAAGAGTAGGTAGCCAACTATTTCACAGCCACATTCTTAACCATGATGTCAATCCCTCTGCAGGGACACCGATAATAAACATGTACGACCAGGACGCTGCATACTCTCCTGACAGCTGCTCTCCGTTGTTTATGTGCGGCCTGTACATAAATGCTAACACGGGGGTCTCCAAGTTTCCAGTCCCATATCAGAGCCTGACCCTAAATCTGAACCCTCTTCCCAGACTGCTGCACCGGGGCTCGGCCCTGTGGGACGACCGCTGGCCTTGGGGGCTGCCCCCTGGCCCGAGGTCCTCTCCCCGCCCCCCCCAGCAGGCCCTTGTACAGCCTCAGTCCTCGGGGAGCCATGCTAAGCAACCCCCCCTTGACTGTGGCTCTCTCACCACCAGGAAACAGGGGCCTTCTCCCGCACCTCACGGCTGCAATGTTTGACAGCTAATATTTTTCTGCCGAATCCGTGTCTGTAATCCGCACTTCCATGTAGGGATCCCGTTACGACCTGTCTTGAGTAGGCCAGCTGTTCAAACAGGGTGATTAATTAAAGGAATTCTGTTTGTAAAACAATCCTCGACCTCTTTCTCTCTCTCCTGCCATCTCATACTCTCTCTTCCTCCATCCTGCACACTCTCTCTCTTCATCATCACTCATTCTCACTCTCCCCTCTCTCTCTGGTCCTCTCCCCTCGGACTCCCGGTCCGGCTCTGGCCAAGCTCGGCAAGCGGTTAGTCCTTATTAAGACCACAGAGCGCCGAGTTTGCGGTCTCCTTGCATTAAGTCTGATTCTCCCTGAGGTTCTGCACATTAGCAAGACAAACATCCCGAATGAAGCGGGTTGTGCTAGCGTGTGTGTGTGTGTGTGTGTGTGTGTGTGAGGGTGAGGGTGAGGGTTTGCATGTATCTGTGTGGGGCTGGAGCTCTCAGGGAGGCAAGAGGGGAGGTGTTTTTTATTGCTCCATGCCTCTTAGCAGGTGAGGTCTCTTGTTGCCAATTTCGGCGCTTCGACACTCACTCTCTTTCCTCCCCTCCTCTCCATCTCTCAATCTCACTGGTTTCCGTGAGCAGCGCAGGTGCTTGCTATTCATCACGGCCAAGACAGATGCCTCAACTCCCATCAGGCCGCAGCGCATGGCGACCTCGCTCGTTCACACCGTTCTGCAGCGCCGGGGCGAAGGGTCACATGGGCTACAAGCAGCACAGAGGCTGCCTCCTCAAACTCTTTTCTTTTTTTGCATGCGCACACACAATCTATCGCACAGCTGTCTCATCGCAGGGTCCCCCGGAGCACAGAAACCCCCGACTGAAGTGCTTAGAGAAACTAGAGAGTGCTCATGTACCACTCTGGTGGAAACACAGACTCGGTCCAAGATGTAAACAGCCTGGGCCGCACCTAGCACACGCGAGACATGTATGCACCCAGTGCTCTCATCTGTAGTCTGTCCGCAAATGCGCACAGATGTTTCATCACAAGACACAAAAGAGGCCGTAAAACCAATTGGACCAAGACCCATAGCACACACGACCTTACACATGCCTCGCAATCGGTTCTCTCCATAAAAAGCCAACAGGGAGTTTCTGAAACTATTTCTATTAGGAGTCTGGGCTTCGTCCGTCTAACAACATCTGTTGTTGAAAAAGGAGTTGGTGAAAGAATTAAGGCAAGGCCTCAGATAAGGGGCCTCGCTACCAGGGTTACTGAACGATTCGGCTTATGAGCGGCGACTGCGCCACCTGGTCACCTCGGGTACATCAAACACATCCTGCTGCTGGGGTGGAGGGCGGAGATCCTGCACCTGACCTCCTTCATACCATGTCCCACGCAGTCTAGGGCAAGAGGGGAGGCTGTTTGCCAAGTTTAAATTCCTGTATCTGGCCCGAACTTGTTACAAATGAGGATCAATCATGGGAAAAGTATGAGTTAAAATGAGAATTTAGGAAGTCATATGCTTAGGGATTTTGCTCATTTGTAAAACTGGATAACTCAGTTGATCTTTTTATTCTTGTCAGAGAAGTTATTTCCTTCATCTGAGCTAAGCCAGCAGATAGAGGGATATGCAACATAAGCCGACAGAGTTTAATACGAAGAGGTGAAACTTAAAAGTGAAACTGCATCGCTGCTGTGTGGCTTATGGCAGACCGAGCTCTTCCACAACTCTGGATTCCAAACCTCTGAGATTCCAGGGAGGTATTAGGTGACTCTAACCGGAAATCCCCTCTCTGTGACCGCTGGCGTTTGTTTTCCTTAGCTGAGCTCCGAGATGGGTGGCATTGTGGGCCTGGGCCTCACTCATTCTGTCTCTCCCACTTCCAGATGCCCAGGAGGGAATCGTTAGAGCTGCCTTCATGCCCGGCTGGCATCGTGTGGATCGCGTCCAGCTTCTAACATGCTGGGCTGCCTGGTTACAGTTTACATTCCTCGCTCCCTCGCTCCCTCCCTTCCTCCATCCCTCCCTCTCCCTTTTCCATCTGGCCCTGCGGCCAAGGCTGTACCACCAAAAAGGAGGCTCACCATTCTCTGCGGCTGAGAGGCTGAAAGACCTTCCTGCGTAATTACAAACAGACACACATTCACGATTTTGGCAAATTGGTGATCTCACACCTTTGCTCTGCTGGCCGCCTGACTGCTCCTCAGGAGTGAGCCAAGGGGCAGGCACCGTCAGGAGGCGTACATGACTGAGAGTTTGGGCAGGGTCCGGGGTAGTTGGAAGGGAACAAATCCTGTTTCAATCAAGGCAAAGGACAAACCGCGTGTGGTGTAATAGTGACTTGTTTTTCCCCTTTTAAAACAGCCTCGCTTTGACAGAGAACAAGATATATAGAGGGGGAAATGGGCCAGTATGGAGGAAACACGAGTGAAAAGTGTGCAACAAATATGAGTAAAAGAAAGAATTAGAGGACATGAGAAGAAAAAGGGAAAACAAGAAAGGAGAGGGAAGGAGGAAAAAAGAAAAGCGAGGGGAAAAACATCTTGAGCTGGAAGCGTTCCTTTATCCTGGCCAATCTCGGCTGCACCTGTGATGACAACCCCTTGTGTGCAGTGCAGTGATTGTGTAACCTGGAATGAAAGGAGGGGGAGGCGGTGGATGGTGTAAGGGGCTACAGAGGGGAAGAAAATGACATAAAGCGTTCCCCCGACTTGTAAATCCATGACAAGACCCAGACAGTCACCCTGAAACCCCCACCCAGTGTCCCCCTGCAGGGCATGGATGGGAGAACGAAGGGAGGGTGCCGCGGCACGAATCCAACGCACCCCCTCCCTACTCCTGTTACCCATATTCCCCTCTTCCAGCCCCTCTCTTACCCTCCAAACACACACATTGTGTGGGGCAGTGCGTTTCTTCCATTCCGCACAAGCTGTTGTTTTAAATCATAATAGTAACCAGACTGTAATCACATTATTGCACACATGGTGATTTTGACAAGTGGTGGGAGTCATGTGCTGAGGCTTTGGCAGGGTTAGCACACCATTCTCCCAGCTGTGAGCTCAGCCCCAACCCACCCCCTTACACACACACACACACACATTTACACACCTCCATCACTACCCCCCTCCCAGGCAATATGCTGCTCCGCTCCGTTCCACTGTAACCTGCATGCATTAGTGCAGCCTAATCTAAATCAGATTTCAGTAAATTGTAGTTACACGTGTGCCTTGAGACTGTCCTCGCCAGAAAAAACAGACAGCGTTGGTTGTTTTGTTCAAACACATAAAAGGATCTACGTTTCCTGACCAGCGTCCTCTTGTGGTCATGAAAATAAGGCCTGTTCTCTCTCAGAAGCAAAGGCACAAATGCCATTATAAAGATGTTATAGTGCCATAAAACCTTTGAAGAAAAACTATGGTTTATTGCAACTTGGGAGCAACATCAATAAAAATTGGGGCCCAGAGCAAGAAACATAAAGAGCTGTTAGACGATGATACAGGAGGTAAACAAGCTAAAATAGTCAAATCTTCTCTGTAAACATCCATCAGAGTTTCCACACCGACTTCCTGCCTGAACTTATTATCAAATACTCGGGGATTTCCTGTGCAATAAGGACATATTTGCAACACTACAGGTGCACTCACATTCAGTTTTACTACCAAATAAAGTTGTACTTAATCTGGCTAAACTATTGGCTTGGAAAAGTGAAGCCAATGCTGAAGTGCCTCAAACTTGCATTCTTTCTAATAGCCAGCAGGGGGCGACTCCTCTGGTTGCAAAAAGAAGTCAGATTGTATAGAAGTCTATGAGAAAATGAGCCTACTTCTCACTTGATTTATTACCTCAATAAACATTGTTAACATGAGTTTATGATCTCAATCGCTAGTTTCAAGTCTTCTCCAATACAGCATGATGTTCATTTAGTAACTTATGTTCCCATTTAGAGTCAAATAGACCATAAAGCAGGGTATGCTTTAGGGCGTGGCTACCTTGTGGTTGACAGGTCGCTACCACGGCGTTGTCCAGTCTGGGAGTTGTCCGTATTTTCGTTTTACAACTTTAATCACAGTGTGTTTTCGGTTCATGAAAGTTAATTGTAACATTTCAGTTGCCTAAAAATGTCTTATTCATCGTTCGGTTGTACTTAGCTCCACCCTCTCGTGTCACTTCTGGTTGCAAAAAAACAAGATGATGACGGCCAAAATACAGAACTCGAGGCTTCAAAACGGCAGTATACAAACCAATGGGTGACGTCACGGTGACTAAGTCCACTTCTTATATACGTCTATGGTGAATAGAGGTGTGACAGTGGACACCTGTGGTGCAGACACTGGACCTACGACACAGACAGAAGGTGCGCATGTAGGCATGTTAAGACTGTGAAACACACAGTTGCCTATATGTATTACGAGAACTGGATACAGCGTTGGAGGCGGGGCCCCGTTCATTCCTATGAAAGTTGCTCAGTGGCGCATGATGCCAAAATGGCTCAACTTCTGACTGCAAAAGTACCCGGATCTTCCGCATCCATTGGGCCCATGGAGCAGGCATAGTAGCGTCCGATCGGTCACATGGTCACAGCCGTCACGCTGTTGTCACGGCTTGCTAACACCGCCTCCCAGCCCTCGCTCGGCCTCGGTCTGGGTCTCATTCACATGAACGGAGGAAGGGAAATAATTCTGGATTCAGCTATTAGTGCATTTTACAATTTTAAGGACCTAATGGTTTAAATAAGTGCTATTCAAGTGTTCATACCGGGAAGTTGATTTACTTAAAAAAAAAGATCCGCTGAGTTACAGACGTCTCTTTCCCAATGTAAGTCTATGGGAAAAAGTTTTTTTGGGCCCAATTGCAAGTGACGGACACGGAAGTTGTAGTACCGCCGTTTGGCCACTACAGAAATTGGCATCGACTGGCGCTCTACCTGGGGGCTTGATACTGACACATAAAGATGCCGCCGGTGGCATAAAAGGCATGTTGCTTTGGCACACGTGTGTTATGTTTACATGATACAAAGTGTTGAAATTTGACAACGAATACCTGGGTTCGCATTCTGTCTCCTACTGGCCGGCAATGTTGATTTCTTTTAATCATGACCACAATCTTTCCATGATCTCAACCAAGTTAAGTTGTCTAAACCCAATCAAACCTTAATCATAGGCGTTTCAGATCAGAAAACGCTCGCATGGATTGTTTTGGAAGGCGATGACACACAACCTATTAAGTAAGATAGATAGAGTGCTTGTTTTGTTCTTGACTAGCCAGTAAACTTGTACACATAAATCTCTTGGTCTCACAAGATGTTGACTGTTGCCTGATTGAGACATCATTCAATCAGACAGCAACTCCGTGTGGATGCATCCGAGCGTGCTTTTGTTTGTGCCCACACACGTGGCGGAATGACTCTGATTGTAGGGGGATCCTCGGAGCACCATCAGGCAGGTGAAACAACCACAGAGCCCGAGCTGGTCCACGCCTGCTGGGATAACGTGAGAGAGACGAGGGGTCGAACCCGGAGCACCGCTCTCTTTCCGTCCTATCTTTTCTTTCATTTGTTCTGAGGTGTGGCTGCGCTCTCCACCGCACCGCTAACAAGATCAGGCTGCGGGGTGGGCCTCATCCAGCTGGCTCTTCGTGTGTGTGTTTGGAACACTTGAAAATAGTTGTAAGAGAAACTATACAGCGTCGTGTGTGAGAGAGAGAGAGAGAGAGAGAGTGGGGGAAGAGTGAAACTACGAGAATAATAGCTTACCCAATCTTTCCACAGTTTCAATACCAATCAGGCAGTGGGCAAAGCGTTCAAAGACAGAGAGGAAGAATGACGGAGGGTAAATTGATGATATCCACCACAATTTCCCTAAAGGATTCAGTTAACAAGGGAGATGAATTTAATCATTTATACTAACAATGTATGATATTCCCCTTCATCACTCCTCAGTGTGTATTTCCTGAAACAAGCAGTGTTTTGAAAATAAAGATATTTTACATGATGGATAGCCCGGACTGACAGACAGACAGACAAGGAGTCAGCACAAACAACCGTATGAAAGCGTAAACACAGACTTTGCTGTTGCTGGTGAGATGTACAACAGAGCTTCGCTGTCCCTGACTTTTACTCGCTGTGCCATTGTGGTCTCTGATTTACAGCGGAAGAGAAAGATGAGAGAGAACATTTCTCTCTAAACAAAGAAAGCAGATGTACTTTATAAACCCGCCGCACTAAAAAACATACCATCCTCTCAGTTGTTGAGTTTTTTTTCGCTTGACACGTCAAAAACATTGTGTGCAGCTCCAAATTCTTCGATGTCCAGACCCCCATCTTTAAAAGCTTGCAGGTCGCCAGCTTCTTTCGAGGACGGTGGTCCAAACAGCAGATAATACTCAGAGCCCAGGAATCCCTGGAATGGTTTTGTTTAACTTTGTCTCCAGGGAGAAATATATTGTGACAATCACTGGAAATATGATGCCGCTATTTGCGTACTATCTGAGAGAAGTGAAGCCATCACTCCATCAAATTTTAAGAACCGAAACGTGATAGTCACGGCTTGTAGCAGAGTGATGGGAATAGGAGTAGCTGTTAACATTTTGAACCCTCACAGGCTGTTATCTGGTCTCCAACATGCATGACTGGCACTCTGCATGCTGCTAATCTCAGATGCTGAGGGGCATAAATCTCTTCGACACATGTGGGTATCTTAACTTGTATCCAAGCACAACATTAATGTATATGAATGATGCATGTGTGCACTTTTTATGTGCACAAAATTGTTACCTACCGTCCTTACCTGA
The DNA here is from genome assembly GCF_015220745.1 of Sebastes umbrosus. Classification (NCBI taxonomy): domain Eukaryota; kingdom Metazoa; phylum Chordata; class Actinopteri; order Perciformes; family Sebastidae; genus Sebastes; species Sebastes umbrosus. Next base: position 16,992,255 of record NC_051284.1, read on the forward strand.
ATGTGTAAATTGGGTGAGGGTTCACCTGAATATTTCAACCGTCTGCCTCAGAAACGAAAGGAAAAACAATGAGCTGTGGACTGCGAGGAAAACATGTGTTTCATTGGTTTTGTATTTGCCTGTTTTGTATTTGCGGGTGTATTTATTTCACATGAAGGAGAGCCAAGGAGAGAGCCAAGGAGAGTATGCCAGGCCCCAGTTAGTATGCAGGCTATAATTTCTGCTTCCTTTGAAGTCTATGTATGTGTGTGTTGAGTGTGTATGTGTGTGTGTGTCCATTGTGGTGTTGGGGTATGTAGCGTTGCTGCTCTAAAACATACTTACATTAGAGCATTCTGCAACTTAAGATTACTTAATGAAGTGTCGGGCAACTTTGTAGTTATATGGGTAGCAGGCTGATGGGGTATATGACATAGACCGTGTAAAAGAAGTAGACGTAGTCATTGTGACGTCACCAATTGGTTTGTGGATTGCAGTTTTGAAGCCTCGAGTTTGGCATTTTGGCCGTCGTCATCTTGTTTTTTTGCAACCAGAAGTGACATGAGAGGGTGGAGCTAAGTAACACCGAACGCTGAATAAGACATTTTCAGATGATCAAAAAAGTTATAATTATCTTTCACGAACTGAAAACACACTTTGAAAGGTTTGTGGACTCCCATTTTGAAGCTTCGAGTTCGGCCTTTTGGTCGTCGCCATGTTGTTTTCTTGCAACCAGAAGGGACACGAGAGGGAGGAGCTACGAGAGGGTGGAGCTAGGCGACCAAAATGTTAGAAAAAACTTTCATGAGCTGAAAACACAATGTGAAAGGGTTAAAGTTCTACGACAAAAACACGGACAACTCCAAGACCGGACAACAGCGTGGTAGTGATCTGTCAATCACAAGGTAGCCACGCCCTAAGGCATCCCCTGCTTTATGGTCTATTCGACTCTAAATGGGACCATAATGTACTAAATGAACATCATGCTGTATTGAAGAAGACTTGAAACTAGTGATTGAGACCATAAACTCATGTTTACAATGTTTACTGAGGTAATAAATCAAGTGAGAAGTAGGCTCATTTTCTCATAGACTTTAAGGAAGTTTAAGGCACATCTGCATTGGCTTCACTTTTCAGACCTGGAGGTCCCATACAAAAGCGGACTTTTAGTCCTCAAAGGTTACCATAGAGACAGAGTATCAACATCATACGCTCCACAAAGGGGGCTATTATGGTGTATTGCATTGGATTGTACAGGTGGTCATGATTCACCCTGTGTGTGCGTATATGCATGTTGTCCATTTTATCATGTCAATAAAGGACACATTGAACTGAACTGAACTGAACTGTATTGGAAAGCTGGCTGTTATTAATGTTAAGTAACAAAAACAGCACTCCGCAGTCAGCCGCAAAACTACTTGAGCAGATGGGCCGGTTCTTCCTGTCTGCAGCCACTCAGCCTGTGACGACGGAACCAAAATCTCTGCTCTCAGCACCCCAGAGATAGAGGCGCGTAACGGGGGCAGAGTTAAGTGTGTGAGGGTACAAATATGGATGACTCAGGCCATGTCCTGTGTAAGCTGACTACATTTAAAAAGTCATGTTTTCCACTACGTTTTGGCGTTCCATCTAAATGAGGCAACCACTTTTCACACCCAATAAATGAGTGTTTCTAAAACACTTTATACACTTTGTGGCTGTGCTATTTTACTTGAAAAAGATGTCAGTGAAAACACTTTAAGTGTGTGTTTGGCAATTGTGAAACGTACATAAAGAAGGGACTATCAGGTGATTTCCAATCTGTGGACACCATGCAGGCAGCGTAACTGGGCTGTGTAATATATCATATATAACATCACATGTACTAGTGATATAATTTGCCTCAGTATAGATTTTATTGAGTGTGTTTGCGACAGTCAAATTGTGCATGCTTTTTGACATGATTTTCTGACGAGGGATTTCTGGCGGTCAGGGGGAGAGAAAAAGTCATGAAACATCAAAAATCCACCTTGCCTGGAGCACATTGGAGAACGCCTAGGTGCTAGCTGTTAAAGAGAGAGGGAGGCACATAGAAACAGCTGTTTACGCCGGACGGGGGAGTCGCAAATAACAACCGGATTATTGTGGTGGGTCGCGACTCGAAAAGGTTGAGAACCACTGCTTTAAACTACAGCCCGCTTTATTTGGCTACGTGAGGAGGTTAGAGCAGCTTCTCGTGGGCTTCTGAGCGCCATCTAGTGGGCCGCTGAGGCACTATCAAATGGTTAGATTAAATTAAACATTTATCTTTTTTGTTACTTGACAACGCTAATTGTTTTTTATATCTAAACGTGCTTGAGAAGTCACATAAATAAAAAAAATTAAAATTAAAATGCATAATTTCACATCATCAGGTAGAGACAAACGTGTAAGTTAGCTTACGAATGAAGTGACACAGAATGGTTTTTGAAACAAAAAAGCGATGTGGGAAATAATTCTGTGCCAGTAAAAGCTCCAAAGCGTCTGGTGAGGAAATATGACCCTGAATACATAAAATTTGGATTCATAATGACATGCAGTGATGGCTGAGGGTGAGCAGAGTATTTATTTTGGTCATTATAGCTGACAGTGACATTACACATATTTACAGCCCAGTTTATTTTTTCTCCCTTTTTTGTCATGTTATGTTTTTTCTCATTTATTTGGGAAGGTGGTCGTCGGAAATATTTTAAACAATCACAAGTGGGCCTTAAGTTACAAAAGGTTGAGAGCCCTGGTGTGGTGGAGATGCTCCCTACGGCCACGCCAGCATACAGAACACCAGTGTCGCCATGCTGCAGGCTAAATGGTAACCACTCGCTATCTTAAAGCACCTTAATGACTTCCTTTCAGTTTGTTTTTTCCAACTGAAAGAAAAACAAGAGATTTGGTTGTTTGACTGCTATTTTGGTGTTTTTGTTTGGGCAGAGAACTTTTAAAAAACAACTTGAGGATACTGGTTTGGTTGGAAGTCATTTTTCTCTTGTTAATGAGTTTCCCAGATTTATCCACCTGGGTTTGGATGAGGCCTCAGTGACTGTTTACTTACTCACTCGGCTTACTGACTTACAGCCCCTGTAGTACTCATCCAATTAATGTTGTTATTTTGTGGCTGTGGCTTTAGGATTTCACAAGACTTAAAAAAAGAAAAGATAAAGGGTAGCACTTGTATTGGGGAAAACACTTCATCAGAGACCATGTTGTCCTAAAAGAAACCAACCAAACCATTCAGGAGTGAGAGGGAGAGCTGTCATTAGTTCATGTTTCCTGCTGAGTGACACTACGCAAACTAAACCTTTAACTGGGAATATCAAAGCGGGGTCAATTAAGGGAGCTATTCTGTCCAAACAGTGGGGACCTAAAAAAGAAAAAAAAGACGAGAAAGTCTCTTTGTGTTGCGGGAAACGCCGTGGCTCGTCTAGGTGACTCACAGAGAAAATGGACCCACAAAGTGAGTCACAAGCACTAATTGACTCACTCACAAGTGTAATTGACTCACTATCTGAGGAACTCCACATGACCCTGAGAGGGAAGCCACCGCCGCATGCCATCGTAGTAACTGGTCTCTAGGTAGCAAGGTGTTTTTAAATTAACACAGGTTTCACCGGATCCATGACACATTTATAGCATAAACAGATACAGAGCCAGCATGAGGGGCTGAGCTGGATGGCATCAGGAGTCACAAGTGGACTTTCAAAACAAGAGTTTTATTTATGAAAGCAACAATTTACAAAATTAGCAACAAAGTTCTGGGACCATTAAAGAGGTCAAATAAACACAACTTAATTCTGGCTATGCTATTTAATTATTTAACAAAAACGGAATAAAACTGAATAGAATAACTGACCACACAAAGGAGAACATATATATTGGCTGATCGGACCATTTTTTAAACAAAAGGGGTAACCCAAAGACAAACTCTGTCAGCTAAACTATAAATAAAACAAAACAAGACAATCTATCAGTATAGATATTTAGATATTTTAGCAATTAACCAAACAAAAGCACCAACAAACTAATATAATATAAAAGAAATAAACAAAATATCTACAAATCCCAATCCCCCCGTGATGTGGCGGCACTTGGTACATTCTGATTGGCCACCTGCTGTATTTAACATCTTTGCTTTGTGTTGAGCATCAATTGCTCCAGCCTGTCAAGATGTCCCTCCAGAAGCAGCACCTTCAGCTCTGGTAACCTTCAAATAAGAACCACTCAAGACAAACTAAAGTGTGACTGTACAGAAGCTAACTAAATGTGTGAAACAAAAGCTAGTGATGAAGCTTCATGAAGCATTGAAGCTCTTCAGCAAATTGGTTCGCAAAATGGTTCATTCCACAAGGCTTCATCTGGGCTTCATATGCACACGAATCCACCTATTGGTGAAAGAGTGTAGAACAGGCAGATATAATACATACAGTATGTGTGGCAGTGGTTTAACCGGGAAGAGGGCAGTGAATGTGCTTGTATAACTATAGGAAAAAGGGGACACTTTATTCGTTTTTATTCAGGAACAATAATTTCTCAACTGTGTTTCTCGACGTCACTGGCCTGAAACAATACAAGCCTCGATACGCGCTTCACTTCCTGGATTACTCGACACACGCTCCGAAGCCTCGGCACAGTACGTAACATCACTAACAAAAGCTATGTGTCATAATTTATCTGTTTGCTGGTATATGTGCAATGTGCATGAGGTCAAGAGGTCAACAAACTCAATGACAAAATGAACTATGAAGCGTAAACTATAGAAAACTAAGGTGCAGCCATTACAAGAGGCGATCCATCAAGGATTAAAACCACTTGCTAATGAAGATTTCTTTCATTTTGACACAAATTATCATCACAAGGTCCACTGTTTCTCTCTACAGCTTTCAATCACATCTCATTTCATATGAAAATCTGATCAAGTGACTGTTATTTCACATTTAGGTCGCGTGATAACAACGAACCACAACGGCTACATTGAAGGAGGCCACAAGCTCTGGTTGAAAACTTCAGAAAAACCAAGTAAGTGAACGTTTCTAAGGTCAAGAATGAGCCCTCGAGGCAATTTTTTACTGCTTGGCTTTTTGCATTTTATTTGACTGTAAAGGGTAACAGAAAGACAGAAAGAGGAGGATGACATGCAACAGAAAGTACCCCAACACATTAAAGGCCCACAAAACCACACATTTTGGTCATATGGTGCGCTACTAAGAACACTGGTCCGCCAAGACGGCCATGCAGACAGTTTAACGATGCGCTTAAACTTACATAAGTTGAATGATTTTATCTGCTCATGTTTGGTCTTCATGGGATATTTATTCAAATTCCCGTAAAAGCATCTTAATCAGAAAACCTAAGGTGTTTGAAAACCCAAATAATGTTCTGATTCAGAGCAGATCATCTCACTTTCATTTTGCCTCAGAATAACACCCACCTGCGCCATCGCATGTTTGCTATCTTGAATCTGCTCATCTGCAATCTCCTTGAGGTTTGCAACATCACCTCAGAGGAGGCGTATCATGGCAGCAGGGCTCAGCTCAGCTGTGTCTGATCTCGTGAGCTGCGGACATGTCCGCCCTCTGGCCCCCATGGGAAGATATCTGTTCAGTACAAGTCCAGATAGTGGCCCCTGAGCTGTGAAACCCCACGCTTGGCAGGATGCAGGGCTGCAGCGATAACTCACCTGTGTACTGATAGAAGGGTAGACAATGTCCCAAACAGATTAAAAGGAGAGCTGATTGCAAAACGAGATGCATAGTTTTGCTGGAGGGATAAACACGAGATGGAAAAATTCTGAACAAGCCAGATGAAAGAGGCTATGGGATGTTTTTTATCTCACTGTCTTTGATTCATTTCTGGATTTGTGTGTGCGTGAACATGAGCACATGCTTGTCATTTACATAGAATATCAGGGTCTATTCATGTTGGAAATCCTAAACAGCCAAAAAAAAACACGTTCAAATCTTTTTTCCAGCTTCAGAACCTCAACGTCAGTGGCACACTTTCAAAACCACATTCTGACATGATATAAAACACTGAAATGTCAACATTGATAGAAGATGGGAACAGAGCAGCTAAAGGTCTGATCTCAATCTGCTCTTTTTCTCTCCTTTCCTCTTTTTTTTTTTTACAACCTTCAGGAGATGATGTGTTGTCACGTAACAGTCTTTACAGTCTACTGGCAAAAATGTCATTTCCAAAAGGCCTATCTCTCTCATCCTGTCAGTGCAGGCAGGAGATAGTCCGCCTAATCTCTGACAACAGGGAGTATGTGATGTGTTTAAGAGTTTTTTGCGCAGAATGATGTGTGAATATTCGTGTTTATCTCACTGGTAGATAAACCCCAGGTGTTGTGATAGAGATGGTGTCGCTGGACTTCTCTGACGTTCCTCTGGCACGATCAAGTTCACGTTAGTGTCTACAGGTGTCAGACTGGTGTATCACATTGTTCTGCTTAAAGGGTAACTTTGGTATTTTTAAACCTGGACCTGAACCTATTTTCCCATGTTTTTGTGTTGAAATTGGTCCAGTATTAAGGGGTAATGCTGCAGCTGGCACATCATTAACTAGCATTAGCACTATGCCACGCTAGCTACTGAAGGTATACCGGATGTATATACATGCTGCTTTTGCTTTGTGGTGATTGAAACAGTGAATAAAGACCTGCAGCTTTACAGGATGTTCCTTTATTTCATTATCTTCTGTTTCGATCACCTGGAGATGTGGTGGTACACTTTCACACTGTGATCCGTAGGCTTTAGCCTCTATCTTTATCTTTTTAAACCTGTTTTTGCTGCTGAATCAGTTTGGCATCCTGATGTATCCTCTAAATGCATAGTGTAGACCCTTCTGTCTGCTTCTCTCTGACATCGCTTTTTCGTTTTTCCCAAAAAAATAGCAATATATTTATGCTGAGAGTGCGGTTAGTGACGTGTGCTCCATGCAGCTCTGACAGCTTGAAAGAGTAGCAGCGGGGAGCGGGGCTTAGTGAAGAGTCAAATCCTCATCGTCATGACGAAAAGTCTCCTTTGTGTTGCATCCACATTATCGAAATCAGCTAAATATTCAGGCATGACAGTGAAAATCTTTTAGTTAACACTAAGCTACGCTTTCTGTTCTCCAACACAACAAACTGTGACAACACCGGTGTCCTGTGGCACTCCTCTCTCCAGCTCTCACTCACGTCTCCACATTTGTCCTCCACAAGTCACATGACACAATAACAAACCGGAAGCGAAAGGTAAGAAAAACATATTATTCATCCGTAGGGTTCTTTCCATAATGTCGTCAGACACTTATAATAACATCTGAGCCTGTCGGTGGCAAAAACAAGCACTCTTAGTGGACTTACAAGACGATGAGGAATTGCCCCGAGAAATTACATCGCAGCTCATTTAGCGGCTGCCGATTACAGCGTTATCCCTCAATACTGGACCAATTTCAAAAATTGTTGTCCCCATTAGTTACCTGGATTCAAAAACATGGGAAAATAGTGTCCGGGTTTAAAAATACCGAAGTTACCCTTTAAGTGCTAATTTAATTAATGGATATGTCTGGTGGTATTCTGTATTTTATTTATTGTCAATAAATCCCATAAAAAACAAAACCAACAATGATTCATTCCACTACCAAGTGTTGCCTGTCCAGCCAAAGCCTGATAGAGCTGCACTGTTGTCCAAAAACAATTCAAAACACATAAATGAGCCACAACACAACTATTGCCAAAACTACAAAAGTGCAATCCAAGTAGGCCTAGTGAATTACACATTAAATGCTGATCACATAATGTCATAACTGTTCATCATTTTACTATTCATTCTTCAGTTTGATGCTTGCGTAGATTAAAAGTGACATCTGTGAGAACACAAACAAATAACACGGAGCAAACTGACAATTCTAATCATACAACATCCTCCTCAGGGTTGTACCAAACCGATCGCAGTGTCGCGCTGCACTTAAATGAGCTTGAGGTCATTCAATGAGTTAAAGGAATATGTCAGCTCCACCCTCGCAGCGTACATGACTTTTATGGTATTTAACATAACGCAAAACATAATTGCGCAATGTGTCGTGACATCATCGTCCACACAGGCGTGGGACTTGTAGCTTTGGGGACCGGCAACAAAGTCATGAAGCCGTTCTGAAGGGCAAATCTTCGTGGAGGTAGCCTCGCCGCAGGTCTCTAACCACTGCCGGAAAACTCAACGAGTTACTGTAAAAAGCTTCGAGTTTAATATGTGATTGTTGCCACACACACATGAGGTTAGCACAGCTCCCGGGGTGGCTCGAAGGGCTTTGCTAGATCTCATAAAACGGGCAGCCAAATAAACAGCGCTGAGCCAATGCGCAAACAAACAAACAGATTCCTATTAAGAAAGGAATTAAGGAAACTGGCTAAGTGACTGCAGCCTCTGCGGAGGAGGAAAGCATGCAGCCGGCCTGCCTGAGCCCCGAGAGTGTGTCTCTGTGCATCTGAGAGTGTTTATGGACTGGCTCTAAGTGGAAGTCATTATGGGACGTTTGAGTACACTTGCGCTGATAGCAACGGTTCTGGGTCCACCCAAGGCCCCAAACGTAGGTGGTCCGGGCCACGGAGGAAGATGAGCGACAGAAGGAAGGAGGGGTAGAGAGAAGGAGAGAGAAGAGGCAGGCAGCAGAGAGAAAGAGGCAGAAACAGAGAGAGAGAACCAGAAAGTTTGGCCTCCACCCTTCCTCTACTATTTGCCTCTGCTGCAGATGTGGTCGTAAGGAAGGGAGGGAAAAAAATCTCCATAAAGTTATAATTATCCACATGAATGCAGACCAAATTCTGGAAAACTGCAAACACACACAAACACAAGCAGGTTACACACTCGCTACACACTGCTTCGCAAAGAATGGTTGCACCTTTGCACATCTTTGAAACAAACAAAGCTGTTATTTCTATAAAACTTTGCAATATATATCTTGTCATAAAAGTACAACGAGGCTGAGATAATAATAATAATAAGACACAAAACCAGAGGACCTGTAAAAGTTCCGACCCCACATCGCCTCGAGGCAAAAGTCCATCTAAAAAGTTCTTGCCCGTTATGAGAAAAACCTGCTATTCCTGACGTCGCGTCGTGGAGGCAGACAGAGTGCAGCACACTGCTCTGATGCAGGCAGCAACCATTTCATGAGCGGCTACAATCTGTTTACTATTGCATGCCTACAACTGGTTTGTATCAGCTAAGTTTACTTAACAGTATATTTCACCTCGGGACATTTGGAGAGATAACCAAATAAACCTTTCAAGGCAGGAATGTTCCCCGGAGCTGCCAGGTTCAAAGTGAAGCCCTCGACGGCCCCTGAGCGGCGCGCGGTGGGTGCCTGCACTCAGGGTGGACATGTTTTACTGAGGTCTCGCTGGTCACTGAGACATGGCGGTGTAATGGGGAACAGGAAGTGCGTTTAGCATTGAAAGATGTGCGTAAGGGTGTTGGGATGGAGTGGTGCTTTGACTTGTGGTGGTGGAAGGGGGGGGGAAACAGCAGCCGCCCCGGCTTTGACACTTCGCCCAGAAGAGCAAACTGAGAATTCAAACATCGTCTCTCAGATGTTCCACTTCCTCTTGTAAATTGCAGGAATTCTTTCATGTTACAAGTGCTTTTGTTTTATGGCCACGGCCCTGGAGAGTGGCTCTGCAGAGCCCCACAGCTCGCAAAATCTCCACCCGGATGGCTGCCGCAGGATTTGAGACCAGTATGTGTGTGTGTGAATTGATTAAGGGCATGAAGGGAGGAGGTGAGTGTGTGGGCATATCCCTTCCTCACTAGCCACTCCATCCATCACTTTGTTGTCCCAGCTGCAGACTAAACCGCAGTGTGGTGCATCCCTTTTGAAAAGTCAACATGATAAGAATTCCTGGATTGAAGTGGCACAGCCCACACTTCCTTGGCACATGGGCGACTTCCTCCTGGTCTGCGTGGCGGACTGGGGCTGTGACAGGACATCTGAGGTCGGCTCAGTCACTCCCCGAACACATCACGTCCTGCCCCATCACACCAATAATAAGGTGCCCTGGCACCCAGACTGTGACGTCATGCTATGACACACAGGAATGGGATGAACCCCGTCTGGCCTCGGCGAACGATCGTCTGGGTCCCCCAAACATCTAATTAGGATCGCGTATACATGCGTCAACGTGACGACAGCCGTGAACCACCAGAACGGGCGGAGCTGATACCAGCTGCTCCCTCAAGGGAATCGAATGATAGACAGATTTTTCTCTCTGATTTGTGTTTCAGTATAAAACCCGTAAAAAAGAAAAAGTGACACTACTTGTGATTTAACTTCTTAAGCCCTAGGGTGATGGAAAGTGTGGTTCGCCTAGACAGACATACCCAAAATAAATCAAGAATAGCTCCACAACTACCAGGTCTATATGCATGATCTTGGTCTCTATGGATAGGTAAGACCTCAGAGAATTCATCCCCAGTGTAAGTAGCATTGTGACTGTTACTATGCCTGAGTAAATTGTGATGAACCAAAGGAAAGATTTACATTTGTATCCTCGCCTAAAATGTTTTCTAGATTAGACAGTGGATAACAGCATTATAGCAAAGACGCCATGCACAGAGATGCCACTGAATTCATTCAGCAATTCCTTGACTACAACTGTGCCAAAGCTGATATAAATAACACAAAGCACATAGATTCTACAAAGGTTTTAGCAAGGATAAGACCAGGCGGACTCTCCATTTGGCCACTTGGATACCCAAATGGGTTTTCTACCTCCTGAAAGGGAATCTGGCTATAAAATACTACTGATATCCACTACAGGAGGCTATGTGCACACATTGGAGCCTCTGGCCATGACATTTACCCTGTGCATCATCACATTCTACCATTGTTCACAGTATAAAAACAATAAAAAACAACTAAATTGTTTAATTTTGACTCCAAATGAAGTAGTTTTATTAAAATTAATGAAATATGATCAAGTAAAACTTAGATAATAACAAAATGAGATAAATAACAATGTAAATAAGTTACCAAAAATAATCCAAAGTCAAGTTTGTGCATTCAATATAAAAACGTTCAAAAATATTATAAAATAAAAATACGATTTACAATACATACAATATCTTGTGCGTTAACTTTGTAACTATAATATTGAAATTCATTGCCAAACAAACGTTTTTTTGGACGAAATACACTTGGAGAGTTGTTTTAGTAGCGTTAAGGCCTCGTCTTTTAGAAACAATTCGGGGAAAAAAAGCATTTTATGAAGTTTGCACAGCATTTTATAAAGTTTTTAAAGCTCAGTACTGGGTTCGTCGGGTAAAAGAGGTTGAAGTGTGATATAAGACACTAACCTGCATTGCGTCCAAATCCACAGAAACAACAACAAAGCTGTGCAGCCCTCTCCCACTTATGGGATTTCCTAAACTTACTGACCTCGGCCATTTTGTGTTTTGGCGTCGTCCCGATAGAATCCATCATATGTCCCACAGACAGCTGAGGCCAGACAACTGCCAGATGGCGTATCTATTTGCTCCTCTTTAACTCCAGTCTGTGCACCAGATAGATAGATGCAGGCCGGCAGAAAGAGGAACTTTGGCACGGCACCAGAAAAAGGCCGTGCAGTGAATTTGCTCTCTGAGTTTAATACACTTGGGTTCAGAGAAAAAAGGGGTTTGATTCAGGTCCATGCTGACAGGTGGGGCTGCATGTGTCCAAGGTGATCTCAGGGCAGACTGACATATGGTCTTGTTCTTTTCTCTGTTGGACCGTTCTCTCCCTCCCATCTTGCTCTCTTGTTTCTTCTTCTGTGTGCCTGTGCTCAGTTGGGGGGCGTTCAGAAACGAAAGGTATTACCACAGACTTCCAGAAAAGTCTGCTTTTTACGATTGATCTTTTGACCAAACCATTTGTAAAACTTGTAACGGCGTGTAAGACAAGTGTGTGTGTTGGACTGTACAAATATGTACTCTTGGTGTTTATTTGTCCGTGTGTGAGAGTGTATAAGACAGTTGTGAATGTGTGTGTGTCTTCTTGGCAGTGCACGTGCAAGAGGCTGGGCGCTGGAATCCATCCACTGCCAACTATCCAAACACAATAAATCTAAACAGGTGTTTCAATATGTCGACTGCTGTAACATGAAGGCCAGACGCTCGCCAGGCAATTTCTTTCCTCTCCTGCTGCTAAATCAAAAAACAAAGAACCGGGATAAAATCAAGATGTCAAAAATCAATGCCTTAAATGGCAGCCACCTGCTCTAATTGTCTCATAAGTTTAGCCAAAATGCAAAAAAATCCAACTGATAAATCAACAGAGGACTCTTTGAACGGAGTAGCTACAACATCATTTGACAGTTTGTTGCCCTTCTGCGAGGGCTCGGCTCTCTGCAGATCTCCTGACCGCCTCCTCGCCAGACTCACCGAGCAACAAAATCTGTTTGTATTTTTGTGGTTGAATGATGCACAGCGATGACTCGTATGCTTTTTTTTTCAGACCCAAAAGGCAATTCGTTTTTCACTGTGGACGTAGAGAGAAATAGATAACGTACACAAATGATATAGATATATTTGGAAATTTACTTCTAGTGCTTGGTGAATAAATATGACGGAGTTTATTATGTGCATTTTGAAACCAGTTTGCGGTAGTGTGTAAACATGGTGCCTCCAGTAAACTGAGCTTTCCACATACACCAATAATCACCACAGAAATATTTTGATCTTAAATCTTTGTCGAAAAACAGTCTCTATTTGTCTGCAACTCTTTGAGCCACTGTTGCAGTGTAGCTTTCTTAGCATGGGTGTTGTGGGTGAGATGTGGGTGTTTTCCCAGAGGGACTTCCCATATGAACTCAGATTGACGGTGCAGAGACTGATTTCTTCTACCACTCAACTCAACATGGCGGTGGCAACCAATGAGGATACCAATGATTTGGGGATTTCCCATACTTGTGCTAATGGTGATCGGTTTTGGCATTACTGGAACATTCACTGAAAACTCAACTCTGTTTGGCAATGGTGCTGAATTCTAGACATACTACTTGAAAGATGTCTGTATTTAAGACCACACCTACCTGTGCCCACAGGATTTTCTGCCACAGCCACCTGCTGCAAACTACCGTATTTCCCACCACAGTATGCAGTTTGAAGATTTATCTCTCCTGATTCTGGGAGGCCCAATCTCCTGTTTATAATGTTTTACTGTGATGAAGACATGACAGGCTATTATTTAGAAAGTGTTGCCAAACAGCTATTTGGTGCGAATGTGGCGAGCTATGGCAGACTGCACTATGATCACACATTACAGCGTGTCTGCCCACAGAAAAACTGCACTGTCAACATGTACTGCAGGCCCAGACCTGTGCAGATATTTACTGATTATCTACTATTCATTAGCTTTATTAGCCGCGCTGCAGAGAAGAGTTAGGGCAAGACTTTCCATTAAAAGTATTCAACAAAGCCTGCAGTAGCGGGGTCATCCACCAATCGGAAGGTCGGCGGTTCAATCCTCGGCTCTTTCTGTCCTTCTGTCGAAGTGTCCTTGAGCAAGACGCTTAGATTAGATCCTGATGGGCAGGTTGGCACTTTACATGGCAGCCTCTGCCATCAGTGTATGAATGTGTGTGTGAATGGGTGAATGCTGACATGTGGTGTAAAGCGTTTTGAGTGGTCGGAAGACCAGAAATGTCCTATATAAATGCAAGTCCATTCACCATTTACCAATACTTACTTTTGTTTATGCTCGTTATGCTTTTATTTTCGGTTTGACTGTCTTTGTACGGTCTGGAGTGAATCATGTCCATCTGATAAGCAGAACCAATGTGAGCACTAATTTGATGTGAAACACCAAAACCTGTCAAATTTGAGAGCTGCAGTTTTGACTGCATTGTAGCACAGGTTCAGTCTGGGTACCATCTCCATCCATCCATCATCCATCCATCTATGCTTCCTCCCTTCTTCTGGATGGCTGAAACACGTCACAATCTCACGTTGGCCATTCTGCTCTTCAGCTCTCCTCACTTTTTCCCTGCTCTCCCATTAACTCCTCATCGATTCCATTCTTGTCCTCTCTCTTTCCAAGCTGTCACCTGCATTTTAACCAGACCTGAGCCAAACAAATTTAACCCGTAAAACTTCTTTTGAGTAGCTGCAGCTGGACAATTTCACCAAACTAACATCAACTACTTTTCTTGTAAATCTGTAAAACTTGTACTATTGTCCCTCGTGACCAACAAGTAAGAAGCTTAGGAAGTTATTCGTATCTATTATGTGACACAGGTATGATGATTCTTTTCCTTCTTCCCCTCATCCCTGATTTGATAGCAGCCTTTGCTTGTAAGAGTTACAGTACCCAGCCCATAATGCACTCCAGACGGCCTGACTTCCTAATGACTGGTTGTGCTCCAAGCCTTTCCGGGCACGGCTGTGGCCGCGAGCCTCACGCAAACACACACAGAAACACAGACGCACACACACCACGTGTTGACCAGTCAAACGGAGTGCCTTAGTCATGTGTCCGTCCCATCCAGCACCAGAACTGTCACCATATTTTCTACCTGGCCCTTTTTAAAGTAAACTACCTTAGTCAGATCCTCCATCTTTCTGCTCTGCCATTAAAATATCTCTGATGGCAGGTACGTGGCAACAACAAGGGCTAACATGTGGCAGGAGCTCGTGTGAACCCCGGGCAACATGTGCAGCATGTACGTCCTCTCCCTAATGTAAAGGACAAATGAATGTGAGTGTTTTGGAAACCCCCCCTAGCTGTATCCAAGAGAGCACACCATCCTCTGGGATAACCTGGACTTCATTAGGATGCTGTTCTTCTTTACCTTTTCTTCAGATTCTTGCAGAACACTAGAACCATAACAAAAAAAAAATGTTTCTCTTCCTCAACTCACGTCTTTCAACTCGTTTCTCTAGTGGTCCTCTATACTTTCTAGTTATAGCTCATTCTGACACCTTCTCCCGGCAGTCCGGAGGGCCCATATTGTATGCACCACCTCAGCAGGGGCCTCGTCCGTCGCCAAGGCAACAGGTCTGTTTGTTTGGTGTGACTCTTCCACTCCTTTTTTATTACTGTCTGAAATGTTTAATTGTACGTTTTCACAGTTTATCCTCCTCTTGGAGTCTTTGGGTTACGGCTGTAGCAACAAAGGGGTAATTTTGAGTATACTATAGTGGGCGAACTGGGAAAGTTTTGTAATATTACGCAGATGAAAGTAACAAGTTCATGACCGAAGACAGATGCACGAAGAAAAACTGCTTCAATAAACGATATTATTATAAACCAATTATTATACAATTATTATTATGTCCAACATATAAAGGTCCCAGACATTAAATCAAAGCAACAATCTAAAGTTAAGGTCTGACACAACAAGCCGACGGTCGGCCGTCGGACAGTTTGGGGCCGTCGGTGAGCGTCTGTTGGCCTAGTTTTTGCGACACACCGTTGGCTCTAGTCTGCCCGTGTCAGAGTTTTTTCAACCGTTTCAGCATGTTGAATCGGCGGTGGCGACCGTCAGTGAGAGAAATCACTCTGATTGGCTGTTCAGCTTAAGCAAATCCAACCCGGTCTCACGGGAAGGCGTATAAATACCATGACATTACACGGATATTCCACGTGTCCTGAATACGCAATTTAGTGTTTCCGCGTGTTATTCTTACCCCGCTTTTTGCGTGTCCGTAGTTAGGTTCAGGCAAGAAAACCACCGAGGTAAGGAAAGGAAAAACGTCATTGTTGGGCTTAAAATAAGTAAGTAATTTACGTAAAGCGTGTATGGAAACAACTACGACAAAACACGTCACAAACGTGAAAAAAAACACATGACAATCGTCATGCGACAAACTTCAATAACGTAACTTACAAAAGAAAACACCGCTCAACAATGGTCTCGAACACGGGTCTCGTGGTTAAAAGTTTGGTGTTGTTTGACTAAACGGTCGGCCTTCGTCGCCATTAGTTCTTTGATGTTGGGTTGGTGTGTCTGGGCCTTTAATATCTCAGGAAAAAAACTCCTTATAATACAAATGCATGTTTCCTGATTTGTTTGCGTCTATCACCTGCTCCGTCTCTGGTTTAAGTAGTTAGTGAACATGCTTTTTCCACAGAGGGAGAGGTAATAACATCTGAAGTATATGATCAGTATTCACTTCCACAGCCAGGCTGTCCCCCAGGGCTCACGGCTGCAGGCCTTAACTGCTTGCCCCATATGTTAATGATCTCACTCTTGAATGCCCCCGACGTCCACAGCTAAATGTATACAGTTGTGTATGTTCATGCCAAGAGCAACAAACAGCCTCTTGACAATCACTCGCAAAGGAGGGAGTGTCAGAGTTTATTCAAGCTTAGGCCTAAATCTGGGGGAAAGTGCTGGCTTATTTTCTCTCTACACTGGCTTGGATGTGCAAATACACACAGATACACCAGTGGCTGAAACAATGCTCGAAAATCCACCCAGGGTTTGAAAACGTCGGGCCGCATACGAAGCATTAATAATAGCCCTACCATTACATGTTGACGAATCTCTTCTTATGGTGACATTTTCTTTCTGACACTAATGCTGTTATTCTTCTCTCTACTTTCCACTCGCCTCCGCCCGCCCTCCTTCATCTCCAGGTGGCTCCGCACCCGGCGAGGGCCCCGCTCTTTCACTGAAATGAACAATGTTGCTTTTGGCTGAAGCGAAAACCTCTAATTGTAAGCCATGGGTCTCCTATCTTTGTCAGGGGTATGCAGCTGATGCTGGGTGGCCTCCCCACACAAACATACAGTATTGTGCTCTCACCTGAGGAAGCACGTTCTTTTACGGTCTCCAGATTAACACGTAGACACACACACACACACACACACACACACACACACACGAAAAGGACAGGTTGTGCTGCATCCTGCCACCAGAGGGTGCAGACAATGTGCCCCCATCACCCCTGGCTTCAGCCCGAAATTCCTTTAGGGACCAAAGAATGAGCCTCCGGATGTTGGATCGGCAAAATGAGCCAACCAGACTACAATGAGCCGCGATCGGATACACACGTACATTTTCCACTCCTGCATACACAGTCGCATGTTTTAAGATATGACTGCATATATCTGCTCGAAGATGCCCTGCAAGATACGAGCCTTTTCAAACAAGCTCCGTCTGTCTTTTTCTTTTTCTCACGGCCTCTCATCTCTTTTGCTCTCTTTCTTTCTGACTCACACACACACACAAGTAACACTCACACACCTTCTCACTGGAGATGTGGGAAATCCTCAAGTCACCCCAAATGAAACCCAAAAGGTCTGACTGTACTCCTCAGCCTGTAGTTTTTCCATTTCATTACACTCATTTTGTATTTACATTTAATCTTGGTACACTTACCTGATTCCATTATACTGTTATAAGGCCTCTTTTCACTCTTATCTTTGACTACATATGCTGCTCTGTTGCACTGTGCAGTTGCAGAACACAGGCCCATTTCTACTGTATATTCCATGCTCGACTGCAAATAGATACAAATTGTATTAAAGGTAGAGTGTGTAGGATTTGGCGGCATCTAGTGGTGTGATTGCAGATTGCAACCAACTGAGTACCCCTCCGCTCACTCCTCCCTTTCCAAGACTGCGGTAACGTGAGCCGCCAAGCGCAAAAGCCTCGCTCAGAGGCCATCCTTACCATAAAAACACTTCTTTAAGAGCAACGGAAGTCAGACTTCAGCTGGCGGAACCGTTTCTTCACTCGGCAGCTCACGTTACCGCAGTTTCACAAGCGTGTCGGAGAACTACGGTGGCCTTCAGGTAAAGTAAAAACGTGAAATGCTCTCTCTAGAGCCAGTGTTTGGTTTGTCCGTTCTGGGCTACTGTAGATATATGGCGGACTCTGTGAAGAGGACCTGCTCCCGATGTAGATGTAAACGGCTTATTCTGAGCTAACAAAAACACAACAATTCTTATTTTCAGGTGATTATACACTAAAGAAAAAATTCTAATAGATCGCCTGAAATGCTACACTGTTCCTTTAAATTCATTATTTTATTCTACTTTGATTTACATCAATGTGATAAAAACAAAATATGTCTGAAACGTTTTAAACAACACACAATTTCAAAAATATTGAATAAAAAATATATAAATTCAGCTTCACTGATGTTGTCAAGTTAAATCTGCACTTTCAATAATAATAATTTCAGTGTATTGTACCAAGAACTCAAACACTGAGCCAAACTGCTACAGGTCACTTTAGTTGCTTGTGTGGAATCATTCGAACCCGAAGATAAACATGGAAAACTCATTAGAGCGGTGAATACTAGGTCAGCTAGAGGTAGGGAGGTCAAAAATATTAGATCTACTGTGTGTTCAATTAGACCTCAGGTCACTCTAGCTTTTCTTTTGTTGAATTATTTAAACCTGCGTATAAATATGGAAACTTCATCAGTGCAGTGAATACAATATGTCCAGGGCTGACTGGAAGCAGGGAGGGTAAAACTATGAAACCTCCTATATCTGTTAGATCAGCAGCAGTTTTCAGTTTGAGGGACTGAACAATATTTTCTCATTTTTATCTCAAGTCTAAAATTCTTGCATGCCCGGTAAAATCAAATATACAGTGAAGAACTATTTGGAAGTTAATGAGCCTATAGTCAACACAGCTGACATTACAGCAAGAACAGCAGAGGTATTAGCTCAAGGCTAATGTTAACAATCGCAAAAAAAAAAAAACGTTTTCAGGGGCCTTGCAATGTTGAAATTAGCTTATCGTGACTTTCTGACACATTCTGTACGAGATGTTTTTATTCTGTTTAGCCAATAGGGGGGGTTTGATGAACATTTTTTCTTTTGTGGAAATGTTGTCTTAGTAATGCCCATACAGTATGTCACTATCGAGCCTGAATCAAGTCTAAAGTCAGCTCGGTCACACCAAGAAGTGTGTGAATGACACGATAATGCGCAGGGCAAAACGTTGTGTTATAAGAACACTGTTCTTGCTTTAGGTGTGTCATTTGTACGCCATGTCGTCTGTACTGACTTCATGTAAACGCTTTCATGTTAATATGCTATGCTTAGAGCCACAGAACAAAAAAGTGAGAAAGACTGCTTATGGTGGACGGGTCCAACAAGCACAAAACGTTCAATCACGATGCCGGTGTTTTGTTTTGTAAGCTACGTTAATGACGTGTTTTTTAGTGACGTTTGTAGCGTGTTTTCCGTACTTATGTTACGTTGTTTCCGTACACTTTAATTTTAAGCCCAAACATGACGTTTGTCCTAAACCTAACTAAGTGGTTTTGTTGCCTAAACCTAAGTGAGTGGTTTTATTAACCCCTGCTGGTACTGCACCTTCATTCATGTAATATATGTAATATAAACTGGAAAAACAAAGTTCGGAAACTTGTGTTTGGTGGATTATTTCTCTGTTGTTACAATGCTAATTGGCATTGTATTTTGCAACTTTGGCAGACAGAACCTGGACTCATAACTGAACATGACATTCCCCCACATGTTCAGGTTCCATTGTCTGTGTTGTCGACACCAGCGCAAACGGGCCTGACGGTGAAGGGCAGTCATTGCAGGCTTCCTGGTAGCCTTATGAGAATACACTGTTTACCATTGGCAGAGCATTTTGGCAAATTTATCTTGGGCGCTACCCACATAATCAGCTGTGCTGCTCATCCCACAAATGCATGATCCTTACAAGTTGGACATCATTGTGAAGGTAAATAAACAGGCTTCCAACGATGTAAAATACAATGCCAGTTAGCATTGTAACAACAGAGAAATAATCCACCAAACACAAGTTTCCGAACTTTGTTTTTCCAGTATATATACATAATATGTAATATTACTCTGACACGCTATCCTCTGGTAGACAGGCGTCTATTACACGCTTTGGCGTGATATCAGGTCGCTAATGTCCATAACACAAAAGATAGTCAATTTTGTCCATTTACTTGCACCTGTGTACTCTGGAGGAAAAGTAAGGGAATTCCCAAAGTCAGTGAGATTGATCCTCTGGGCACCATGGATATCTGTACCAAATTTCATGGCAACGATATAATAGTTGTCAAGACAGGTAACTAAAAACTAAAAATGTCAACCTATTGGTGGCACTACAGTAAAAGTCAATGGATCACCAGTAGGATTCATTCATTACGGGGACCGTTTGCCTGTACAAAAAATCATGAAAATCTATCAAATCATTTTGAAGATATTACAGTCTGGACCAAAGTGGCGGACTGACTGTAAAGTACTGATTGTAAAGCTCCCTGAGGCAAATTTGTAATGTGTGATATTGGGCTATAAAATTTACTTGACTTGACTGGCCAACAGATGTAGGATGTAAATAACCTGTGATATAAACTTTCCCAGACAAAATGATTCTGTCATACCCAGAGATTTCTGAATTTGCTCTTTGTTCCAGTTTTTGTATTTTTCATACTTTGTACACTCTTCCTTCAACATTTGTTTCCCATTTGACTGTCTGTGACCCATGCAAACATCCACGGGTAGCCCTAGAGAGTTTGTGAGGCTGATGTGTCATCAGTTTAGGATTTTACCTCGAGTAGAGTCATGCAAATGCATAAACACACACACACACAGGAGCACCTTACGTCTATATTACACACAACCTCTGCCCTCCAGCATATACAGTCCTCCATACACAGGAGCACATACACACAACAACAACAACCATTTCCAGTAGTCTCCACCATTGAATCTTGATAACCTCTGGGGCTCTAGTTTAGTTCAGAGCAGAACCAGACCGCCACTTTAAAAGACACACACACATGCATGCACACACCACAAATATCCCACCCCCAGCGTCCCTAACCGTGGCTGACACATCAAAGGGTCCGCGTCCGAGGAGGGAAGTCAGGGAGGGTCTGGGGAATCATGGGAGACAAAGGAAGCGATTAAGAGATAAGGATCAGTCTAAGATATGACATTTCATCCTGGGCAGATCCGGTAGACACACTCCATTCAGGGAAGGGTATATAGCAACGGAAGGGAGGAGGGAGGGAAGGAGCTGCAGGGTCTCTCTCTCTCTCTCTCTCTCTCTCTCTCTCTCTCTTCCAGCCCTCGTTGCACCTTTCCCGCTTCCACATGGTAAAGGGTCTGCGGTGCTAAAACTCCCCTAAAGTGGACTCCATTAGTCTTGCATCCTCCAATCCTGTCCACCCCACCCGATTCCCCCTCCACACACACACACACACACACACACAGGACAACAAGGTAGGGCAACTTCAAAAGAGAGACATGCGTTGGAGCAACTCCCAACACGCCGCCATCGCTCCGACACAACAACTTAATCTATCGCTGATTTGCTACCCGGTCGTACATTTTCCTCATGCCTCTCTGCCAAAACACCCAAGGTTCCTCATTTTATTTGCTCTTAAATAGTATTTAGCAACACAAAAGGAGTGAATGTGAAAAAAACGTCCTCATTGTGGGCCTAATTGCCTCGGGGTCGCGTTACAGCTCCAGTTTCACGTTGTTGCTTTCAAACTGTAGCCCGCAAGCCCGAGGCACAATCCACCTGCCTCTCAGAGAGCCACACAAAAGGGTCAGCGTATGAACACAGAGGGAGTCTGTTAGCAAATAAACACAGAGATCTAACTTCGGCCGCGCTCCAGCCAAACACCAGCTTCTCCTCTCAGATATTTATGCACCTGAAAGGGAGAAGCTGCCAGTAGCCGAAAACAGGCTTCTGTAAGTAACCGGAGCGAAACAATGAGCTGTCACCAGATGACACCGAACTGTATATCAACTATTATGACGCTGAAAGGCAAATTAGTGTCTCATAGGGAAGGGAATGGTGGAATGAGATGGAGCGGTTGTGCATAAACAGCTTTGTGTAATTACAGGAGGCTTTTTTACAACGTCTCAGTTTGCCAGAGGCTTCAGAGCGGTGGAGATTGTTAAATGAACTGAAGGATACTCGCTTTACTCACTGTCTTTAATTTCCTGCCATATGTGTAAATAAAGACAGAGATGTGAGAAGACACTTCATGTTGCTACTTGTTTTTACAAGACTGTCTGTAGGGCAATAAATATTCATATGAAAGAAGAGCATGTGAAATAGTTACGTGATCCATATATTTCTTTTTTTTCTCAAATTTGTGTATTTGAGTAGTGAACACTGCCTCATAGAAAAGTGCTTATTCTCTTAATAAAATGAGTAATACCTGCACACTGACTCCCAAACCACACATTTATATAATGTTTTGATCCCAGTTTGGTCTTCATCAGGTCAACATATTTCAAAAATGTAAAAGAAAATACAGTTGCTAGCTACATGAAAAGAAACATTAAAATATAGTACAAGTTGAAAACATTATAAAAGTGTGTATATAATACAAAAAGTACAGCTTTACACCAGTAAATCTCCACACATATGTATCATATTTCAATCCGGTCTCATGGGAGGGGCATATAAACAGCACGACATTACATTTAGCCTTTTCGCGTGTCATTTGTACGCCACGCAACACCTACGGTTAAGTCCGCAGTTAGGATTAGGCAACAAGATTACTTAGTTAAGTTTAGGAAAATCATCGTGGTTGGCCTCAAAATAAGTATGGAAACTAAGTAAAATATATACGGAAAGCTAAACACCGGTCTTGAACACCAGTCTCCTGGTTGAAAGTCATGTTTGTTGGATCTGCCCGGCATAAACGACCTTTCCCGCTTTCATTCTACGTCACTAGCTCTGAGCGTAGCATATTTACGTGGATGCGTTTACATTGCAGACAGTATAGACAACATTGCATACAAATGACACGCCACAAGCAAGAAAAGCGTTCACATTGCACGCTAAATGCCTTACGCATTATTGTGTCATTTATATGCCTTTTTGTGTGAACAGGCTGCGTATTCTTCTGTTGACAAGCAGTAACATAAATGTATGTTATGGTCAAGACTATGGAAAGCTATAAACAAGAAGCTATACCATAAATAAATCTAAATAAATGTATAAATCATGTTTTATTTTATATTCTTGGTTTAGACATCTTGGTATCAGTATGGAGACTAAATAAGTGTAACAGGAAGAGGCACAGAAAGAGGCACCTGCTTTTGTGTTTAGATAATAAAAACCAAAGTTGTAAAAAAGGACCTTTTTAATGGAAGTAAACAAGTTGCTTCAATGAACGCTCCGTAGCCTGTGAAGGATGAAAAGTGTTTTCAGTGAGCTGCTGTAGTGCTGGAGGGCCAGCCAGCACACCTGTTCAGTGGGAGATGCGAGGCGGGGGCTCTAAATACAGGCCAGAGCAGCGTCGGGGGGCCGGGCTGTCCAGCAGCCATCTTTTCATTAGCCGTATCTAATGAAACTGCACAGGGCCCGAGGAAGAAAGGCCTACTGCAGGGACACCCTGCCCTGCCCGAAATTACACCAGAGACTCGCCCACAAAAGAAGCATTCCGTCCTCACAGCGACAACGGCACTTGACACCAAATTTTAAACCCGCACGTTGTTTCTCCGACAAGTGGAAATTTCCACTGCGATCCCTTCCCAGTCGGGGAGGCTTGGTGAGAGAAACGAGTGTCGAGGGGGTTTAATCACACAGTCAGTGTGTAACCCCCCCAACTACACACACACACACACACACACACACTCCCCAGACCCTCCGTTCCTGTACGCTTTGTTTGGGAACAGTTGTCAAGATGGAAATATCTGATACTCTTTCTAATCACTCAGGCAGCAATTACTGTTATTAAGCTTTCTTTGAGAGGCCCTCATTGTTTTTCTTCTAACACCACTGACAGACACCGGGGTGCTAACAGCCTGAACGGAGCGAGCAACTGCAGATTTGCAACTGTGTACTTAAGTGTGCACGTGAAGGCACACACACACACACACACACACACACACACTGTAAGTTAAAGGAAGTTCAAAGAGGGTGAGAATGACCAAAACCCTAACAACTGTCAATCAAAATCACAGTGTTTTTTTTGTCCTTAATGGAACCAGAGAGGCAATGTAGGGATGCAACTAAACATATTTCCATTATGGATTAATCTGCTGATTACAATTCCAGTGAAACAACGAATCATTTAGGCTATACAAAGTCAGGAAATAGTGAAAAATCATAGACATGTCTGACAGCTTAAAATTGCACATTTTGTTTGACTTATACAGTCCGAAAAACGAAACAAATATTTGGCATTTTTGTTTGAGAGAATGACAAACAATAACCAGCACAGCCTTTTTGTGCACAAGCCCAAACAAATACCTACCTATTAAAATGGAGTCTACTATCAAAAAATCAGAGTTAGTCTACGTGATACTGACCCAAATTCAAGTTTTTCTCTCACCTATTTTTTTATTTTTATTTTGCAGTCGTGTTTTGTTTGCACTGCTTTTACAAAATATACAGTGAAGTGCCCTCTAGGGTGCCCTTCCGGTGGAGAAAACGTGATAAAGTCCCCTCTAGGGTGGCCTTCTAGTAGAGAAAACATGATGCACTGCCCTATCGGGTGCCCTTAAATGATAAAACTTGATAAAAGCCCTCTAGAGCGGCCTTAAAATCTATAAAAAATGCGATGCAGTGCCATAAAGGCTGCCCTAAATGCTAGAAAACCTTCTGCATACTGGTGCCCTACTGCATACAGGTGGTGCCCTTTTTTATTTTTTTCGCCCCTGTCCCTCAGACAGCCTGAGTCCGCCACTGTGAAGAATAATTGCTTTCACGTGATGTATAATTTGTCCTTAATCCATATCCTGTTACCAGGTTTTAATCTCTTATTAAAATAATTGTAAATTAGCTTCTATCAACTAAAGCAATGCACTGAAGTCACCTGTGCCTGAACCCTGAAGAGTAACATCCTCCTCTACTATTACCCATCACTACCTGCACTGTACACACCGTGTGTGTGCGTGTGTGTGTCTGTGTGTATGCGTTTTGTGCCTGCGACCCCGAGGTCAAAGTATTCCATCGATGACAGCCTTATCCCCTCAAATGCACCGTGCAGCGTCCCGGCTGCCATGTGTTGCTAGCTGCGAGGTGTGCGTGATGAGTGGAGATGAGTCACAGACAGGGGTGAGAGGAGGTGTCACACAGATAACCCCTACAGATGGACAGCGGGAAGGCTCTAAGGTTTCAGACCTGTGTGTGTGTGTGTGTGCGTGTGAATGTCTTTGTGTAAAAATGATATACCCTGAAAAAGGCTATAGGAAAGAATGTGTGTGTGTCTATGCATGTGCGTGGAAGTATGAGTGGGAGAGTGAAACAAGAGGCCGTGACCTCGAGCAGCACTGACATGAGCTATCATCACAATAGCCCCTCCTGATTCTCTATCAAACAGAGAGAGAGCGTCCACTAACTCTTTCCAGTTTGGGACTGTAGCGCAGCGCAGCGCAGCGTGACGCATCCTGTCCTCTATGCGTGGTACAGAAACACTTGTTCTTGTACAGTAGAGCATCACTGTTTTGTTTTTTTATTTTCTCTAAGGGTCCGCTCACTCAAACCACTTTTTTTTTTTTTTTACATCTAGGGGAATTTAGTCCACCAGATAGTATGGGCTTTATTTGCAGAGGTTTTGAGTGCTGCTGTCCACAACTTCGCAACACATTCTCACTCCTAACTCGTCTAATACCGCCGCTTGGTCAGTGCCTATCGGCATCGGAGACCGACGCACGGTGTACCCCTCTTGCGTTACTTTTGGACGGACCAGGGACAACGTGTCAATATATACTGAGTACATGCATAGTGTCCTTTCAAAATAAACTTCCCTTTTCACAGGAAGTTAGGTTTAGGCAACACAACACTTCGTTAGGGTTCAAAAACGGTTATGGTTAACGTGACTCACGGGACTGACAATACTGACAATACACGTGACTAAAGACTGACGTGACAAATAAGTCAACATTAATTTTAGTTTCACACGGGACATGAACAGCGGTCTCCTGGTTGAACGTCTTGTGTTTGTTTGAGCCATCAGCAGCCACTCCCGCCCCCCTGAGCGGACTCTCACACTATTAATACTACGTCACTTGCTCTGTCCTTCAAATAACGCCGCGGGTGGGTTTACATTGCCCATTGCCCATTACACATTACTCTAATGGGATGGAAGTGAGCAGAATATCCTTTGTGGTGTTCAAGGCATTTAAAAAACATATTTGAAAAATTAAAGAGCAGCATGTGCTTGCAGAAACAATACCCCCGGTACTCAGGATGATCTATCGCAAAACTTTGCCAACAAAATTGTGTATTACCACCATTATGTGCTCAGGATTTGCAGTGAATGATTGGAATAATACATATTTCAGGATACTCAGCTTAGTTTTAGCGGATTATATCTATGTTTTGTCTCTTCCGATAATTTATTAAGGTTTTAATTTAGCTGAACACTCAACAGGTGTTTGGTCTTTTGGTTTTTGTAAATGTTACATGTTAACCAAGCTAATGGTCATTAATGAGGGACTACATTCAGACTCACTGAAAACACTATTTCATGCTCATAAAGTCATCTAACAGGATGAACAAAAAGATGTCAGAAGTATTGCATTGGTTGAATGGATGTGCAAAATGATAGATCATGAAAAGGGTTGGAGGTGAAAGAAAGGCGACTTTTTCAAATTTCAGAAAGTTTCCTGCAAACGTTTTCCCGTCCACGCTACAACATGAGATACTGTAGCTGTTTTCCAGTTTCGACAGTGCGACAAAAGGGTTTTCCAGCTCCATAATGACGGAGATTTAAAAGAATAATTGAGTTTTGGATCAACAGAAAATCAATAGGCAATAATGGTTTTGGCAAACATGAATTTGCTCTTTCCAGCTTCTCAAATGTGAGGATTTGTTTCTTGTTTCCGTTTTATATCATTTAAATTGAATATTTTCAGTGTTGGACAGTTGGTCGCAAAAAACAAGCTTTTTTTTGGTTGTTTTTTACCTTTCATACATTAAATGATTGATAATGAAAACAATAGTTTGTTGCAGCCCTAGTGCACATGGCCTTTGTTACTTACTTACTTACCACCCCTGGCTGCCATCGTAAAAACATGAAAGTGTGATAACCTAAAGGAAGAGAGACCTCAAATTTATGTAGCACTAGTTTAACATAAACAAATTAAAAAACATTATAGCAATAGTGAGGTTTTTTTTCACAAGAGGTGGTAAAACTTACTCACCAATGATCTCCCAGCCAACCACAGCTCACAAAACCATAAAACATGAAATATTTAAATCTACAACATAATGAAATATAATGCTTTATTTTCTTTCTGCTGTTTAATTCTTCTGTCAGGTCTCAGAAAGTTGGATCCACTTTTTTTTGCCCAGTCACATATCTCATTTTCATAGGTAAAGATTATGTTAGTAACGTGTTTTTGTGCCACATGACTTATATGACAGCCTGATTTACACACACACACATTCAGAGCTGTAACATCTGGTTACTCTGAGGGAGATTTCAGCGATAGAGGTATGGAGTGCACCCACTCAAACAAGGCAATGCAAGCGAGGAGCATCCTCCTTTGTTCCTGCGGGGAGGTTTACTGTCTATAAACACTCGGCTTTTACGGTGGAACGTCCAAATAAAAAGCTTTTTGAAGACTTCGCCCAGTCAATTAGTCAAGCAGTGTCAATAGAGCTGCTGCATAATGACTCACCTGTAATTGCGTGAGAACGAGCACTTACAGGAGACTGAATGGCACGTCACATAGGAATGACAAAGCCCTCAATCTGGTTTTAAGGACTCATTCTGTAATTGACCCCCAACCCCTCCACCCCACCTCCTTTCACACACACACACGCTCACATTTATCTGAGTTTCTTAAGAGTCACGTGGCTGATGACACTCAGTGAAGCATGATGCTTCCAAACACAAACTTTAACCCCGTTTCCACTGCAGGAACTTTCACCCAGAACTAAGAACCTTTTGAGGAACTCACTGCGTTTCGACCGCAGGGACCAGGGTCTAAACGAAGTCCCGGGACATTTTATGGGGCATTTTTATCCCCCAAAAAGTTCCTGGTCGGGGGGTAGTACTTTCTGAAAGTACCGGAACTTTCAGGGTGGAGTTTGGAGGGATTGCCGTTGCTGATTGGTCAAACACTCACAGCGCCGCTGCTTCAACTCGTGTACCGCTTCATTCACAAACAAGTAATTATTCTAGTATCGATTTAGGACGAGGGTAGAGCATTTCTCTTTAAAAAAGTAAATTTAGGCTTTACTGCCGGCTTTCCGACTCATTAAAAAAAAGACAGAGAGAGAGAGAGACCGCGAGGGCCAGCGGTAACGTTAAGAGACAGACAGCACGGCTGTGAATGAGAGAAATAAAAGTTATTTTCTGATTGTCTCACGGCCGTAACGTTTCAAAGCACAAATATATACCCATCAAACACTCAACGCATGATTTACTGTGGAGACGGATGCTCTTATTTTCCTGCGCTGCACATTACATCCAGCGTGCATCAGTAAATATCGTCGCAGTGAGACAAAACCTAGCGTTTGTTTTTTTCTAAGGTTTATTTTTTTCCATCGTGTGTTAGATGAAACAGGACACTGAACAGAGTGTGTTTACCGCTGTGAACACCAGCTGCCCTCGTCCCATGTCATGTTGCTTTTTCATACGTCAGCGGACTAATTTGCCTAATCTTTGCAGTGGAAACGCAGACAACAGTGGGCTGAAGGAACCTTTTAGTTCCTTGAAAAGTAGTTCCAGAGACTAAAAGTCCTGGTGTAAACCCAGTTTTTGAGGGCTGGCTGGTGAACTAAATTGCAGGCTCACTGGGTGTGCTGAGCTTATATAAACGTCCCTCTCTGGGCCTTTTAATAAACACGCATCCTCGCTTTGTGTAGGGTAGTGGGATAATGAACAGGCCGGACAATTACCATAACTGGCTGATGTTATCTCAAACTTCAGGGGGAAGATCAGTTGAAATGTTGTAATTGCACTGTCAAGCTGCTGAAAAGACACCCCCATCCACCCCCATGAACATACATCTACCCCCCCTCAGCCCCTTCTCCGCTGCCTTCAGCCACTTCAAAATGAAATTCTTCTCCGTCTTCTCCTCCTTTAGCGGTCTCCCTTGTTTTTTGACGCTGATATGCAGGCATCAAAGAGAAGCCCAGCGGCCATTAGAGGGCCTGAGGGCCTGTGCGTGCTCCAGTAGAGAAAAACGAACAAATCTGACTTAAAAGATCAAAAGAAGTGTTGTAACTATTTCATTTGACACAACAAACCAACCAAGAAATATTTCAAGTTAAAAAAAGACACCAATTAACTGGGAACCTAAATTTGTAGTTTTTAAGAAAACTTCATAAAGTGTTAAAAACATGCTGATTATACTGTCCGCTTTTTCATTATTTATATTTGCGCCCCTGTACATGAGACATGATGATGCACCGGGCGCTCTCTGCGAAACAATGCACAGCCAACGTCCCCCTGCAGTTCAAAGGAGTCGCTCTCTCTAAACATTATCATATAATTTGGGCCAGCCGTCAGCTTGTAAATAAGTGATGTAGAAGCCTATTGTGTGATGGGGCACAGGTTGGAGACAGGCGTCTTTGCTCTGCCGGCATGAGCCGCCGGAGACAAAGGCAGGAGACAGAGCGTCTAACCTTTGATTCTTCTGAGGACTCAGCCGCCTCGTATCAGGCCAGGACGCATCGGCCACAATCATGCCCCCAATGTGGGGACGTCAAGAACAATAGAATCACTCTCTCACAGCCGGGCTCAACAACCCGCCCCGGCTGCAATTGGATTAGCGAGTGTCCAACCACCACATGTTAGCCTAATTGACATAAAAGTGAAATTTGAGAACAATAAGGGCCCTAACCCTTAAAGGCCTACTGGCTTTGAAATGGCATACCATTTCTGTAACAGCTTCTGTCAGGGTGATCATTTCCACTATTTTTTCTTTCTTTGATGAATCATTCAAACATTTTTTTATTTAGGGAAAGACAGAGCATCAGAAAGATTCCTCTGCTTTTATATTTCTTTTAGCTAAAAAGGGATTTGAACACATTTAAAAGGCCATCAGGAAGTATTATGCTTAGAATTTACATCAAAATTCAAATTAAAACAGTAATAGATCATTACTGTCAACTTTTATTTTTACAATCCCTTATATTATAAAGTTATTATAGTTTATATATTTGTTTTAAGGGTCTTAAAGTGGTTGATTAAAGTCAGTGTACATTTCTGATTATGCGTTATGTTCACGCAGTGCTCGAATTTACGCAAATAGACAAAAGGGTTCATCTTGTGATCTGCTGGAACGTGTTACTGGAAGCAATTCATGTTTTTATTTTTTTCTTCAAAATGTATATCATATGAAAGCAATAAATATTACCAGTAAATAAACTTTACTTTTTAGATTGTTTTTACTATTTTCTCAATAAAAAAAAACCTTATACAATCTAATGTACATTATGAAAAGTTGTACAGCTTTTTTATGTTTAAAATAAGGACTCAATTTATTTTTAATATGTAGATATAAATATATATATTTTGTCAAAATATATGATCATATTGTCAAAGAAACAAAAAAAAAAGTGAGACAAACATACACCTCAACATAAAAGTTATAAATAAGGGTCCAAGTGAACATTTTTGGGAGTAAAGGCCTTCTGATTTGTTTTAGCGTCCATGTTTCTTTTTTTCACGGCGCCTTTCCGAGTTGTTGTTAGTCTGTGTGTTAGCGGCAGCCGCAGCCCTCCACCACCATTTCCTGGTAGTTTTTTAGGACCACCTTGTCGTGTTCGTCCAGGTAGAGCATGGAGATGGCGCTGAGCTCGGTTGGCACGCAGCAGGCCTTGGGAATGTTGTTGTTCACAGAGTTCACCAGTGTCTGAACAATGGCGTGGTTGGTTGAGTTCAGGTGATCCGCCAGAGGGAAGGGGCATTCCCCGTGGCAGTAATAAGCCTGGTAACCAGGGGGCGCCACTATCCAGTCATTCCAGCCTACATCGCTGAAGTCCACATATAGTGCGTGGCGCCGGCAGTTGCGGTTTCGTTTACGGCCCCGCTGCTTGGGGCTGCGCTTGGTCCGGCGGGTCAGCGGGTGACCCTTCCCGTCGTGGCCAAAGGTAACCAGGAGGGGGCGCAGCTGCTCCCAGTCCTCGCCGGGCTCCCGGTGTAGCGAGCGGCTGACGCGTACATGTCGGCCCTGGTGGCGCGGCGTCTGGTTGAGGTGCAGAACCTCCACGGCCAGCCCGTAATTCGGAACGTTCTCACGAGTCCAGCGCAGCACCGCGGGGCTCACGTCAAAGCTCTCCCAGCGTGACGCGTTGTGGCGCACGAGCCGCGTATCCAAGAGCTGCGTGATCAGCTGACCTGGCCGCGGGGGCTTCAGCACCTCGTACACGTTTATCCGGTGAAGCCCATGGTCGTCTGAGAAGGCGTCGGCGATGGCCTCGTCAATCTGATGACGGTAGAGCCTAAGTTCGGCGGACGAGAGCAGCTCGTCCTCTGGGATGCTGCTGAGGTTGAACATGAAGCGAAGGGGCGCCGTTTCTCCGTCGTCCACATCGTGCACCCTTTCCATGTGCTCTGAAAATGAGCAAGAGGAGAAATGAGGGACCTTTGATTAGCTACGTAATTCATTAATGTTCAGAACTTGTAATGTCAACTAAAACTCACAACTTTACTTCACATGTACATCTTTCAAATTGAAAACATATTCAGATATTGAAGTTTCCATGAAGATGCCGTATCTTTTGTTCACTGTGTTCTTTGCCCTCCAAGCAGCACCAACAGATAAAACTATGAAACTAACCTCACACTTCCTCACTCTAAAGCGGCTTAATTGACACCGAAGAATGTACACGCACACTCTTCAAGGCCTCTGGGATATTCAGGAACATAAATATACAGCGTCCACGCTTCCTTATCTATCTATAAGGATTATCCTGCCCTTCTCTCTATGCCTTTCCCTGAGCACTTTGCTGAAACACGCATTACAAGGAGGGTGGTGATTAACGTACCACAGCTACAGTATAAACACAGTGGAGGCTCCCTGTTCCACGCTCAGTCTGCAGATTTCTGGCAAGATCACCATTGTTGGGGAAAGGAATGTTGTGTCTACTATTTTCCTGCTCAATCCACCCCTGTTATTTCACACCCAGGCCCTAATCTTACCCAGGTGGCTCTCATTATTAAAACCTGCTGTGTTTTTGATTAGCTCCGCCGTTTGTTCACTTAAGACGTTTATCATTTTCATCACGAATAATCATTAAGGAGTCAGACAATACGGTAGAATCTCATTTATCTGAAGCCCATGGGAAAGGAGGGGAATGCAACGCATTCAAATCCTCAACCAAAACTTATTCAAAATGTGAAACGTGCATACACCATCTCTTGTACATTCACAACATTTGAAGTGAATGAAAAACAAGGAGGTGTCACCTGTTACACTCTCCAATTCTTGCTGGATTCAAGATGATACATAGTTTACCTATCCTGTAAACATTGTCCCCTCGTCTAACCGTCCATCGGCTGCAGATTGTAATAACTTACAGTGTTTTGGACGGATCAGTCGACTGAATCGCACAATGGTGCTTCCATGGGAGCGAGCACTCCCACTCAGAAGGCCTCAAAGCGTGTTATTAACATAGTTTAGCAAAGGAGAAGGAGGGTTAATGCCTGCAGAGAGCAGGAGAAACTAATACGTGTTCACACACACACATTGCATCACGGGCTGAAGTTCCTCCTCCAGTGGCGGTACTCTTTCTTCCTATCTAATCTTGGTACGCTGCCGTGTGCTACCGCTAGCAGTGTGTTTGACAAGCCCCATTAAGGCTGACTCATCCCTCCTTCCTCACTCCTCCCCCTAAGGGCGGACATGTTCTGTAGCCCTAAAGCTCCACGCTTTTCCCGCTACAAGATCGCTTCCTCGCTCGCTAAGTCCGGTACATCCCCTCTGCCTCTCTGCCAAAGGTCGTTTTCAAGCATATATCCGACATGTTTCAGTCGAGCTTTCTTACATTTAACAGATCGGGTGCCCTGGAATTTCTCCGAGCCTAATTGAGACCTCTGCGTTTGTCGCTAAAACTAAGCAGATCCGAGTCACAATAAACAGAAACCCTTCTAACGTTCCAGTCTTTCTATCACACCAGCTTTCTGAGACTGTTTTTCCATCTCTAGAGCTGCTCTCTGCACCCACATTGTTGGCAGTAGGGGCTTTATTTAGAAGGCTGCAGAGTAGCATTAAAGATAATTGCACGTTGAGGAAGGTCCTTCTAAAAGAGCCATCCATATAAACTGGAGACATGAGAGAGAGAGAAGCAGCACACTCCAGTTCCAGGCCAAGACCGGGCTTTTTTAAGCCGTGTTCTGCTGGGTGGGGTGAGAAGTGTAATATGAAGGTATGCTTTCCCTTCAGCTGCTAACCAAACATGCAGAGTTTTGTCAAATGAGGCTCTTGAGAGCTTGTCTAGCAGATTTTTTTTTTGCCCCTCTGTAGACAGTGTTTGGTGACCACATCCTTAGATTCCTTGGTTATGGTGAGATGGGTGGAGCTGCCTTACAATCATGTTTCAAGGGATGTACGACATGTTTTTTTTTACACTTAATACTTAGCAGTCCTCGCCCATGCTAATGAAATACATTACTACCAAAATCATTGGAATGCCTGGCAACAACGACTTTGAGTATGGCGTAATGTTTCTGTGCTGACATGATGAATTCATCATCTCTCTTCCTACTGATGACAAGATTTTCTGCTTTATAGTTGTGCTTTTTAATTCCCCCCTACTCAACACAGTCTCACGGCAGTTCGTGAAATAGTCACGAAATTGAACCTATTTGATTGGTGTACATAGACACAACTTTTGTCGTTACGCTCAACACGACTTTCAACAACACGTGACACACGTGACAATTTCCACTCAAGCCTTTTCAAAATAAATCTACTCAGTTAGGATTAGGAAAAGACGGACTTGGTTAGGCTAAGGCAACAAACTACTTAGTTAGGTTTAGGAAAGATCGACTTGGTTAGGCTTAGGCAGCAAAACTACTTAGTTAGGTTCAGGAAAAGATTGTGGTTTGGCTTAAAATAACTCTGGAAGTGCCGTAACTTAAGTA
Organism: Sebastes umbrosus; assembly: GCF_015220745.1. Classification (NCBI taxonomy): domain Eukaryota; kingdom Metazoa; phylum Chordata; class Actinopteri; order Perciformes; family Sebastidae; genus Sebastes; species Sebastes umbrosus. The sequence continues at coordinate 17,026,229 of NC_051284.1, forward strand.
TGAAAGTTACATGACAAATAAATCAACTTTGACTTGTAGTTTCACACGGGACACGAACACCGGTCTCCTGGGTGAAAGTCCTGTCTATGTACACGAATCAATACATTCAATTTTGTGACTATTTCACGGACTTCTGTGCGACTGGGCTGCCCTATTACATACGATCCTCCATTTCTTTCCCTTACCTTCATGGTGGAAGCCCCTCACAGTGTTGGCCCGGCTGGCTGACCTCTCCGGGTACTCGAAAGCGATGTCATGCGCCCCGGCCTCCTCAGCCTCCCCCGACTGTAGCCGATAGAGGTCCAGCAGGTAGCGGGGCACGGAGGCCGAGCGGCTGGGCCGCGGCCGCTTCTTGAGGCCGAACATGTGCAGCAGCGTGGCCTCGAAGTCCCGCAGCAGTTCATGGCTCTGAGCGGCCGAACGACCCTGCAGGCCCGGTACTTTCTTTTTCCCTTCTTCAGGTATCAGACTAGCATGGTTGCTCTCTCCCAGCAGGACTTGGCATATTAAAATGACCATCAGCATTCGATTACCAGGAATCATGATGTCTCTGAGGGCAGTAGAAGAGATGGAAGATTAGAACAGAGCAGAAAAGCACAAAAAAGAGCAAACAAAGCGCCTCCAATTTAACTGAAATAAAAGATTAGTCTGTCCGTTTTCTACATGTCTTCACCAGGTCTTCTCTAACTGTTCCTACTGACTCTAATTGGTTTGAATAGTCCAGTCTGCCTTGTTTACAGTAAAGCAGTCCCCGATCAGATAGACCACTTGCAGTTTATCTTTGGCGACATCCTCCAAAGGTAAACAGCTGGTTCAAGAACCCAACTTTTTTTGAATGGAATCCGAGGGCCATTCCTCTTCGCTCCCGCCCTCCCTTCCCCCCCGTCTCCTCCCTCCTCCACTATGATTAGACAAATAAAAGAGGCAGCCCCGGGGTCAGAGCAAATTCTTAACTCGATAAGGAGCCACGGTCCCTCGCAGTCTCCTACTAACAAGCCATGGGGCAAACCGAGGACTATGTGCCACACATTTAACTGAAAAAAGGCTCTTCCTCATACAAAGACGTGCTTTGCCCAACACCCCAAAGGGACTTTCAGCTCAAATCTGGATGAACGCCACATAAATCAGTGACTCAGTGGACAGAGAGGAAAGTGGTGGGAGATGCGGCAACGTGTCACATGCCACAAATTGAACTGGCGTGGTCCACTTACTTACCGACAGAAAATAAAGCATGGGAAAACAGTCCATGTTTGTTGGGAGCAGGCAATGGACACGTTCTTCCAGGAAATGTTAGGTGGCGCTGGGCGGCTGCAGGAGAACGTTGGAGTGACCCTGTTCCTAAAAGACACGGATAAAAACACAGGGCAATTATAAACCCGATTGCAGTTACAAACACTGTTACATGTTATTAGTAGAAGGTATATCTGTGTCAGTGTGTGAGGGGGTAAGAGAGAAACCCTGTGTCTCTTTAAGGCTTATCATTTTGGCTCATGGGCAAAGCTAGCTATTTACTGTAACAGGAATGTAAGGAGGTATGTGCCACAACACAGACAGCAGATCCCCCAATGCCTTACACTCACTTAAGACTTGAAAACACACCTCATGACATTAAAAATGATAAGAAACCTATTTCAAAAGCAAAATCCAAGAGCAAAAAACATTAGATAAGTGCCGACTTCAAACTATCCTCTCATGTTCACACACAAGAAGACCAAAGAGCTGATAACGCCACTTTGATCAGGGGTGGTAAAATCTATATCCAAAACAAGAGGGATGTTTGCTTACAGAAACCAAATGAACTCAGTCAACCTTCATCCCTCCGTGAGACTGAGATCACCAATTTCAGACAAGGAACACATCTATCTCAAAAACGGGCCTCATCTCTTAGTAACGCTTCCCCACTTGAGGGATCACACAGGTCGAAGTGACGCTGATGACAGGCCTTCTGCTCTTTGACATCACTGTCATCACTACATTCAGCACTGGAGCGTGTATGGCTTTTTGTAAGGGTATATCTGGCTCTTAATCGACATTTTTTTGGAGCAAATTTTCTAACAGAAATCTTAAAAAATCCCTCAAAAAATAAAAAAGATTCAGGCTTAACAGTTGTTGTTTTTTTTCCTCTGGTGGGTTTAACAAGCTCATCAACGTGGCTCTAATGACTCAATTCTTTTACGCGTCATTTAAATGCGCTAAATGTTGTTGAATCATACTAATGAAATCACTTTGAGTGACCACAACGACAGCACCACCACGAAGCAAACGTTTCTACTCGGTGAAAGCGACGCAGGTCTTTGGTCATCACTGGAGAGCACCCAAGCATTACTACACAGTGAGGATGCACATTAACAGGAACATTATGTGTGTGTGTGTGTGTGAGCATGTCTGGGTTTGTATCTGTGCGATTATCTCGGCCCCTGCATGGCTCACTGTACATGCAATCAAGGATCTTTTTCCTAACAGCATTAGACTTTGACCTCCGATTGACCCCCCTCTCCCCCCTTTCTCGGTCATGACACCAGATCCAGTGTGTGTGTGTGTGTGTGTGTGTGTGAAGAAAGGGTGATGTGCAGTGTGTGCATGAGCTAAACGGTGTACGCGTGCGTGAGTGTGTGCCACCGCTCGCATGTTCGTGAGAACTGTGGCAAAGAGAGCGAGAGGAGGGTTCAGAACATGATCAGCTCTATTACCCATGGGGTGGGGGGATAACGTGTGTGTGTGTGTGTGTGTGTGTGTGTGTGTGTGTGTGTGCACATCTCTTACAACAAACGTTCATTGTACAGCGAGGGCCTCTCCCATGATTACAGGGATTCATAGCACTCAAAAACACTGACCATACAGAACATCTTGTAACTGTAACCAGCCACTGACAAAGCTGCAGGCTAAAACAGACAGACACTCAAAGTGGTGCGATGATGATGAAAGAAGATGTAAGGCAGACGGGGAGTAACTTTCAACTCTGGAAAAAAAAGTCATGGCATTCCGCTGGCCTGTTTTCACCAGTGATAAAAAAAAAAAAAAAAATTGGAGTTACACCAAACTCTGTTCATTTTTCTGATGATTTTCCACTACATGCATCTGCATTGTGGACTCATATTCACTCCTCTTCGTCTTGATCAACAGCAAAACCGAATTCCCAGATTGTAAAATGTTTTAAGAGGCTTCACACTCAGAGGACATTTGAACCGAGCGACAGACTTAGAGACACATTTTGCAACAACAAATGCAGACCAGGGTGCAATTAGGCCGGAGCAGTCGACTGCCCTTGGCTTTGCTCGATCCCCCTTGGCCTCTCTCTCTCTCTGACCAGAGATAATGTGATCAGACTATGCACATGGCTCTTCAGATGTGTTTCCTGAGGAATTTGACAGTGATGGTGGGAGGGAAGACGGGAGGGAGGGAGGGAGGGAGGGCAACAGGTTACCACGGGAACAGCCAAATCTCTGGCCTGATTTTTTTTTTTTTATCATTTTAGATGACAGTAACACCTCTTGTGTTTTTGCACTCTGCTGCCATATTTCATGTTAAATATCCTCCTCTGGTTGATGCTAATAAGCTTTACAGTTCATAATGATACTGTGTATTCATTATTCAGATGGCTATACTCCAAATCATCATAGTAGTTGCAAAGAAAAAAAATAAGTCAAACACTATCCTTTTAAAAAAAAGACTTTTGAGTTTGTTTACCTTGAGTTGGCTCAAAGGCTTTTAAACAATAACTCCACAGTGCAGCCTGTGTGTGTGCCCAACAAAAATGCAATATCCTCATTTGTGTTGAAAGAAATAAACCAGAGGCCTGTAATGTCTCCTGTTGTTTTGTAGGTTTGGGGATTTTATTTGCTCCCAGTGAGCAGTTCAAGAGCAAGAACATTCACAGTCAGTGAGATCACTGAAACCAGGTTAATGGTTTTGTTAGCTGCTGTAGTGGCTTCTCAGAGAAATGATGAGTTGCATGACTTTTCTTCTGCTGATTTCACTTCTTTTTAAAGAAGAAATTAAAACACAAGGAAATAAAATCACTTTTGTCAAAATGCTCTCAGCTTATTTGCATAACAGGTTGAAGAAATGTTAAATAATATACCCCAAAAAACAAATATCATCAAAGAAATTATTCTCCTGAAATGACCTAAATAAATTGAACCCATCTTAGCCAGATGCACGTGATTTTTTTTTTTTTTTTTAAATACATAATTATATGTTTTAGGTCTATAAAAGTTTGGCGTGTCTGTTTCCTTCACTACAGCAGAGATAAAGTGCAGCAGTGTGCCAAGGACGCCATGCGCCTGCAGGCCGCGATATGTTTTCACTGCTGCAGCTTTCACTGTATTAAATGACGCAATTCCACTTTATAATAATTTGTTATGAAGCAGGTGAAAACATGCGAGACCCTAAATTATAATGTCGAACAATAGCAAACCGGAATCACTTCTGGTTGTGCCTCCTGTGATGTGTGTTGGCACCGACTGCAGACTTTGTCATAACTTGACAAGAGATGTTTCCATTTCAAAAATCTCAGGCTCAATTACGCAATGATTTATTGTTGAGAACTTAATCATAAAGCTGTCATTAATTAAGATTTCAAAAAAAAAAAAAAAAAAGAAAGCTTAAGAAATCAACTTTTTTTTTTTTTTGAAATCCTGAGCTGTGTGTCATCTCCATCTTCCATATTACACACCGGGATGACGCGTTGACATACAGGTGTTTAATCTTTGCCAAATCGGTGCCAAACTTCTGGAAAACGGTACAAATCGGTAAGAATATAAATATTTTTAATTGTGTTGAAGAAAGACAAACGTAAAGCAATTAGACGCTCCGTTTTTTTGGAAATGACCTCATATGTTGTCACTGCTCAACTCTCCGGCACAAAACGCTCCACCGGGACCACTGCGCTATTCTGTCTCCAAATACGCTCTTATTTCACTTTATCTCCTTTTTCTGTGCCAATGAGGAAGACTGTAAGATGTTTATGGGCACTTATCCTTCTACATTTCTACCGGGAACCCTATCCAAACTGTCAGTGAAGTCGCGCAAACACACACTCACAAATTCCCTCCTGTATTATTCAACACGTTTCTAAAAGCAGCGCATGTCTGGATCAGTTCTGTGTAAATATGTTGAGCAGATGAGCAGCTTACCATCAGTAGAGGTACAGGTATCCTCGATATGAATATGAAAGAGGAAGGTGTGAGGCAGTCCAGGCGTAAAAGCGCCGAAATGAGCCTTTAAAGGTGCAGCTGGATGCCTTTTTGGCTCATTAATCCTTTTTCTAGCGACAGACACCTCTGCGCGCACCAGAGGAGACGCTCCGGGTCTTCTATCCGTCTCCTGTTCAGCTCGTTTTGGTGCGCAGAGGACGGCAAGACTTTACCAAATGATCCAGCATCTATGGCCCCTTGCAGTTTTTATGTGTCCGCCCAATTTACCGTCCCTGCCTCCTCCTCCTCCTATTCATCCCTCCTCCTCCTCCTCCTCCCTCATCTGTCTCAAACACCTTGGATAACCCCCCTTCTCTCTCCTCCTTCCTCCTCCACTTTAAATAAAGAGAGCGCACAGTTTTCTTTTTTCATTATGTGAAACTTTGTAATTTGACTGAATAACAGCCTCCAATCTGCATTTAAATGCTGGGATCCAGACAGTAAACCACTTGTGGCAAAGGGGACCCCATGTATATCTGCAGATGTAAATATATGTCTAAAGAGAATTTGAGTGTCATTTGTTGACCATATCCAAATTTAGCAATTTGGTAAATAAGCAAATCAGACTCATTAAAATGTCAGAAATCAAATGAAAAACTAACACTAGACACATTCTCATAAACAGGCTCTGAACCCTGTTTTTCACATAATGAAAAAAGTTTTCTTTTTTCATTATGTGAAACTTTGTAATTTGACTGTGAATAACAGCCGACGGTTCAAATGCTCAATCTGCATTTAAATGCTGGGATCCAGACAGTAAACCTACTTGTGGCAAAGGGACCCCATGTGTACCTGCAGATGTAAATAATACGTCTAAAGAGAATTGGAGTGGCATTTGTTGACCATATCCAAATTTAGCAATTAGTAAATAAGCAAATCAGACTCATTAAATTTGTCAAAAATCAAATGAAATACGTCTAAAGAGTATTTGAGTGGCATTTGTTGACCATATCCAAATTTAGCAATTTAGTAAATAAGCAAATCAGACTCATTAAAATGTAAAAAATCAAATGAAAAACTAGACACGTTCTCATAAACAACGTTCCCTGCAGGACTCTGTTTTGAATTGTTGTTGACCTGCTGCTAATTCATCCATCCACCGAAAATCCTCCCAGGCAAATTACATTTTTGGGCGGTCAAGCTATAAATAGTTTTCCCTGAAAAAAAATAAGTATTTTTTGTTTCTTTTGTCCTCAAGCAGATGTGGGGACATTTATTCAGAGATTTGGTCTCTATAGAGGTGATCATGGGTGTTAATGAGGCTCTTGCCTTGATAGTTCTGATATATATAAATAAATAAATATGCAAACTAGAAGTTTTCCTCCCTGAACCCCATTAGAGAAGAGTTAGAGCTACATGAATACTGTGCACATGAACCCTTGAGGAATTGTTACACAGCTTCTGATGGTCATTAGGGTGTAATATAAGTGTAAACCCCAGAGGAAACCAGTGTGCTTGAATATCTTTGGAGTGACTCCCATTGTACATGTGGAGCTGTAAAACAGGAATTTTATTAGAAACGTCATTGCGCTACTCTTTCAAGAGCTCTTCAAAAAAAAAAACACCCTTTAATCATTTCATTCCACGATTCCTCATGTAAACATGTTGTCATATGTTGAAAATGCAGAAAAGGTTAGAACACCACAATTACACATTCATCTTTAGTATCTTTATATTGCATCTTTAATATTCTTCATACTTTTCAAAAGCATTTCTCAGACATTGCTTGTTTAATTCAATTTATTGTTTGGCAGAAAGAAACAAATCTGTTTTTCCTTAAGATGTCTGAGAGATGGAACCAATACTTTCTGCTCCTATTTATGTCAGTCTGACCGATCCAACAGCCAAAAGCATTGCAGCATTTCAAAATAACAATTGAAGCTCTGTTTCGTGTTGTTTGCAGTGATGTCTCCCCTTGTAGCACCTTTCCAGACATCTGCACACGTCATGTGACACCGTTTATTTTCTTAGGGGGATAGTTTGCTCAAAATAACAATATTGTCTGACATTTAGTCAAAGCAGAAGATATATATTTTATGAATATTTGAAAAAAAATAGGAGACCCAGGGAGCCGACCTGTGGCACACCACACTGTAATTGATCTCATGATAGTACAACAATTTCATCTGTAGTCCTGTGATCAAAAGTTGCACTCAAACTAGGGCTGTCAAAGTTATAATAACGATAATAACACGTTAACGCAAATTTGTTTTAACGCCACTAATTTCTTTAACGTAATCGATCTTCCAGAGGTTATACCGGGCTGTAAAACAGCCAGAGTGAACTGGTATCTGAACTGGTACTGGTATCATATCAAACTAAGAAACCTAAGGAATCCATTGGTACCAATCATGCCATACTAGCTCATCGCAAAGGAGGCTAAATAACGCTCCAAACTTGCGCGAAATTTTGGCGAGGAAAAACTGGCATGGCCATTTTCAAAGGGGGACCCTCGACCTCTGACATCAAGATATGTGAATGTAAATGGGTTCTATGGGTACCCACGAGTCTCCCCTTTACAGACATGCCCACTTTATGATAATCACATGCAGTTTGGGGCAAGTCATAGTCAAGTCAGCACACTGACACACTGTTGTTGTCTTTTGGGCTGCAGTTTGCCATGTTATGATTTGAGCATATATTTCTTAATGCTAAATGCAGTACCTGTGAGGGTTTCTGGACAATATTTGTCATTGTTTTGTGTTGTTAATTGATTTCCAATAGTAAATATATACATACATTTGCATAAAGCAATCATATTTGCCCACTCCAATGTTGATGAGAGTATTAAATACTTGACAAATCTCCCTAAAGGTACATTTCGAACAGATAAGAAAATGTGTGAAAATTAGCGAATAATTTGCAATTAATCGCGATTAACTATTTTAATCGATTGACAGCCTTAACTAAAATCTAAGAATAGCACATTTATTCTTATGCAGACTTTCAAAAAATAAGTAATTCTCTTCAATATAACCCCGTAGATGTTTACACACTGCACTTGTCAATAGTTTATACGGAGCTGGTCTGCTATTGTTTGAAGTAAGGAGCTTTTTATTGTCTTTAGGTGCAACATGTTGTCAAGCTTCCAGGTTCTTGGGAATTTACGTACTCATAATGACCAATACTGCTGGAGTAGAATAACTAACTGATAAGCTGCATATCTCCGAAGTGTCGTTGTCACAGCCTGAGGATTTACCCTCAGGTAATCATTACGTTTGGTTCAAACATTTTTACTGATTTTATGTCCAATGAGAGTGCAACAAGAAAGTTAAAGATAGCTTCAGACAGATTTGGTTGAAAATAGTTCAGAAAGTTTAATTTCCACCAAACATTTAATGCCGTATACACATAGGTGTGACAGTTATTGCTGAAACATGGAGATAAATTGGCTTCAGGGATTCTTTCATGCTTTAAATCTGCTCTGGTTGTGAGGCCATGTTGACTGAACTGTCTGAATCTGACATTGTTTGTCATGTTACATTCACTTGTGTTGTTCTACTCCAATACATTGTTTGCACCGTGGGCTCCTTTAAATCAGATAATTAATTTTGTTAATCATTATTGATCTCCTCAGTCACCGTGACAGACTTTGGTTCTTCGCTCACCTCTTAACTGCTTGGCTTTGAGGATAAATCCCTGCGCAAAACAGTTATGCAAAAACTGCAGATAATTGGCATGTTGCGTGTGTCCACATGTGTTTATGTGTGTGAATGTGTGGCATTTGGGATGTCCTTTGTGACTCAGGCCACGTCATACTCTTCACCTTCTACGCTCATACCTTCTGCATGACACTGGCTGTGATCGTCTCATCTCAACGCTATTACTAAAACCATTTGTCTCTTTGATGGGGACCTTGTCATGGGCAATTTATTTTTGGTCAATCACGCAGCCTTTCTTGTGGGATCCATATTTCATGTTTTCACTTTCAAGTTCTAATGACTAATGTGACTGATCGTGCTGATGACCTGATGTTGCACCATCGTATTACAATCAAATGTTCCTTTACGTCAGCCACATTGCACGGTTTCATATCTTTCGATTATTGGAGCCACAGTTTCATATTGAATACAGCTGAAGGCTCTAAAAGGTCAACAAGTGTCGCAGCTCACTGGCAATATAGATGGATAGATATTTTACATTATTATCACAAAGTATTGGAACTGTTTTCAAGGTTGTGTTTTTCAGTGTAGGTCATTTAATCATCTCTACTGATTTCAACATTGATAAAAAAAAGACATATCACACTTTGAATTGAACATTGCTGCAGCTTAACATCACTGACATGTTGTATTGTTAGACATGTGATGTCGCGTGACTGTGCATAAAATGAGTGACAGGACACTGGTGCAGTGTAACAGAGACATTATAATATCACGTCTGTAGGGTGAACTAACAATGAGCAAATTCTAACATATTTTAGAGAAGGATGTTTTGAGATGTAAGAGATATTGTAATATGTCAGCATGATACACGTACTGTAATCTGTGGTTGTGTCAAAGACAAGCAGGCAAGATGACACCAGCATTACCTTTTAGACTACGAGATGCAAACCGCAGATAAGAAGCCTCAAAAACACGTAAAAACAAACCAGAGTTATGGAACAATTTGTGATGGACAGATAACACAAAGATCAATCTGTACCTGTGCATGTACCTGTAACGGAAAAAGGAGAGTTTGTAGAAACAAAGAAACATTTCCATGACATTATTTATTTGGGAGGATCTGTGTCACTGATACTTTTCTTTATCATTTAAACTGAGTTTAAGTTTGATCATCTTACTCTTTAGAGCATCCATTTGTCTTTCTCTTTCTTGCCAGAACACACAAATATATTCATCGGTTTGTGTAAAATCATGTTTTCCATGTCATGGATGTGATGCAGAAAAAAGATGAATATTTCATTCATAAATGATTACCCTTGTTTCAGAACAAAAACTGTATTTTGGTGATCAAATAAGCAGCATGCCTGTAGCTACTTAATGCATATATTATTTGTTATTTAGGACTTGAGAGATTTTCAGTGTATTTTTTTATGTATTTATTATTTTTTTAAAGAACATTTGGCCTTCTTTCGCTCTCTTTCACTATTTATTTTTTTTAAGAGATTGGTTGCCAGTCCAGTTGCACAGTACTTTGTGAAATAGTCACAAAACTGTAATGTATTGATTAGAGTACACAGACACGACTTTCACATTTTTGTCGTGATAGTCAGCACGAAATCAATTCATGTGTAATCCATGTAATTGTGAACTGGGAAGTATAAAGTGCTGCTAACACCATGTAGGGAGGATGTTGGGGTGGATCAAAAACACAAGACTTTCACCCAGGAGACTGCTGTTCGTGTCCCGTGTGAAACCACAAGTCAAAGTTGATTTATTTGGAACATTTAAGTTACGGCACTTCCAGAGTTATTTTAACCCAAAACACAATGGTTTTGTAAACCTAACTTAGTGGTTTTGTTGCCTAAGCCTAACCAAGTTGTTAGGCAAAGTTGTTTTTGTCACGTAACTTCCGTATTTAAGTTACGGCACTTCCGGTGTTATTTTAACCCAAACCCTGATCTTTTCCTAAACCTAACTTAGTGGTTTTGTTGCCTAAGCCTAACCAAGTTGATCTTTTCCCTAAGCCTAACTAAGTAGTTTTATTTTGAAAAGACTGGAGTGGAAATTGACACGTGTCTGTTGTTGAAAGTCAAGCTGAGCATTGAAAAAAACGGGAAAATAGGGAAATTCTTGTCTATGTACGCGAATCAAATCGATTCAATTCCGTGACTATTTCATGAACTTCCGTGAGACTGTGTTGTGGTTGCACACTGAAACATTTCTATTAAGTTTTGTTCTATCATTAATAAGTTAAAATCTCAGTCGTATGTCCTCCAGCGACGCGGCCTATACGGGCTTCTCCCACACATGAAGCCTCCTCAGCTGTGTTTTACCAACCAGGCTGCTGGGAGCACTTGAAGATATGCTGTGGTCGTCCCTTCCTAGGTGTTGACCAGGCTTAGCCCCTTTGAGCCCCTCCAGTTCCGAAGGAGATTACCAACTGCGGGTGGTTTAGACCCACAGGCAGCGACTCACTATTGACTTATTTCACTACTTACAATATGAACCTCTGATCCCAAAGTCTGGGTCTTTGTGTGTGTGGATGAGAAAACAGTGCAAAAAAAGTCTTCTCCTTTTTTTGGTACATAATTTGGTGAAAATTGACTTTAAAAACTTGAAAAGTTCACCTGCCGTCACTTTTCTTTTTACGTGAGCAGACTCACAGAGCTCACATATCTTCTGACATTTGCCTTTGGCCATTTAGGGGAGAGGTCAGCAGTGCTTTGCTGCTTAGACGTTAGCCCGGAGAGTGGGGTGATTTCACCTCTGTGCCTGTGTCACTAAATCCTGCTCGGAGCCGCTCACCTGTGAACACCAGCCCTTAATCAGCAGCAGCTCAAAGGTGACCCGGCCGCCTTGACCCCGAGCCCCGTGTCATAACACACCTTCATTTTCTCTTTCTTCTCTCTCAGACACTCCGTGAAGTGCTCACTAGTGCAGACACGCGCCACAGCCATTGATCAAACCTCAGCTTTCACTAATGCTTGGACATCTCGTTGGAACATTCTTCAACGCGGCCGCCTCGTGTTTCTCTGGGTGCTCGCGCTGCTTGTCCTGTAATCCCCTAACCCAGCCCTGGGACCTGAAAGCCTGTAAGTGGCGTGAGGGGTTAAGGGAAGGGAGAAGGACAAGGGAAGCAGAGTTTGAGGATGGATTGGACAAACTATTTTAATCCCTGTAATGGAATTGGCATGTAAACTCATGAACCGAGAAGTAAACAGAAAGAAAATGGAGAGGGATGGATGTTGAATTGGTCTGAGCCTTTCCGGGGGGAGCTGTGTTGAAACTCACATTTAAACTGCTTGCAAACCCCCTCCCACTCTTTCACCCAGAACAAAGATAGGTCGAAGTCTTTTCCGGCCCATCTCCTTCAACAGACATCGCTGTTTAGATAAACACTATAAGTTTCCTTCTATAAAGAATGTTTAGGTTTCAAGTCGCAGGGTTTTGTTTTTTTTGTACAGAAACGTTTGGCCTGAAGTGGGTATTAGCAGTCTAAGTTATTTTAATGATAAGATAAAGGGATTTCAGAATTAAAAGCAGCCATGCCAAGCCATCATCTCGTATAACACTCTTGTTGGAGAAAATCATCAGGCCCATTAGAAAGAGAGATCATCAGTGACACTCCAGCGTAAGCGATTGAGGCTCAGTCTGCCAAATGATGTGGAGTTACTGACCGCCGTCCTGCCAAGTGAGTGACAGGACTTTAATGTCCCTCCATCTCCTGCTGTCGCTGGCGCAAACCTGCCCCTGCCAGATGTTATCAAAGGGGGCTGGTCAAGTGAGTGGCGGCGGGGGCCTTTTTTTAGGCCTTTCTCTCCCTCTGTCAGGGTGCAAGGAGACACACTCGGGCCTCAACACTGTCCAGACGCAGCCTGAGTGGGGCAACACCTGATGCCGGGACTCTGGGGGGTTACGCCGGTAAACTCTCTCAATGGATTAAAAAGCTTTTTTATCACCATTTGGATTGGCACTTGAAGATACTCCTTTAATCTGAGAGGGGGAATTGACTTTGCCCACACCGCGGTCCCCTAAGAGGCCAAGCTAAGAGGAGGCCAAATAAATTCTCCGGCGGTGGCCCTTGCTTTGTGACGAAGAACCTTCCAAGTGTTTTGTGCTGGTGCTCCAGAAAAACAGATTAGACTTGAATAGATGGAAATTGATGCGGTATAGACTCTGATGACAGGTCCTGTGACCAGAGCTTAAAAGTTGAATATCTGGAATTCTTTGTGTGGCAATCAAACTTTATTCTCGAAATCGGGTTATGAGGTTACTGTACAAAAGTTGCTGTTCAGCTAATCCGATTTTCAGGAAGTCATGCACCACCTTAAGTGACCCTGAATGAAAGCAGAAAGTGCAAAAGTGTCACAATTATTGATATAATTCAAACTGCATGTCAACTAAAGCTTTTAATTCCATCAGCGGCAAAGGGGTTTAACCTCATAAATCATAAATGGACCAGAGACCAGCCGCAGACATCCCAACAAACCACTGTGAAGTAAGACATCAACAAGACTTTACAACCAAACCTACCTCGGTATTATATTTTCACTGCATCTGTGTCGTCCAAAGCTGTCTAATCATTTGAGGCTATCAAGAAGCTCGGGTGAGTGTCAACAGCGTCTTTTCCAACCATGACATATAATACAGCATGTAAATCACTCCAGGGACCCGTTATTCCTTCAAGAATGTAATTACATACTTTCAAATAAAACTTGAAAGGGCCCAACAAGTTTTAAAACGCAGTGTGTGCTCCCAAGACGGCAGGAAGGAATTCCAAGCAGTTGGAATATGCTAACATCCCTGTGTGGGCGAACCATGGGCAACAGGAGAGGCGAGGGAGTGTTGAAACAGAAAAATACTTAAAGCTAGGGTCGGTAATCTTGAGAAACTAGTAAGATTACACCAGAATTTGAAAATTGTCCAACCGAAAAACAGCCCAATAGTTCCATAAATCCCTAAATCTAGAAGTCGGCAACACTGACAGTCCGTCCCTTCAGGCCTCCCTCCGAAGCCACTCCCCCAAAATTATCATTCTGTACGTAAACCACGAACATAACTATTGTTAGTACTCATAGCTGTCAAGTTAGCAGCTTGTAGAATACTTCAGTAACACGCAATGAGTGCACGGGCAGAGTGCGCGCAGGCAGGCCATTCAATCATTTCATTTGGGCCAGATAAAATAAAAAAAAAACAGATTTCTGACTTTTAAAATAAGAACCAAAAGGAGTCTTAAACATGCACTTAATAGCTACAGCTTACATGTATGTTGAGCTAAAAGAATGAGGATAAAGCTGCATGGCCCCGGCTAGAAGTCAGCATCAGTTGAATGATAATCTATTTTGAAGACATGGAAATAAAAGAAACCGCAGCATTCTTGTACTGCAGTGTAGAGCCAGATTGTCCCCTATATTATTATAAGTATTATAAACATAAAATGTACCAGACTGTTATTTCATTCTAACCTGTTTGCGTATTACGTATTTTTCCAAGCAGTATGTTTTCACTTTTAACATTTCAAGAGAAAAGGCTTTAGGATGAGGATGATCTGATGTGTTGAACGTAACGCTATCTCATGTAACGTCAGTGTAAACTTCTCCAAATACAAGAAAGTATTCACAATACACCAATAAATAAATAACATCATAAGAAGCCCCTTTGAGACATCGGGCAGTGGAGCTGCGGTATTGAGGTCCCGCCCACACACCCGCCGAGCCAATCACGAGCCAAGCACGTCCGAAGTTTGTTAGCGAGAGAGAATTACAGCTGTCAGTCATGGCGTCACACTCTATTTTTATAGCATCAAATAACTTAAAACCTTGAACACTTGAACATACATCAGCGTGATAAGAACTACTTAAAATGACAGAAACCATCTTTGGGAAAAAATTATTTGACTTTCCGCTAACATGGAGGAGGCGGGATTTATGCCGTATACCACAGCCAGCCACCAGGGGGCGATCAAGATGTTTTAGCTTCACTTTTGGGGAGCTGTCATGTCGTCCATCTTTATATACAGTCTATGGCTGTATTTGAAACCGCCTACTACACACTACTGACGGATGCGGTATGCAGTATACAGTACATACTGCATACTGCGTTCCTCAGTAGTATGAAACTGTTAAATCAGTTTATTTTGCAGTATGCTGTCGTTGTGACCATAGACCTGGACTGTTCCGATGCTTTGCATTGTGGGGTACGGTAGGCGAGGTAGACTGCTCCGATGGGTACTGGAGATTTTTTCCAAATCAGTACGACATCCGGGTATTTTTGGCGTACTGTAGATTTTGCTTTTGTTTGCATACTGCATATGCTACATTTTGGCCAAATCAGTACATACTGCTAGTATAGTATGTGGCTTAGAATACAGCCTACGTGACAGAAGTGCCGTGCTTAGTTACTGTTGCTAAGCTATGATTGGACAATCACTGTTCAGGGGAGGAGTTTAACGAATGGTCAGTTCTGATCCGTGTCAATAACAACAGGAAGCTGGACTCAAATTCAACATAAATTGAATTCAAACAGAAATGCTAATTTTTGGTTAGTATCGTATGAGCTGGCTCAAAAGCAGGTAGAATTTGTGGGAAATGCTTTGTTCAAAATTGATAAGCAAGATGGCAAAAAGTATAATCACAATGATGATGGATATGTCTGTTGTGTTGAATTGCTTACATGATTCTCTATGAATTGTTATCACTAGTTAATTAAATGGGTACAACATTAATAAAGCATGATTCTGATGATATATCTGATACATGTCTTATACTGTACATATATCTAGAGGTCGGGACTACTGGTCTATGGCCACGGTCTTGCTTGCTTTGTGAGTAATCTGCTGACTGATTATGTGCTTGACTGATACGTCAAAACACTAATAAAAGGAACATGAATTGATTTATTAGGAGAGGCAGATTTGTTTATCAAACTTGGGGTCTCCAGCTTGGATATTCGTCAGAGTAAATTTGTTTGTAATGTCAACACAGCACAACAGCTGGATGCAGAATAGAGGGGAGACTTTTGTCAGAGTGCAAATTTAAAGAAATACTTGTGATTGACTTGAGCGTGTTAGTATACATGTTTGTTTTCTAAACTGATTTTGTAATGACTTTTGAAGCTATTACATATAGCTCATAGATTTCACATAACCATAAACTTACATAAGGCTTTTTTTGTGAGAAAAAAAAAATCTCCATGGTCACTTTTTGGTCTTTAACAGAGTCCATTAAATGTTCTGTAGTCTATAAACTGAACAATATGGCTGCCAGAAATGACAAGCTTCCTTTCAGTGATACGGTTTATTCACCGGTTTAATCCAGTCTGAGTAAAGCTCCTGTGTTTGTTGAGTATGTAAAGCTGTTCTAACCGAGGCTCAGTATCCAATGACTCACTCCTGACGTAATATTTCATGGTGTAGTCGGATGTTACTCTCAGGGGTGTCTGGCCTGCTGCTTGGGATTTGGCACGGAGCAGTAGGTGGTCAGGCGATTAGGTCACCACACTGCTCCGAGATCCAGGAATGCTGTAACCCAGGTTTTTTGGGATCCGCCGTGCTTCCGATCTCGCTGTGGGAACCGATATGTTGCGCGCCTGTGCGATGGAAAATGCACTTATGTTAAAGCAGAGAGAAGAGAGTAGCCTCCAGGTTCCACCCAGCACCACATAATTAAACTAGGAGGGAATTTTACACACTTTAAAGAGAGAACCTCTCCACTTTGCTTTCAGGGCAGCGGCTCGTAATTGCTTTAGCTGGAACGGTTGACGTTTTAGGAGTGGTCGGAATATCTTGGCGAAGCCGGTAGCAACAAAGCTCTCGTGCCTGGAAGAATGAGCCTGTTGTGGTTGTTTTGGGAGGAAATTCTACAAATATGACCATGATGTGACATATACACTTTCAACCACCGTGTGTTGGTGTGCATGGTAACTACATCAACCCTAGGAACATATTTCAGAAGCAAGTCACAGAAGCAGCCATGACGATATGGCATTTTAGGAAAAAAAAAAAAGGTACAAGGAGAAGGGGAGGACTACTGAAGAATTCCCTTTTGCAGGATATCCTATGATCTTTTTCTGGATGGCTGACTGAAAACTTAATTTCTAGCTGGGCTTGTAATTGTAGGTCATTTTGCTCTATGAGTGCAATTGCAGATTTGATAAACAAGGTCCTCTGGCAGCGCACTGTTTACTTTCAGGGCCTTGATTTGAGAGCTGAAGCTCAGGGGTGGGATACAGTTTACCCCACATACACTCACGCAGGCACGCTAACACAACACACTGTACAGTATGAGCGCGCACAGACATGCACACATGCATGAGGAACCAGAGGTCATCACGTTAATAATAAGAATGGTTCTATATTTTTCTCATGGTCAACAAATCCTATGAAATCTCCATTCTTTCCTACTTCCTCTGTAGCCGTGTTTCCATTCACATATTTTTATGCTCATTTTGAAGAATCCTATTAAAGGAGACACATCAGGTGAATAGGGTCAAATTCAAATTTGGTATCACCATGAAACTTCTCCAGTTGATTACTTACATTATAGCAATAACAAGTTTGAAAGGTGACACAAGTTTTCTGAAATGTTGTGTGTAAATATGCAAATGAGGCATTATTATTTGAAATGTGTGCAAATTTGTATACATGTCCAGAACAGAAATCATGAATCAATGAACATTGGATCACGTCAGGTTCAAAATTCTTGTTTCATTTTGTTGACATAATAGAGTCAAAGGTTATTACTGAGGGAATTTTGGATATCTTTTTTATCACTCCATAAATCAGAAAAAAAAATGTTTGTCATGTTTTTAGGAATAAAATGTTCTATAAATAAGGCTCTGAATGATATATGAACAAACTCCTCAGAACCTTCAGTAGATAGGAATTAATCTGGAAAGTTTGGTGGATACTGGTGCTACTGAAGTGGAGATTTATGGTTCACAGTATGGGAAAAAAATATTTTGAGAAAACGGCCTTTAAAGATATTGTAAAACTATATACATTATGCAGGACAGTTTAATTCATATATATCACCATAAAACATCCCCAGTTGATTACTTATATTAAGACATTATTTTTTGTATTACAAGTTTTCTGAAATATTATCTTTAAATATGCAAATGAGTCATTATCTGATGTTAACTTTTGGTGAATTTAGGAGAAATCCTCAGACACAAATAGACAAAGTAGTAAAATAAACACCTAAATGTGTATTTAGGAAGTTTTCTTTTCACTAGTCTGAAAGAAGACATGTTATGGAAGCAAAATCTCAAAATTGACCAGTGAATGAAAAACTGTGTTTTTGCTTTTCACTTTAAAATGGCAAAATTTGATCAAACTTTCTCAATTGCCCCAAAAAAATTTGAAGCTCACTTCAGATGGTTTTTGCCTTTGTCAAAAAAGCAAACATTTAAATCACATGATCATCACGTAAAGCGTAGCCTATATTGCCAATTTCTGATGAAACTATGCTGTCTAGTTTATTCACTCTAAACCAGTTGATGGAAATGCGCCTCATACGCATTTCTGTTTTGCAACATTTCAAGTGTTTGCTTAAAATTCGCTTGACAATTGAATGGAAACACGGCCTCTGGCTCTCAGCCCCAAGCCCATTTGTTCTTACTGAAAAACAGGTCATAAATATACTTTAAAATGTTATAAAAACAGGCTAAAACAGCTGGGATCTGTATGATTTAGCAAATATCACTCAAACAGGAGTAAATTGTAAATATTTTGGGGGACTATTTTCAACTCGAATTTGTTGCGTGACTGAGTATTTACGATAGCAGAACGGTGTATGTGGGATTGACTAAAAATAAACTACAGCACCCAGGTTCCTTGTACTGAAGTGACACGTCACCCAGTACAGCGGTGTGGCTCGTTGATGTGTTATTAAGACTTTTTGGAGGTCTATGGCTCAAAGACTTGTTAATAGGATCAATTAATTGTTGGTTTTGGTCTTTTCATAAGATTTGTTGACAATAAGAAAACTATAGAATATCATCAGCGTTAATTCCGTACCGGTGCTGAGCTGAATCCGATCTGTGAATCAATCTTTAGGCTCTTTTTAATACTCTCTCGTTAATGTTATGGTCTGCACCTCTGGTGGGCTGGTGCAGATCCTAAATCAGATAGTTAAGAGGCCAGATGTAACTCGAGTTGTTGACTGCTGGGAAGCTCTTAAAAGCATGCTTAGTCACATTACCTGTAATTCCACGTCAAATCAAGCTTCTTGTTGAAAGTCTGCTTCGGAGAAGAGGATGCGTAATGCCCGAGCAATGGAATACCAGAAAAAAAAGATGCTCCAATCTCAAACAAACCCGGTTTAAACCAAAAAACTAAAGCTAAAGCGGGGAGGAAAGTTCAGTCCGATTTCTCCGCTGTAGTTTCAGAGACGTGGTAACGGATCCAGCTAACTGAAGCCACATTTTTCTCCTCTCTGTGCTTCACCGCCGGTCCCCGGGGCCCGTTGACATGACACAAATTTTCCGCTGACAATAAAATAAATAAATAAATACACAAAGGGTTGATGATTCCAAAATGAGTCAGGAGCATTAAGAGTGGTTGTGCTTTTTTTTTTTTTTTTTACTGCAAGAGCATACTTGAGGGCTGCAGCTGGAGATCACACACACACACACACACAGACTTGGAAGACGGGGCCAGGCCCTCGAGGGGCCCGCTGGGTTAGAGCACCGAATGCTAACAGTAAGCGTTTGGATTTTCTTTTCCAACGTCTCAAAGTAAAAAGTCATGCACTCAAAGCCCTTCTCCCCATCGGAAAATCTAATTTATAATGACTGTGTGTTTATACGCATATGAATATCCCTTTATCGTTCAGGAAACACAAATACAACATTTCTGTGTTGACGCATGCAAACATCGTATCCTTTTCACAAAAACCTAAATAAGCTCATGGAATAAAAGCTTATTGGGGAAAAAAAGTACCACAGTTTTAGTGATATTAGCCAGGATAATGATGCATGTGTGCATGTTATTCCAGTTATTGTTGTCTTCAGCGGTTTGGCACACTTTAAATGGTATCTGAGGCCTCATTTGAAATGTTTTGTTTATTTGGGGATATCCGGGAGCAGAAAAAGATATGTATAAACATATCCTGAATTTGATCCTAACCAGAACACAACTACCAAAAAAAGAGAAGTGGATGTGAGTAAACCTCCCTCCCTCCCTCCCTCTTTGTTCCTGTAACAAACACCTTCCATCCCAAGCCTGCTTCCTCTCCTCTGGAGCTGTAGGTGCGAAAAACGGGAGGCCCAAACCCTGCTGCGGGAGCCCGCTGGTCACCATGGCAACTGCTCAAACACACCAGTGGTTGGTGTTGGGGTAACTGCCAAATTTGTTGCGTTACTCTGCCGGTTTCCCCTGCAACACTTTGCCCCACCCACAGGGAGCCTGGGGAGAAGAGGTGAGAACACCGAGACGAGAGAGGGAGGGGAGGGAAAGAGAGCAACCCAGTGACTTCCCAGAAGTCTCCATCCCTCCTCGTGCTGCTTTGAGTAAAATCACACCACGGTTCTCCGTGGTTTCCTGTTCTCTCCTCCCATCTCAGAGCTTCTAGCTGGCTCTTATTTATTTATCATACATAATACACAAGAAGCTAAAAGGGGTCATGGTTTTTGATGTGTTGTTTTATTTATCCATGTTGTATTTTCCCAAACTTGAAGGCCATATTCAGCATGAATGATTCAGTTTGATGATGTCATCACATTGCAAAAAAAAAAAAAAAGTTGTCAGCTTTTGCTGCAACACAATACAACCTCATCTGCAACGGCCAATCAAATACATGAAAGGACCAATTTTTTATATTTTTTAAAAATACTGAGGTGATGAATCCACCAGCAGAATCCCCCAGGCCTATACGAAATTTTGGGAAAGCCACCAACCAATCTATGTATTTTTTTTAAATTATTTTTTTATTTCACATTATATCTATTAATTTATATTTTCAGTTATATTTTATGTAAACTGTATTACCGTCCATTATGTTGTAAAGTTGTTTCAAGCCTTCTCTGAACTGCCAGGTATTATAATCATTATATTATATTATAATGATTTCATGTGTTTTTGTATAATTTGTTAAATTGTATGATAATTACTAGGGCTGTGTATTGGCAAGAATCCGGCGATACGATACGTATCATGATACAGCGATTACAATTCAATATATTGAGATGTATTTTGATACTGTAAGAAAGGCGATATATTGCGTTTTTTTTTCAAATCTAATTTTAGGAAAACTGTGGTATTATAAAGAAACCACCATATGCATAAAATCTGAGTAAAAAACAAGTTTACTTTTTTATGCAATCAGAACAGTGGGATCTGGATTTGCATTTATCACAGTCCCTGTAACATCCAACATTATAGCACTAATTTGAGAGGACATATACACTGAGAGGACGCATATCTTTGCAAATGTAATAAAGTGTTGACTGAGTTAATCTTTGCATGTAAACTATTAATAAAAAAAATCTATACAGTACCGCAAAACAATGTCGCGATATTCGATATTTTCAAAATTTTCTTATAATAATTACTACAAAAAAAATATATGTAATATATGGTTGACTGTAAACTTATGACTTATGTCACTAAACCCTCCAATTTCCCAAGAATATTACCAAGGACATGACCTCAGTGTCCTCAGTGGTAGCTCCAGCCGTGCCTGGTAGAGTGAATCACATTATTATTCTTCACAAACATGGCGATGACTGTCACAGTGATCATTTTCCAGAGCAGTAAAATCCTGTATCATAGTATTATAAACCGCTGTGCAATGATGGAGGCAGTATTCAGATCATTTTAAGTACAGTACTTGAGTAAATGTACTTCATTACTTTCCATCAGTGGAGTGTTTTGGCAACAGATGAGCCTTCAAAGTTGGCTGTATGAATCAAACTACAACTTCCTGGATCATATTTGATTTTCTCACTGGTATCTTTAGCACCTGCAATATGTGACATTTTCCTGTAATAGCCTCTTCAGCTGGAGGCATTCACATCTGGAGGATTTGTGTGCTGCAGTCTTTCACTGCCTCTGAGAAATTATTATTAGTGCCATGCTCGAAGGCACTTCAGCAGTGGTTTCTAAAAGAGAGAATAACACATTTATCCCTGTAACGCTCTTCCACTATGTAATCAGTATGACATACAGTGGGCCGACGTGACTCACTCCCCAGATTTTGCTCATCCACCTTCGTGTCATTTCGGCGCGATACCAAATTGGCAAACACGTGTGAGTGAAGGCTCCTGAAGAAGAGGGCTTGTTGACAAAAGGACAACAAACATTTACAGAAGCTGCTGCACCCTTCTTGGCAGGACGGGCAGGAGATGACATCAGAGGAAAACACAGTAATTCACTGTTTGCGCCGTTTATTTCGGGGCTTGATTGTGTGTAACTCCACAGCGTTTTAGAGGCTTTAAGAACACTTCTTACCAGCGGGGCCCTCGGCCGTTGTTATTATTGCCTGCATCTGCTGAAAACCAAATAATGGCGGGTGGTCACCTTTCATCATGGAATGATGGGAATGGGTTCTGTAAGGTGAAACCGTGCGACGCAGACATGGCTGTGACATCATTGCTTTTAAATTTGCTTTCTGTGCATTCGCTCGCAGTGACGGAAACCATCTGGTGGATGATCAAGGGAGTAGCAGTGTGTGTGTGTAGGACAGTATGTGTGCCCATTCTTACTAAACGCTTGTATTTTGGGATTCACTATAAGATTTTAAGTTATAAATCTGTGGCAAAGCTGCAGGAGAACGATGTGCGAGATCATGAGAAAATGTTGAAGAAACGCGGCGATAACACCGGGTCTGGAGTCGCTGGAGCGCTGACGAACCTTAAAACTCTCTGACACTCGTCCGGTCTCGTCCACGAGGCTTATGCTATTTGTGCAACCCAGCCTACATTAAATACACGTATGTCTGCACATACACACAACCACAGAGACACACACACACTGTTACCCATTACCGCCACCCTGCCCACACTCTATTTCAGTCTGGACTTTACCGTTCCAGGGACCGCAGGCCCCGCCACATAGAGAAGACTGTGTTGGGCTCTCTAACCCCAGTCAGACCAGGCTATTCGCCGGGGCGGGGCGGGGCGAGGCGGTGGTGGCGGGGAGGTGGGGGTGAAGGGTGAGGGGGTGTAGTGCTATCTCGCAGCTGTTTTGCAAAAGGACGGCGAGGTCTCTCAGCATAAATTTCACTGATATCACCTCCATCAGAGGGCCATAAAGCTGATTTATTATAAATACAGCTCTCATGTGTTTACTGCGCGCATTCTTGGGCCTGCAACATCTTTCAAAGTGAGCACTTGCAGGTGCTCCGGCTCAGTCTCCGTGGGGCAGATTGGAAGAAATCAAGGAAAAAAAGAGGAGGGGAAAAACAACGACGGGGGAAAAAAGGGGGCGATGCACAGGGGAGGAAGAGAGAGAACGGGATAACTGATGGTGGCGAGCTAGGAAAACACGGCAGCCATTACAGTGGTGATTTAACTGGAGGCTGAGGTGATAAGGATAATGTGTGAAAGTATTGAGTTACTTTCTGCCATCAGACTTTTCAGCTCCCAGAAAATAAATCTGCAGGTGAGACTCAAGCTAATCGACCTCCGCTGCAAACATTCCTCCATTAGCTGAGATACTATAACAGCTCTGGGCAGATGATGGATAATGGTGCACGGCAGGAACAGTTGTAGAATTTAAAGGAAAATTGAGGACAAAACAATCTCAGCCCAAGGTCCACTACTAGAGCATTCATCGCCTGCATCACATAGTCCTCATCAGCAGATCGTGTTTGCTCAGTTGTCTCGGAGCTGTTCAATCTTGCTGTGATTTTTGAGCACCTTAAAGGGTTTTGTTTGCTTCAAACAGTACAAGGTGTCGTCACAAACACGTCTAAAGGCAAAAGTTTCATTCTCAGTTGTACATACGAAAAGTGACAGAAGTAGTTGTGTGAAGAAAGAGAAAAGTCTGAACATGCATTCTTGCTCACCTCTGCACACCTGGCCAATTACTGTATGAAGTGGACATACTTGTTAAATTAGTTTCGGATATTTACAAAAATTGTTGGACGCAAAAAAATGTTGAGATCAAGGAATCTGGTAACATCACAAAAACTAGTCTGCAGTCAGATGATCATACAGCGTTTAAACAAACCTCCAGGTTAGCCAAATGTATTGTGAAGAGAAAACAAAGCAACCAGTAAAAATGATTCCCACTGTATGTTGTAGAAATCCATTCATGTTTACTGAAGGAGTTCATGGTTAAACTCTGACCTGTTGGGCTTGCCGTAGCTGTGATGAATATTTAGATAACCCGGCTAAACATGCTGGTTTGTCTCCAACATGTCTGATTGACTGACCACTTGTGGTTTTTACTTCTTTTACTTCTTTTTAGCAATGTTGCCATGCAATTCTCAGCAAATACTTTGTTGGATAAAATGCTATCATAGCTGATAGAAATTATGGCAAAAACTTTTTTTACCTTGGCGCCTATCATTGAGGCTTTTCTGGGCTTGTCCAACTGGTAGGAGACCCGGGCTAACACACTGGAGAGATTATGCATCTAATCTGGTTTGGAAATGCCTCGTAATAACTGAAAGATCTACAGCTGGGTCTGCCACTGAGATAGATAGATGGATGGATGGACTTAAAATAAACCAGAATTTAGCTTTAAATAAAGTAATTTCTCTGGCCCTGAATTAGAATTAACATCCTCCAAATCCACTGAAATTATTGAAATTTGCATGCACTTTAAATCTTGTTTGAACGCCAAACAGAAATTATTTTATTGACTAACTAAATTTAAACGGTAACACTTAATAACAAATTAAAGATTCCCCACATTTTAGCCACAGTACCTCTTGTATAGTCACCATTTTTATCATCTCACTTAACTAACTGCTTCTGTTCTCAGACCAGCAGTGGGATATAATCTCATCCCTCCACTTTCTGCACATGAATGTGTTTTGGTATACCAGCCCTGCTGTCAGAGGGCATGGGAAAAACACGTTTCACTGATGACATCAAGTGGTATTTAATCTTGTTTATGAAATAAAGACTTGGCACCGGTGATGTAGTGTCGAGAAAATGAACAGTTCTCATTTTACAGGTCCTGTTTATTTTAAGCACTTTAATCCACTACCATAACAGGGGTTTGTTCTTAATCTTGCCACTTTATTGTTTGACTCTGACGAACAGATAGCATCTAAAGGAAACAAAATGGAGTCCAGATGAGCGAGGAATATGGGTATCCTTCACCGCAGCTCGGTTGATTCGCTTTCTCTTGATCTCACCTCGGTTTCCGACAGTGACACGGCAGAAAAGACGAGTCATTAGGGAGGGAGGGAGGGAGGGACGGAGGGAAGAAGGGGGGGGGGATCTTGGCGTGGAACTCATAAGAAGATCAGCAATAATTAAAAAGAGAGGGGAAGAAATGTGAGTCATTCCAGAAATGCGAGGGAGCTGCTTCGCTTTGTGGATCCAACAGGAGATTGACTAAACCTAACACCGGGAACTGTGAACACGCCGCTGAGCTGCAACATTGTGTCTGTGTGACCTCACACACACACACACACACGTAGATCTTGGACAAAACATATCTTATGCAAAGATGACGCTAAAAAGTGAAAGAATAGATTTAAGATTTGAATGTAGGAAAGGGCTGAGGATCTGTAGATAGAGTGAGTACAAAAAAAAACGCTACTGATTTTCTGTCACTTGAAGAGACGGGGAAGATTATGACTCTTTCACTTTGATGGAAGCCTTTTAGCAAACCTGTCAGCGATGAATGCGTTCAGCCTTTCTTCTTCCCAACACTTCCAATCAATCTTCTGCCTCATCCCTCCTCTCTTTTATTTGTTTAACACTTAAACAGTAAAAGCAGCTTCGGTAAACAGTAACGTTAAGCTACCATTGTTTTAGAAGCACCTGCTATGCCACGGAGAGCGGTTAGGCTTGGTATTTATTTGCAAAGACACACACACACACACACACACACACACAGAGGAGCATGTAAACAAATACCCACAATCGTCCTACCACTAGTCCACAATCTGGCTTGTGTTTGCTTTCCGGCATTTTTTCACAGGGTGGAAATATTTAGCCCTGATGAAACATGCATTTATCTAGCTTTTTTTCCTCCCCAACCACAACCTCTAAAATCAAATAAACGAGGGAGCTCTATTCTTTCCTTTTTTTTCCTCCATAAAACCCCATCAAGAGGAATGCTGGTAATCCATGTCTACTCCTCCATCATGCCTTGTTCCTCTCATTACCAGCCATGTTGTTCCTATTACGCCTCAACATCCTCCGCTCTTATCAAGATAAATGCGCTGAGATATCATTTCATGTTCCCCCGTTTTGCTTATTGCCTGCCCAAACACAGAACACAGGTTCACTGCACTGAACCAATTTGCTGCATGGTTGTGGTGTGGGAGTTTTTCTTTCTCTCTCTCTCTCTCGCTGTGAAAGCTTTTCCACTGACTTTCCCGGCTGCTGCGCTCATTTTTTTTTCTTGTCTTTAACATAAGGAGTTGTTTACTTGGCTCTTGTTAAAGATGGAACACAAGCCTCAGAGACTTGAGGTAGTTAGAGTGAATGACAACAACATGTACGTGACAGATCTGCATAACACGGAGAGACGGTCAGCGTGCATTAAAGGGGATTACAACAAGATTTGACAAGTTCCACATCAGAGGAAGTATCTGGGGATTTTCAGAAAGACGTATTTTGAAATTCCCAGTTGTTTATAATTTGTGATCCCCGTGCACTAATTGAACTCGCACACATCATCTTGTTTCTCAACAACAGAAGGAGCGGCTCAGTGTTTCTAGGAATTACATCCATATTGAACCTTTCCACGCGTCGTGATTTACCGACCGGCTATTGCCGACATTCAGCGCCAATGCAGGAAGTAGTTCACCTTGTATGGCAGCTGGATTCTTGCAATGTCATGAGATCACGCTAGAATCACAGGATCACATATCACACAAAAGTCCATCTTGTCAGGCTTCAATTGTGTTTGTGTCCGGCAAGCCTGATCACGGACCAATCAGCGTCCTGTGAGCAGCTTCTGGCAGCTACGGCCATGGCTTTGGTGCGTGTGACGTTACGGAGAGGCGACAACAATGGCAGCTCCTGAAGAGGTTAGCGTAGACGCTGTATTTCTTCATTGAAAGAAGAACAATGTACTGAAGGCGATGTTTTCGCTCTTCTCCCGACTGGCTTCAGCAAGTGTTTGATTGACAGATGGTTCATCCAATCACCTGCCAAGTATTTTTTTGAAAGAGCCTGCCCTTTTCCAAACCGTTTCCAATGCATGAGGCCTTTTATGCAGGAGTCCACAATAACACCCATCTTTTAATTACTATGTATTTGAGCTCCTTAACCAGACCGTATTTGCCCTGCGTATGTATTGTAAAATGCAAGAATTTTTTAAAACATTGGCATTGGACCTTATTGAGGGCTTGTTTCATCTGTCTTTCTGTAAAACATCAACATGTTCCTGAGGTTTATTGTTTATTTTCTAAGATGAATAAGTATCAACTAAAGCACAAATCCCCCAAAAAATGTAATTTGCTAGCATTCAAAAAACAATTCATCATAACTGTTTCCTCCTTATCTTTGATATCCACCCATGCTCTCTTTTAACGTCACTTCCCCCCTTTTTCTTTTTTTTTGTTGCTTTAATCTTTGCTGTCTAAAGAACCATGATATTGGATGATGCTGTAAAACCCCAGATTACATTCAATGACAATGACAATATTTAAAAAAAATAAATAAATAAAAAACTTCCCTCTACAATATCTGCACATGGCAATTGTGGGATATGGTTAAGGTTAGCCAAGGCATGGTTAGGTAAAGTTTGTGTCTGTGACGAGAGGCAAACTCCTGTCTCCTGCAGTGACTGGCCTCAGGGAGCTGCTTGCTTTGTGGAACAGTAGATTGACTAAATCTAATACCAGGAACTGTGAACTCATCACTGATCATCACTGGTTGCTTCTCTCTCACAAACACACACAGTTGTGTTTCCATCACTTTAGAGAACATTACATTGACTTACATTAATTTCCTGGAGACTTACCCTAACCACTTGCCTAATCCCAACCCTTACCCTAACCTAACCTAAACTTAAACCAAGTCTTCTCCCTAAAATGTAATGATTTACATTATGGGGATGTGCATTTTGTCCCCAAAAGGAAGGCGAGTCCCCACAATGTGAGTGTGTGAACAGATTTATGTCCCCACCACATGAGTAATACACATACACATACACAAACACAAAGGCAAACCCTCTCACTCATATCCCCTTTTACAAACCATATCTGATGCAAAGATGATGCTGAGTTTGAAAGAAATAAAAAGTGCAGTGACTGGCTTCTGACTAATCTGGTGATGTTTAATCTGCAACAGTCTTGGCCTTGTGGGAATCGGTGTTCATTAAAGGCAGCTAAAACTGAAATATTAATAATATTGCATGTTTGTTTTTTATTTATTTATTTATTTAAAAAGGACCACCCCTTTCTAGACAAATGACCACATAACATACATTAGACAAGATAATCTTGTTACAGTTCTAGTTGAATTTGGTTTTCAGAACTTGGAAGGTCTGGTCTATATTGTTATCTTGTATCGTGTCTTTCCTCTCCACACAAACTGCAGACGTGCAGAGAGAAGACGAGAGACAGATAGTGAGAGAGAGAGAGAGAGAGAGAGACGGAGAGAGAGAGAGAGGGGACAAGAACGAGCACAATTAGCCAGTGTGTGAACAAGCTCTTGTTTATTGACTTTCAGGGAGAAACTTTATTAACCTGCCCAGCCTTGAATGGAAGACACCTGCTGTTGGCACTTAGGCTGTCATTACTGCGGCAGAGAGCCACGGGGAGGGTCCTCGCCGTGCCCAGCGCCGCCTGCTGCTCCATTGTCCAGCGCCCCATCATCCAGCAATTGAGTGCTACAACGTTTACAATGAGATTGCCCTTTGTCGGGTATCGTCGCTAAGCTGACAGACCTTTTTCCCCTTACTTGTCAGCAATCAAATTATGGCGAACAAACCCACCGACTCCGGTTTTGTTCCTTTTGTCTGTTGGTGAAAAAATAGGCGCTGCCCGTGATTGACTGTTTTGTTGAGGTTGCCGTTGGTGAAGTGGGTGATTGCGAAAGAATTATATTCACTACAATGCTGACAAAAATCAACCAGTTTGGGTGGATAAAGAGTCTAAATAGGAGACGCTGAGTCATTGTTAGCTATAAGTGAGCCAGTGTGGACACCATGCAGTAGATAAGACTGGTCGTTCTGATTTCACACGCTTCCCTGTCAAGCATGCTGCACTTCCTGTCATTTACAGTTGTTAAAAGCAGCTGTATGGAGCTAATTTACTCAGCTCTTAACTTCTCATGTACAGTAGTAGGCTACTATTACCAATAGGAATGAAAGGAAACTACAAGAATAAAGGCCTTTGCACACCGCACGTTGTGTCAATCACGTACAACGAAACTTTCGTCCATCATTAAAGTTTTCACATCCGTCAAAAGCCAAATGAGTGTCGTTTGACCACTCAGAGCCACCGTCTGTGCAAACGTCATCCTCCAAAATAGCATTATAAACACGCAAGTTGTCTCCCAGCACAAAGCACTTCACGATAAAGAAATAAAAGAATACAGAGATGCAGAATTTAAAGATAGATTGTGGCAGGTGATCGCAGAACAGCTTGGAATCGTGATGGTTGCAAAACAAAAGATGTACGAAACATTACACAGTAGTGATTGTGCTCTACGCAGCTCAATGATAGCTTCTTGCTATTATTTTTTAGGAAATAATTCAGTTTTGTCTTCTACTTCAAATTTTCGCATGGAATAGAATAATAAAAAGCACCAGACTCAGCGTGCCAGGTTTCTGCGCGTCACATTTTTTGACGGATGACTGATTAAAAAAAACACAGGCGAAAAATACGGACATGGTGTGCAATGACAATAAGACCCAGATTGTATGAAACCAGAATTTTCTTTTAACATCTGTTAGACAGAAACAGGAGAGCAGAGTTACTGATGAGTCTATAATCCAATTTAACACTGAATATTTAATTTTGTATTGATAGTAATAGATTTAATAGCTGTCTATATGTCTGATCTTGCCCCAGAAAGGGGAACTAACTGTCACTGAGGAGATGAGAGGATAGATGAGCACTCCTACTGAGTGATACTTCCTCTAAAGTGCATAGTGTCAATGGCTGACTTTCAGCAGAGCAGATAAAACCCAGCTATCTTGGCTTTTATCGTCCTTCGCGAGCTCCCGGAGCACTGATACCGCCCATTACAAGGACAGCACTGAGGCGAGCCTGGATGCGTGGGCTTCGCTATGTCTGCAGCTAAAAGGAGTATCTGTGTGGATACTCGTCCGCTTGCTGATGTATGTCCACTAAAAAAAGAGCTAGAATTATGGCGATAAAACTGGAGTGTGCTTAGTCGTCTAAAGTCTCTTTATGCAAGTGTGTATTTATTTGTTCTCATTCAGGAAATGAGGTAACTGGAAACCAAGAGCAGTTTACAACCAAACATCCACAAATATACAAGCTGTGCACATCCAACTTTTAACCTTACTGGAGCCAACATGTACTCTGTGGACCCCTCGGGCAAACATTATGTTGACGGTCACAGCTCAACAAAAATAATGTTGCAAAGTCAGCCATTGGCTTGTCCTTCCGTCCTCCCGGTGCCCGGCGGCAACAAACTATCCAGTTGTTTACACACCGATGGAAACGATTTTGATAGCAGACACTGAGTTTCCTGCTTTTGCTTCTTTGTGCGCAACTTTTGCTCCTCATTCCTGTCAAACTGGCCCACAGTTCTGAGCATGTTGATGATTGGTAGGTGATTAGCTGTAGCAAATTCCCAAGGATTACCAGTCAACTAACAGTTACAGGTCAGCCCTGCCTGCCTTCAGAAATACCAAACTGTAAACAAGTCAAAGCATGACATAAGCACATGTTTTGGTCCAGCTTTGCTGCAGACCGACATTCTACTGTACCCCTCAAACAAGCTGATTTTATTTAAAGAAAATGCATTTGGCGTAAGTGAGGTGTCAGTGTGTGGGGAGTGTTAATTAGGTGTGGAATGATGACCTTTGCCTGGCCTAAAGGGACCTTTATGCATAGCAGCCACGGAGAGATTAATAGGTATTGCTAGGCAACATGAAGGAGCGGTCTGCAAATTCTGTCCTCAAGTCATTAAAAACACTTCATTTGGCCATGCCGACACCAGAACTACATGCTCTGTAAAGCTATGATTTAACCCATATAAATTATATTCTGTTAATGCTAGGCTACCCAAAATAACTGATAATTTGTATACTTATTTGCTGACTAAAAAGCGGCGACATGTTAAACAATGCAAAGATAACAGAAGCTATTTGTGCAAACGAGGAATGAACGGTATTATTAAAGCTTTTGTTCATTGTTCTCTCGCTCAGCCTCAACGCCAGCAACGACATATATCTCCGGGGCATGTTAGACGGATTGATGTCTGTATAAATATAAGTGTATTGTCGTCTACTAAAGGCATTCATTTCATGACTCCCAAAACCTCCATCCCACCCTTCGTCTGCTGCTCGTTGGCCAGACTCGCTAGCCCGTCCGAGGGAAGAGGCAGAGTTGGTGGTGGATCGACCCGCTTAAATAGAAATTATAACATAAAGGCACCGCCACTTTCTCTCTCTCTCTCTCGCTGTGTCTTCCTCTCCGTCTTGAGTCGTTCTATCTGCTCCCCTGAGCACGGCCGAAGCGTCTTTTTGTGGTGCTTTTCAAGAGGAACCCCTTTGAGAGGCAGCTCCTCAGGGACTGGGGACAGGCAGTCGGCCAGCTTCCAGAGTAAACATATAATCATCCCTCGGACAGCTATAATTATATCTGGGACGTGAAGGAACAGAAGCGAGCGAGAGCCGGGCAGATGCACACAGTAGGAGAGGTGAAAAAGCAGAAAGCTGTGCATTTAATATTTGTTTTCTGCCTTGAAACAAAGTTGTGTTTGGGCAAACAGTGAGGAGAGATGGAAGTTCACACAGCCTGTTGTGGCGAGTTTCATTCTGGGCAGTGGCAATTTGGGTAAGCGTGCGTACACACACGTAGACGTTTTAATGTCAAGACACGTCACAGGCACACACACCTTGCATGCACATCTCCACCCACATGCATTTGAACCACACAAGGAACAGTGGGTGGTTTCAGGGCCGGCATGGGGAGCTCCCCTTAGG
Source organism: Sebastes umbrosus (assembly GCF_015220745.1). Lineage (NCBI taxonomy): Eukaryota > Metazoa > Chordata > Actinopteri > Perciformes > Sebastidae > Sebastes > Sebastes umbrosus. The sequence continues at coordinate 17,058,292 of NC_051284.1, forward strand.
CCTGTTCTTTAATCCAACGTCTCTCAACAGAGCAACTTTAATGCGGTTAACTAACTTGCAGGCTTTGTGGTCAACTACCCATTCCACCAAGCCGCGCTGAAGAGAAATTGATTACAGCGCCCTGGCTGGAAAATGAAACGACTTCCAGGATGTTTATTCTGTAATTAAAAATGAATTTTGTCGCTACCGAGCAGCAGAAATGAACCCGGCCGGTGAATACCTGTTTTCTTTCGCATCACCTGACTTGAAACCAGCCAAGCCTTCGTCTTTTATGTGAAAGTTCCCCTCTAATTTTCCTTGTCTATGGTGCCCCGAGGCGGGTTGGACGGGGGCGGGGGGGAGGCTGACATCACACCATTTAGGCAAATTCCATATGAAAGAAAAAAAAAGGAACGGTTGAAGCTATTCTCTATAAAACAGTGGAAACACTATAAAGTTATAGGAAGCGATTAGCCAATAATTAAGAAACCTACACAAACCCCCCATCGTTCTCACACGTCGTTACTGCCTCCCCAAACATACAAAGCGGCGCACATGTGCACAAACACACACACACACACACACACACGGCGGAGGCTGAGGCTGTCTCCAGGGCCGCGGGTTCAGGCATCAGGAGCAGCAGGGACCGAGGAGGGAGGGGACGAGGGAGCGGGCTGCAGCTGGGGTCAGGAGAAGGCACGTTAATCACCGCTATCCTGTCAACAACAAAGAGTGGGCCTCACCCAAATGCTCCGCTCGGTAGCCATAATAACACCACGTAGGTATCGCTGTGAGTCAGCCGGAGAGGTGTCACTAGAGAACCGAAGGAGAAGGAAGTGAAGACATGGTGTGATGATGCAATTACAGGAGTAAAACAGGAGAGGGGAGGAGGACCGAAAAAAAAAAAGATCTCAAGTGGTTCCTTTTCTCGCTTAAGTATCACTTACAACCACAGGGGTTTTTTTGGAGAGGGATCCCACACACCCGTTCACCCCCCAATTAAAACACTATAAATTATCATCATTGGCTGGTGTCTGATGTGACTTATTGCTTGGATGCCCCACTCATCCCCATAAACACAGCTACTCTTTTCACCCTTTTTTCAGTCACTGAACTTCGTATTTTTTTTGCTGTAGCTTCATAACCTCTGATCTAGTGATTTTTAAGGCCCAGACACACCAAGGCGACATCAAAGAACTAAACTGGTGCGTCGCCTCACGTCAGCTTTGTCTTGGCCAACAAGTTGCATTTGAACACACCACAAAGACTACAGCCGACGGCCGGTTAGCACGTACGTTCTGCGCCTGCGTGAGAAGAAATAACTCTCCACACCAGCAGGCGGTGGTAGTCTGCATTCGTCAACCCAAAAGGGAAACCGGAAGACCGAGGACGGCGGATATACAAGCCGTTTTTATGATACGTACATGAAGTAAAGTGCTGTTTGCCGACCATTTTCACATCACTCTCACTCATCACTTAGCTTCATTCCAGATGACCATGTCGTTGTAAAAATATCCGTGCATTGGAATGGTCAGACGAGATGAAGATGAAAAATGAGAAGAGCCTTCTGTGTTTTTCCTTTTGACTTTACTCGTTTGCTTTGCTCTCTTCTGTTTCTCTTCTCGTGCACTGATTTGTTTAAGCTGAACAGCCAATCAGAGTGATTTGTCTCACCGATGAGGTCCACCACCATTTCAACCTGCTGAATCAGCCGAAAAACCTCCGACAAGGGCAGACTACAGCTGACAGTGTGGGACACACCGCAAAAACTAGGCCAACAGACACTCACCGACGGCCCAAAACTGTCTGACGGCTGACCGTCGTCTTAGTGCGTCAGGGCCTTTAGGTACATCTTGAAAAGGCTCCTTCCTCACCTCTCGGCCTGCACTCACATGCACGTCCACGCTTTAGTTTTGTCCAGCAAATATGTTGTTTCAAGCTTCAGTCACTGAAACACAAGCCTTTCCTGCAGTGACCAGACTGCGACCCCACATCGGGTCACATTACTGAGCAATGGACATGTTTAGATTTTTCACTCCGAAAGAAAACATCATTAGGATCTGAGAGTGGATTTTACTTTTCCCTCATGTCCGCAGCTCAGAGGGAACGGCCGCCTCCCCCCCCCAGCAAGAACTGTGGCCTTAGACCTGACCTCCAACCTACTGGCCCTCCACAGTACACACACAAACACACACTTTTGCATTTCAATTTTTAAACCAGCATTACCGCTTAAACAAGTGCAAACCGTCTCCGAGTGGTCTTTTTTCTCTCTCTTCCATCTGGACTGTCTCCGCTCCAGCAGTTGTCTGATCTGACACTCAGCCTGATAATAGGGTCGGGCCCAAGTGAAACCAGAAACAATTTGTTTTGGTCTGAGCTATCATTCCATTTCCCATAAGCCATGCCTCTCCCTTCTCTCCTCTCAGCCCCTCTTTGTATCTCTTGCCAAGAATTAAAAGGAATGACTTTAGACACAGTTACAAAAAGCAGCTGCTGAGCAACTTTCCTCTTCAGAAACACACCAAAGGCCATTCCAGATTTACATATCTTATTCCAAATCACAAACTGCATGCCTTTTAGAGAGCCCTGAGGCTGAAACAAGGCCCTTCTGCTAGCTCAGATGGAGCGGCGTTTTCAGAGCCCTCCTCTGGAATGAATAAGGGAGGAAGTGGAGAGGCCGCACTCACCCTAAGGCAGGAAGTGACATACGCTCAGTGACGCTAAGCAGCAGTTGTTTTGAATCTTGTAAGACAAAAAGAAAGTTCTTAAGAGCGACGATAGACTGAAGGGGAGAGGATGAGGAAAGGAAAAAGGTAATTTGATTAAAGTCGTTGCCTACAGCAGCATTTCCAATTCTAAACATGTCCGTCCTAAACCCGCTGATGTAAACACAGCGTGCTCTCTGACCTCTGCGGTAAACATCTGTTCGGGGATAGGCTTTCACCCTCATTCGAGCACCGCCTGACATGACATTGATGAATATGCTTTTAATCACCAAAAGCAACACATAAAATGAATCTTCATTATCTACTTAAGCAACTAAGTAAACACCGCTGTCTTGTGAGCACCAAAGCCGCAAGTAAAGCTGTACAAGCGAGCTGTATTGACACAAACAAAACGGGAATTTCAAGCTCGTGATTAGTTCGCTGTGAAGTCGTTAATCCACGAGAGTTTACACAAACTATGAGTCTTAGATATCACAGCAGTTTGGGGTGAAGAGTGTCAAGCTTTGTCCTACTTTATGTCAGAACCAACTCCTCTTCATCACGTCTAATCTGTCCTCAATCTCGCCGCCAAATACGGTTCACGTTGGTACGGCTCTACTGCATCGTCTGAAAACGGAGACAATTGGAGTCTTGGTGCCTCGAGGAGACAGGAGGACATCCCTCAGGAGAAGACCCTTGAAAGGGCGAGCAGCAGCCGTTGGGTCCGGGGCCTGGGCCTCGTAAAAGAGCCGCAGCCGGCTAGGCCGAGGGGGAGGAAGGAGGTAATTAAAAGACCCGCAAGTGGCTTGAATGCTGGGCACCAGCTGACTTTTATCGTGTCATGAAATAACTACATGCAAGGGGCAATGGCAAAGACAGAGAGAGGTGGAGAAAGAGAAAGAAGTTGAGATGGAGGTAGATCAGTGGTGTTACTGTACGCTGGATTGGGGCTCGGCCTGGCCGGACCACCGCTGAGAAAAGGGGAAGGCTATCAAGACAGACGACTTCCTACTGGAGTCTGATTATCCCCCGGAGGCCCAGGGAGAGCGCTATAAAAGCCTCCTCATTAAGACCGGACCATTTATAGACGGCTTAATGAGTCTAGGCCACTAAAAGAAGAGAGGGAACGAGGGACTGATAAAGAGAGTGTCCACTTACTACTTTGGGGTTCCTGTCTCCGCACCTCCATGCCCTCAGAGGTCTAGTCGGAAAATATCACAACAATTCCTTTCGTAGGTAAAAAATCACGCACAGCCAAGGAGACAAATTCAAGAACTTATTTGTCCTGAGCACTGTTGTTGCACAATGGAAGATTCTGTTTTTTATTAATGGCCCCTTTCTGCGTGGAGTTTCATCCTGAAACAGAAGTCCCTTAAGGCCCTGACAGACCAAGCCAACGGTCGGCCGTCGGACAGTTCGGCGAGCGTCCATCGACCTAGTTTTTCCGGTGTGTCCCGCACTGTTGGCTCTGTTGGAGGTTTTTTTCGGCTGATTCAGCATGTTGAATCGGCAGTGGAGCCCGTCGGTGAGAGAAATCACTCTGATTGGCGGTTCAACTTAAACAAATCAGTGCATGAGAAGCGGAAGTGAGGAAAGCAAGCAGAGTAAAGTCAAGAAGAAAACACAGAAGGCTCTTCTCATTTTTCATCATCATCTCATCTGATCATTCCAATACACAGATATTTTCACAACGACACGGCCGTCTGGAATGAAGCTGAGTGGTGAGTGAGAGTGCTGTGAAAATGGCCGGCAAGCACCGCTTTGTTTCATGTACGTATCATAACAACGGGTTGTATATCCGCAGTCCTCTGTCTTCCGGTTTCCTTTTTTGAATGACAAACACAGACTACCGGCAACCTGCCCTGCTGGTGTGGAGAGTTATTTCATCTCACGCAGGCGCAGAACATTCTTGCTAACTGGCCGTCGGCTGTAGTCTTTGCAGTGTATTTGGTTGCAACATGTTGGCCAAAACAAAGGCGACGTGATGCGACGTAACAAGCGGCCTTTGTCGCCGCTAGTACTCTGATGTCAGGTTGGTGTGTCTCCAGCTTTAAAGAAGCAAACATTATGTGAATTGTAGACTCACGTCAAGTGCATGTGTGTCCTTCCGTTTAACCCCAATATATGTTGGAATGCACTGAAACCTCCCCATGACCTTTAATACGATTAAGGAGCAGGATAAATGTGCTACTGAGGTAACACTGGTCTCTGATCATAAACCAGACCACTGATTGCTTTCTCAAGTTGCACAACAGCTCCTTCAATTTTTACACCACGCTTGAAGTCATCACACATTATTTTCTTAGAACAGCCTGCAACAACAACTCACACTTTTTTGCCCCAGAGGCAAAAAACTGAACTCCAACCAAGTGATTGGATGGGCCCTCAGCATCAGATAAGTCCCACAGTACAAACAGAGCGATGAGCTCCTATAGGTCATTCATCACACCACTCCCCCTCCAGCTCCTTGCATCCTGGTCACCGCCCTCCACGACTGATAAACCACACTGATCCTATCTGAGAACAACAAACGCTACATCTTGACACCAGCTCCTTTAAAGTCGCCCTAAACACACGCATGCATGCGCATTACGTACCCACCTGTGGTAAGTGTGCTCACGTATTTAGACGCACAAATATTCACAAACCACACACACTGCTATAATCTTAATTAGAACCAAATGCTCAAATAACTTGTGAATCATTAAAGTAGAAAAGGAGAGAAAAATATCATAAAGCCTTCCTCATTTACACTTTATCCAACACTATCCTCCAAACCACATTGTAAAATTGCCGTTAAACTAATCCTGCAATACTTATAATAATGCAATGCCAATAAATAGTGCAATAAAAGAGCTGGCAGTAGTCCTGGAGTCCTTTCACTGGGCACTTCTAATGACTGCAGATGGATTGGTCTCTTCACTCACTCGGTGGCACACTGAGTGTTACTCTCCCTCTCAGAAATAAAGAGGCGTTTTGTTCGAGCAGAAAAGGGCTTTGGGGTGGTATCAGTGCGCCACTTTGTGCCAAGGCAGAGAAAAAGAAGTGAGAGCGAGTGAGGCAAGAAGAAGTTTAGAAGAGTGAATGATTAATGGCATCGCTGAGAGCAGTCAGGAAGGGATGAGACACCACAATAAGACGGGATGATTAGAATCTTACACATTTAATTAGATAGTTCCCCTCCTGCAGATCCTTTTAGCATTTCAATCCAGGTCACAGCGTAACGCTGCGACACCCCTGCGAAAGGATATCACGAAGGAAAATAGTGTCTGACAATCAAAGAATGGCTGAATTCGAGGGAACTTTTTTTTCCTCTTTCAGCCAAACCGTGAAGCACCTTGGAGCATGAAATGTGGCTCCAATTGTTTCTCTGTGTGTGTATCCACCCATAGCGCTGGAGAAGGGTTATTGGCAGGCAGGAGGAGGGGAGTTTCGGGAGGGGATGCTGAGCTGAGAATGCCAGGAATGTCCAGCCCTGTTTACAGCCCGGGCCGGTTCACACCTGCAGGTCAGGGTGCTATCACCAGCCCCGGCCCCTCCTCTCCCTTCTGCCCTCCTCATTACAAGAGGGTCAAGCTCAGAGGTGACCTAATTAGAAGCTCATTACATCACAGACAATCTCCATTAGCATGCCAAGCTGGCCTGTTAATCCATTAGCACCACAGAGGCCCCCAGGGCAGCCTTTACATTCCTGCCCCTGTGGCCCTCGCTGAGGGCCCCCGCCACACACAAACACACAGTCGCACACACATCTATACCTATTTTGATGGGGGACACCACACTATTGTTCTGGCAAAAACATGAACAATAGCACATGCTAATACAATGTTGACCATAGCCTTATCAAACGCATTTATCTTTATATCCTACTATATTGGTCGCCAATGTGCTTCAAGGTGAACTACAGTATCAAGCCTCACTCATTGTTTTAATACCGTTAACGACACATTCTCAATCCAACTCGTCACACATCGACGCTTTGTCAGACCCATCGGTGTCCTATTCGGTCGCAGAAACATGTGCTTAATGTTGGGAATTAAACAAAAACACTTGCTTAGGTTTAGGCAACAAAACCACTTAGTTAGGTTTCGGGAAAAACTACATGGTTGGGCTTAAAAGTTCTACGTTTGCACAGTGAAATTGTGACATGACGTTGTGAACACGGGACAGGAATGAACAGCTGATTGTAATGTATAAGTGAAAATTAACGCATGGGACACAAACAGCGGTCTCCTGGATGAAAGCCCTGTGTTTGTTGGACCCATCCAACTCTCCTCCAGCCTGCCCTTAGTGTATCTTTTGGCTCTTTAAACTACGTCACCACACTCCCGGCGCACATTCTCTGAGCGTTTACTGTCGCCGTGGATAGGTTTATATTGTAGTTAATGGAAAGCCCTTTGCGTCTCATTCTGGCGCTAAGGAATGTCGTGTGCGGCGGTATCACACACCGACAGCCGTGACAAAGCCTCGGTATTTGACGCCCCGGGAAACTGCAGCGACGGAATGTGTTTTGAAGTTAAGGAGCATCCAACTTTGGATGATGTAATACAGCGTTTCTTACAGGATTTTGTGAGACTGAGGTGCGTGGACCTCGGAACATCTAGGGTGGTCCGGGGGCATGGTCCTCTAGAAGGAGGAAAAAGCTAAATGCATCAATCTGGTGCACTTTGAGACAAAATTAAGAGGCTAGATCTATGAAGAACTTTGTGCTCTAGAAAACAATTTAAGCAGACGGGGTGCAAGATGGGTCGGGTGGGTTGCCGACACATTTCCACAGATCCCTGACGCACTGAGAACAGTCCGCTCTGCATGATAGACAAACCGGGAGCCTCGACCCTCCATCGCAGAGAGAGAGGGCACACCGCGCAGTGAGTACTCCACGTCCCCGGTGAGCGACGAGGTCAAGGCAAGGGCTGCTGTAAAACTCATGGTCGGAGCTGCAAGCCACCTTCACTCCAGGCCTTTCCAAGCCGACCGCGCGGCCCCACCTGTTGTTAAGTGGAAAATATTTTAGGATCATTATGAAACTGTAGCGGGCTGGATGTCAGAACACTTTGATTTCATTTGAATTAGGCTACACAATGGCTGTGATTGGATAAAGGTCCAACATGCCATATAGACATTATCGCCAACGTTCTACCTGGCTTAGACGTTAACGTTACCACTTTATGACCATAACACCGGAAAGACAAAAAGTGTCCCCCCTATTCCGGCGCCTATGCCTGGGAATGAGAGCGGGCTGACCCAAAGTTGATGAAATCTAAATATGTACAGTAACTGTAATTTCCTCAAGTAATATTGGTCCTATGAAAGCTCCCATTCAGAGAGACATCACTTTTTTGTTTTTAGTGGGACCCGGCCAACATGAAAGTTAGCCGTTGCGATGAGGCGGTGATGTCCTGACACTTCAAGGTCTTTAGGCACAGTGGGACAGGCAGAGGAGGGGGGAAGTGTCAGCTACTTCTGGGCTTTTATACGACTCTGGTCTCCGAGCGGGGCTCCACCTGAGTGTTTTGGCCGGAGAACAGGCTGGAGACAAACTCAAAACATGTTAGCTCTACTCTGTCTTTCTACATCTGCTGAAGAGCATGTGCTGCTCCAAGATAAACCCTTTCCTCCCCCTTTTGACCATTAGAGAGAAATGAAAAAAAAAAAAACAACACAAAACTGAAAGTCATATTTCAGCGAGCTGTTTTCTGGCACTGAAATCGCAAAGTTACAACTCCTTTAAATACTTTTGTGTTTTTGGCCTGCTTGTCATTACCATACACTTCCAAGTGAAGTTTTAAAAAAGTGAAAAATTACCTCTCACAGTAAGGTGCTGAGCTGGAGTCAAGCATGTGTCGACGAATTTCTCTGCTCTTTTTTTCCACTGTTTACCCCCATAAATGAACTTCCCTTGCTGCGCCTTTGTTGGATAAGGCCTCTAAAGTGCTGGGTGCAGCTGTGGGGTTGTGGCCCAGTGCTGGGGACTGAAAGAGTCAGTATCTATCTCCTCACTGGGGACCTGGGAGACACTGAGCCCCACTACCTTCCCTTTGAAACCTCTCCCCTCTGGTGACTGGCAGACCATACAGTGCTCAGAGCTTTGTAAGTGACTCCATTGTCGGGGGCAGATTGAGAGGAAAAAAGGGGGCTAGCCCTAGGGATAGAAAAGCAAGGTGAAACAAAAAGGTCTGGCTCTGTGGTCTGAAGAGGGCAGGAACGGATCAAAGGGCTGGGTGCTGACCTGCGGCCTTTGTCCGTCAGACAGCCCTGGCTTCATTTAACCTCTCTCTGGAGGCCGGCAAAGCCCACTGGGATATCGTGCTACACAGAAGCCGTGCCCTATGGGGACATCTCAGTGCCTCCTCTGCAGCCCCCCTGTCTCCTCCTCCACCCCTCCACCTGGGACAATATCACAGGTGAAAGTGGATGGGAGGGGTTGGTCTGCGCTTCGCCCCAACCTGTCAGGGATCCACCACAAAAGGGAGCTGAGCCCTCTCTCCGGATGCCCGGCGGCCAAGTCTTACCTTACTACACGGCATTCACATGGCCTCGCTGCCTCCCTGCCCCGGCTCCGCTGGGAGAGCCACGGCATGGAGGGAATCTGAACAGAGAGGAGCTCTCAGTCGCTCACCTGGGGACGCTAAACCTCAGCTATGTGGCAAACAAAGGTGAACTTAGTGGATCTCTGCAGCATTGTTTAGTTGGGGAAACTTAAATCTTCCAGCCTTAATGAACTGTTGAATAGAGCGGATTTTCTATGGTTCAAGGGGCCATGTGTGACTTTTAAAAACCTGTCCATCATGCTTTCTATAGGGGCAGGCTAACAAACAGGCTGTGCACAGGATCTGTTATGAGAGAGTGAAATTAAATGTTCAGCAACTGCACTAAAAGTGATACTACACTATAAGGCCTGTTATCACACAAATTGCTATTGAATAAGTCTTTTTAAGGTTTTAAGTGAAGGCCCTGCTCATCTCGCTCATCATGAAACTCAAATAGAGGCTACAAGTAAGTGCCTCATAGAGAAAAAGTAGTGGCATTAGAGCAACAGGTGAGCATTTCCAAAAGATTTGCCCAACAAAAGCTATTAGCGGGATTACTGGGTCGCTCTGCTCCACCAGAGGTCAAGGTGTGGAGCAGCTGAAGAGGAAGAAGGAAGCTGGAAACGGGAGGTAAATGGAAGCAGAAGGAGTACCTGCACCGAGATGGGGATGGGGGGTCTAACTATGTTGGGAACGAAAGCGGCCAAATCGTCCTGCTTTCATTAGTGCGCTGAGTGAAGCCTCTGCCGAGGCCTCGATTCCCAAGACTCTCAGATAACAAGTGGCTTCCCACACTGAGGCTTTCTGTTTTCTGTTTCCTCTCCAATAAAACCGGCCAGAGAGCGGGAGAGAGAGAGAGAGACGGGGGAGCAAGAGTGATAGACGGGTGGGGAAAGGAGAGAGGGGACCCCCTTGGTCTGCTGTTATCTGTCTAACTCAGTCATTTGGGGGAGGGGGCGGGGGGGCAGTTTGGTTTATTTTCCCTAAGCCCAATGAATGGCTGCCGACAAGGCATTTCTGATGGCCGTGATAAGATATCCCACCCCCGGTGTCCAGCCCCTCTAGCCCCGACCAGACCTCCAGCTCCGGCCTTTCAAGTAACCAGGTTAACCATCCTTCCGAGAGCCGGTACTGAAAGACGAAGTAAGGTGGTCTCGCGCTGAAATGCACAAATGTAGCAGACTGAGTGAAAGCGGAAGGCAACGAGTGGAGGTCACTTATATGACCCCCCACGCACACATAGCAATGCACAGACTGAGACAAAAGCATTCCATAGGCAATGCCAGCCATCCTGTTAGTGATAGGCTCTAGATAGGGCCTGTATAGGACTCTACTCCACACAGCTGGCTGCTGTATGCAGAGAATGTTGTGTTTGTCTGAGGCCCAGCCACGGCCATATAAATGCAAACATTTTTGGATGTACAGAGGTCAGTGCTGTTGACTGTTTAACCAGCTGCCAGCTGCTATCATACTGTATGATCATCAACATGTATTCTGTGTATACAGCAGGAATAGAAAGGCATAAAGAGTCATCACGCATGTGCGATTTGTTTTACATGAATGAAAGGAGGTTCTTCCTCATACTTGCCAACCTTGAGACCTAAAAATAGGGAGGATTTCGAAATCAGAACGGGAGGTCTGGGGATCCGCCCCTAGAAAACTTTAAGATTCAGAGACTTTATTTCCTGTACTCTGGTGACTTTTGAAAAATTAAATAGCAAAATAATAAGTAGCTACAATGCAACAGCATTTTAAATCTTAATTAGTTTTAATTTTACTTTTAATTCTCAGGAAATAATACAGAATAATTCACCCCTTTGGCGTGCGAATCTCTAAATGTATAATTTTTTATTAATTCATTCGTTCATTTTTTGCCCCTATTTATTTATTTCTTAGTACTCTCCATTTCTCTCTCCTTCTCTCACTCACTGAAGGCACTTTCAGACACAACGTGACAACAGCACCACTGCACTCTGAAACCCGTTATTTACAATGGCTTGCACCTCGCCACGACGGCTTTTCGCTGCCGTCACGCAGACCAACTTTGGGTGCTGCGTGATGTGATGTGCAGTGAGCTCAGCTCAAACTGAGTTGTGTTGCAAGCATCTCTCTTCTGCCAGTAAACAACATCAAGTGTAGCTGTATCGTTGTCCGGATGGTAACAGTAAGGCTTATACACGCTGTACAGTGCCAGAAACAGGTTAAGATAATGAAAAAAAAAAGTGTGAACATTTGTATTAAATCGGGAGAAATACAGGAGAATTGTGACCCCGGGAGGAAACCGGGAGAGGGCAATGAAAAATGTGAGTGGGAAAAGAAAGAAAGAAGACTTTATCACAAAGAATTTGCATTGGTTAAACTCAAAGGAAAGATCTATATATCTGTGGTACAGGTGCCGTCATATGAGCCCAACATGGATGGACCGTTTCCTCCGCTCTGTAGAGTAGGCCTGTTTAACGCCACATAAAAAAGAAGTTAGGAGGGAAGGCACAGATGAAATCCAGTGGGGGCAGCCTTATTACTTCCTGTCATATCATCCCTCCTCCCTCACAGATGATATGACAAGAACACATTCAAATATACACACAGATGTGCATTAAAACGAATTCAAGTGCAAATACTCGCTCACACAGTCAGAAGCACTCGTACAAATAGGCTGAAAACAAGAACTTCTAATGCTTTCTTGTCAGCGCACAGAAAAAGGAATTAAAACTGAGGCACAGTGAGGCAGCATGGGCACAGAAGCTAAACACATGTACACTAAAACACACACAACCACAGCATACTGAGCCAAGCTGCTTCTCATTTAGAGGTTCCTCCCCAGAGCATGCACACCACCAAATGGTCCTAATCGAACCTCCCTGCTCTGCCCTGTCCGCTCGCCTCACTGATAGCGACTGGAGGACGAGGCGGAGGCAGGGAGGGAGGGAGACGAGGGCGAGCGGGTGTTTGTGTTGGAGAGGTAGGGTGGCAGGGGCGATAAACTGTGACCTTCTCCTCGTACTGCAACATGCCTAATGGCCGCCCTGAGTGCTCCAACTCAAGGTGTCTGAGCCTCTAAATGGAGGGGTATTTTTATCCTCACACACACACACATATTAACAAACACTGTGAATGGTGTGTATAGCCATGGATGGCTGACGTCCGGGTGCACCACAGGGTGAGGGAGGGCTGGCGAGTTGGCACGCAGCGCTGGCAGTACTCAAGTTCCTGATAGCTTTCAGGGGCCTTTGATGTTCTTTGCATCCCCCCAGCCCCCTCGCCGCTCCGTCCCCCCCGGCCTCCCCCTCGCAGGAAATTGCATTCTGTCCGCTGCCACAGCAGATAAATGAGGCAGGAGAGGGGCTGCACACTGTCACCAGCCGACCTGGCCTGTCTCACACTGCAACCTGCAGTGTGTTAGCCGCGTGTGCTCCTATCCGGCACCCACGGCTGGCTGGCTGGCTGGCTGGCTGGCTGGCCTCGGGGAAAATGCATATGCATGTAAACACACACATGTATGCACAGACACAATTGATATTCTGCAAATTCAACACATACATTAATTAAATAATAAAAATGCATGTATCCAGAGAAAGTAAACTCCCAATAGCAGTGAAAACATGCTACATACATCCTCCCTTTATCTCTCTGATATTATTAGCTTAAGGATAACAACACTTTTCACGCTTTGCAGCTAGCGTGTCATTTCTGATTACATCATGGGGAGATTCCTGCGATCCCTCCGTAGACATTGTCTGGGAATGTCGAGAAAAAACACAGCTAAAAAGGACTGCTCACGCAACGGGGACCCCAGTGGTACTTACGGGGCAATGGAGGCGACTAGAAATTTACGGGACGTTGCCTATATGAGCATGTGTGTCTGTGCATGTGTGAGATCATGCTTCGTGGTGTTTGAGATTGTGTGCAAGCGTGCACACGTGTGTCCATAGGTACATGTGTGAGATCATGGGCGTTTGTGCGAGCGACTGGCCTCAGCCAACAAGTATGTTTGATTAGTGTTGCGCTGCATGCAGCAGGGTCCGCTGTAGCGAAAATGAGTTACAGCTACAAGGTGATGTCAGTCCTATTGGAACCCAACAGCACAACCCCACCCTCCACGCTAAAAAGGCTTGGAGGCCTTATACTAGGGGGGCACTAAAAACTACACTGGTGTTCTCAGATGTGTATTCACATATATACGTCAGATATTCCAACCAAATTCAATTTCCATGTCCAAATAATGATAAGCATGTCGCTGACCTTGACTCTTATCTTTCTGAGGCTTTATCAAGTTGTTTCAGAGGTATTTTCAGGATGCACTGCCACATTCCCAACTGTAAAGTTTTATGTTGCGTATGACTCACGGAACATTTATTACTTTAATATATTGTCGATTACCTTCCCACTCAATAGCCCTCCTCATTCCCTCAGTCTAACGACTGAAGATGTTTGGCTTTAACTGAAGATAATCTGCTCCATGTTCTGAGCTGCGTGTGGCCTGAACCAAGAGCGAATGTACCAGCCTGCCTAGGACTTCTGTTTCTTGTTACCCTTCCATGCCCATGCCCACATTAAGACAAACACATTTGAAGAAATTTGACTTTGAAGGTTACGAGTTCTGTCCACAAAAATCTAAAATCGCTGCACATTAAATCTCTTCTTCTATACCCCTATTTATGATTGTGCATTACCAACTTCATTTGATATCTAATGTATAAATGGCAATAAAGTCAAACTCTCAGAGAGGTTTAACAAGGTTTGAAGTACATTTTCTGCAAACCAAAACGTGAATCTATGTGTGTTTCCATCTTTATGCAAATATTGCGTTGCATTTCATCATTTTCCATCTAAAATGGCATGTTTGGGGTGTTTTCTTTATGAAGGAATTTGTCTCTTCTGGTCCAAGTGTTTTTATAAGCCACACTGCAAAAAGCCACTCTAAAAATAAGTAAAAAAATAAATAAAGAAATAAAGAACAATGAAAACAAGGTGGTTTTGCTTGTAATAAATAAAATAAATCTGCCAATGGGTCAAGTAAAAATTCTTTTGGCAAGATTTCTTGAAATAAGATGCAATATGTAAGCCTTTCAAGATAAAAAGAGAACTTGAAATGAACTGGGAAAACTCATTTTGAACTATATTTCTTTAGTATTAGGAAGTGATGTGTGTCATAATAATTCTGTAATTCTCATAAGTAGTATTTTGTCAACAAGATATTCAAGATGCATTGTCTAAAATCAAGTCCATATATCTAACTGAAAGGTTGTTTGTTAGGTGATTGTGTCTTATATTAAGTGTTCAGAGATATTTTGACTAGTAATTAGACAAATATATATATATATATATATATACAACAGTCTGGACTTGAACTGAAGACAATGCAGTTACATGCACCCCCGAGACCCTGCTCTTTATTATTTTATTTTCTGGTGGAGTGGAGGCATGTAACATGACATGAATGTTTTTTCTAAAGGTGATGCAGAGGCAACATCAATATGTATTTGATATATTCAGCCGTTACTGTATGTTCTCTTTTGTGATAAGGCAACTTTTTTTTGCAAAATGTCAGCTAACTTTTTCCAGTTTCTGGCGTTCCCACTCTGGATTTTATGTGCAAAGTGGATAAAACCAGTGGCTAAAAATGTAAGATATGACACCACTTGTATCGGCATATAGCATCAGTCATATTGACATAACCTGCTGTACAATCACAGAGAGCTGCAGCTGACAGCATATGGGATTCATAAATGATTCAATGAAGAATTCAGCCATGTCAGAAGATTAACTTGAGTTTTCAAACATGTCCTCTCTGGACTGTGTTTTCAAAAACATTAGTTTTGAAAGCCAAAATGGAGAGAAAAAGATGCATTTTAATAGCAAACATGGCCTAACTCCCTCACCCCCCCTCACCCCTTCCTCTCTGCAGCAACACTCTCCTGTTGATGGGTGTGATCCTGCATGTGGTGAGTGAGGAGAGCAAGGACACCATGTGGTTCTCTCCTGCGTAACACACACACCAAATGCACGTACACACATCTGTGTACACACCACCGACCCCATTACCCACCACCACCGCCTCCGCGACTGCCCCACATGACCCTTCATGCTCTCCTGAGCTGTAGCAGAGCGCCCAGACACATCAGCGGGCTTCTGATTGACAGGCCGTGAAGATACACCAACATGGTCTCCATTTAGCTCAAGTACCGCACCGCCATCACCTCAGAAACCCCCACCCACCCTCCTCTCCATGTCCCGGGAGAAAACACACTTGAGCCAAAGTGTTTCAGAGCAGGATGTTTCCTGGGGAGAAAAGGTTTCGTCTCGGGTCAGCGTGCACTGCTGCGATGGAGGGTGCTTTTTCACGAGGGTGTGTGAGGGAGGAGGGGGGGGCGGTCAGCTTATGGTGAGAGGATGGAGGGAAAACCGAGAGGAGGAGGGGTAGCGAGAAATGGAAACAAGGCGTGTGGATGTTTGAAGAAGCGAAGCATGGCATAGGTAGGGTGGCAGGAGTGTGTGTGTGTGTTGGGAAGAGGCTGGAAGTGGAAGTTGGGTGGTGGGGTGGCGGGGTGTCTGGGGGTTAGAGAGTTTGGAGAGGTGAGGTGGCGGAGGGGGTGCTGAGGGTGTTTAGTCCTGAGAGGAAACATTAGCAAAGCGAGGAGGAAAAGCTGCCAAATTAACTTCTCACCCTTTCAATCACACCCCTGAGAGTTCCTGCCCCACTTTACTTCTGCCGATCTGGCTCCACTTTTTGGATGAAGGAGTTGTTTCTTTTTTCATCCTTTCCCTTTTTTTTCTCTTTTGGCCCTGCACCGTAGAGAAACATTGCACCCTCACACCAACCCAAGCGCAACCTTATGACCCTCTACACCCTTCCCCATGCATCTCATCCCCCCCTGTTGCACCCCGTTTCGCAAAACCGACTACAAACACCAGTTGCGCAGCCAATCAGGCTGCAGGACCTCCCTCTGCCTCCGCTCCTGATTCTGCAGCAGCGGAAGGGGCTTCGAACATGCCTGTCCGAAATAACAGTAACGTGTCAGAAATCAAACTCATACCTTGTTAAATATATCCACTCTCAAACACTGGCCAACAGGCTTAATCGAGCCCCAGAGAAAAGAGAAAATCGCTCAATGTATCACATCATTCTAGGAAGAGAGAAAAAACAGCATTAATGTGGGTTTAAAAGATCACCAGAGGAGTGGAGCAGATGGTCTTTCATGACTGGTGCTTTTGTAAAGCCATCCATGTGCATTCAGCTCAACCCGCTCCAGCCCAAGCAGCATGGTCTGGAGTGTGGTAATACAGTTCAGACCTCTCTCCTCCTCTCCGCCGTTCTCTCCCGCCCTCCCTGACATTCCTACACAGAGCCGTTCTGCCCTAATTTGTTTGTATTTGTGCATTTTTTTTCCAGCTTTGCCTGCTTTCTGTTCTCGCTCCCTCTCTGTCATGTACCAGATTAGGTGGTGGGTTCCTCCTCCTTTAGGTCCCCTTCAATCTAAAATAGATGATTAGAGTCATTCTGCAAGACAAATGTAACTTTTCTGGACGCTCTAAATCTGTTTAGGCACATTTAATAGTGTCAATTATTGTGAGGCCAGACGGGGGACTTGGGCCTTTCTGTAGTCAGGGCCCTTAATAACATTGGCTACAATGAGAAGCAGATGCTGACCCGCTTGGTCCCTTTGAAAAAAGACATTTGAGTAGCTCTGCTTCTAATTTATGAGCCCCCCTCCACATCTGGAATTCTTTATAATTAAAACATAAACCCCAAAGTTCTACTTCCACCTGTCAAACGTTGAGAAGATGAACATAGTAATGGGCTTCTCCTGCATCGGTGGAGAGATGGAGAGACTGGTTTTGCTTGTTCTTTTTTTTTTTAAGGGAGGGAAAAGAGGCAATAAGGGGGTGCAAAGAGAGGCCTTCTTTTGTGATTGTTTTGCTTTATGGCAAGATCTGGTGCACTGCATGATTCTCAGCTCTGCAAGTTTAACACAAGCTACTACAAATGCATCCACAAAATTTAGATATTTAGAGTCAAAATTGACCCAAATCTGAGAAGGAAAACAAGAAAAAATTTGCCATTTTTGTTCTTTTGAAGTCTCTCAAGAATTAGGTTCAAAGTGATGAAAGACAAAAGCATTACAGCGAGGCGGAAACAAAGATTTCCGATCTCACACTCGAACAGGAAGCATCACGTTCAAGCTTAATAGATTTCCCTAACATGTATTAGCAAGTAATCAAAGCAAAGAAATGGATTTGCCATGGCTGGCAAATAACATAATTGCCCATGATAGGGTTTGTTCCAACAGATCAATAGGACCTACATGTGTGGGTGTGCATGTGTACGTGTCTGCGGAGGTGTGCGAGCGCAAAGCCTCTCAGACTTAAAGCTCCCTTCATTAAATCGAATTAAGATCCTGCACCCAGCAGATTAATTTTCTTTGTCTTTTTTCTTCTCCTTTCTTCCTCTCCTTCTCCCTCCTCCTCCTCACACCCTCCGTCCGAGACAAAAGCAGCTGTGAGAGGGGCCGTCGAGCTTGTGGAGGTTGGAGAGTGCAGCTCGTGCAGTTAATCCTGCTGTGAGTATGGCCATGAGGACAGCATTCCTTCCATTTTCTCCGCTATTACCAGATCACCATAATTAAGTCTTCAGTGTTAACGGGGCAGCCGGGTCTGGACAGAGAGCTGATCCGCACCAGCTTCCTGTGGCTACTGCTAGAAATGAGGAGGGGGTCACACATGCTGAGTATATAGAGGAAAAGGGGTGTCTGAGAAACAAATGCACACCTGTAACACCTGCAATACCACTCATGGCCATATGAGTGTACATGGATGAACACATGAAAATGCAGCCATATTCCCAAAGTGAAGGTCATCATAGGTATCACGCTCCCATTGCGGGGTCCTCGCAAATCTTCCTCATCATTCTCCCTGAAGACCCTCCGTTGTTATACTGTCAACTCACACTGTCAGCTGTGATGAAGCGAGGCAACGCTGTCTGCAGGTGTGAGGCCATTGAAACCAGACCAAAGTAGTTCCCAACAACGACATAAAATAAAATGCACAGCCTCAAAGGAGGTGGAGGCGGGTGTTTTTAAAAGGGAGGAGGAGGTTGCGCTGTTGTCCTGAGGGGGGGAGGGAGAAATGAGCACAGTGTGTGACAGGTTTGGGAAAAGAAAAGCGGGGCAGCGGGGAGGAGAAAATGAGCTAAACAAGGTGGACGGAGAAAGAGAGGGCACACTGTGAAGGAAAAAGGGGGGAAAGTGGCAGAAAAATCGGGTGAGAGGAGGGGAGCAGGGTGAGCTACTACGCAGGGAGGGAGAGGGAGCGAGAGAGAGAGAGGAGGGCCTCTTTGTGGATCATTGACAGATAATGGGCTCATTAGGCCAAACGTAGCTTAAAAAGGCTGTGGCTCTCTAAACAAACAGAACGGGCGCTGAGGAGACGGACTTAAGGGCCCGACATGGAGAGAGATATAATGAGGCCCTCCGCCCCCGTCCTGCAGAGCAAAGGGAAGCCTACCAACTGGCCGCCCGCTCAAATTCTCCAACGATCCACCAACCTGCTTCAACCCCAGTTAGCCTCAACTCCCTCACAAACTACATCCTCTGATTCACTGTCAAACTTGACCCTTGTCTCATTGTATCTAGATTTTTTCTTATTTATGGCTATTTGGGTTAATTGAAAGATGTGTTTTCAAAATAGGCGTATATTTGAAAATGCATCTTTTCCTCTCTGTTTTGGCCCACTGTCCACACTCAGCTTTTCAAAAGTTGTCTCCACGATGAATAATTTTGGTCTTTGGTAAGGTTATGGTTGGGCGTTGCAGAGATAGCTGGAGTTAGGATAGGGTTAGATTGAGGTTAAGCATCACAGAAAATGACTGGTTGAGGTTAGGGATAAATTTGGGCTCAGGTTAAGGAAGAGGGAAACACAAATCAATGGGAAAAACGAACGTCAACGCCACTCTTGTGCTTTATTATGCATTGTGTCAGTGGCCTCTGACCATAGACTGTGCATAATAAGAAGTGGACGTAGTCACGTGAGGGGATGGAGCAAAGAAAAACACACTGTGAAAGGGTTAGTTAGGGAAAGTTCTATGATGAAAACTGTCAGACTGGACAACGCCGTGGTAGCGACTTATCAATCACAAGGTAGCCAAGCCCTAAAGCATACCCTGCTTTATGGTCTATTTGACTCTAAATGGGACCATAATTTACTAAATGAACATCGTGCTGTATTGAAAAAGACTTGAAACTAGCGATTGAGACCATAAACTCATGTTTACAATGTTTACTGAGGTAATAAATCAAGTGAGAAGTAGGATCATTTTCTCATAGATTTCTATACAATCAGACTTCTTTTTGCAACCAGAGGAGTCGCCCCCTGCTGGCTGTTAAACAGAATGCAAGTTTAAGGCACTTCCGTATTGGCTTCACTTTTCAGACCCTGTGGTGGCCTACTGCTTCTGATCCTCTCTGTGATCATTTATTCTAAATGTGAATATGGAGAGTAATTGATGTAATTAACTTTATTTCGTCAGATGGCTTCAAAATCATTTTGCTGCACATCTTACCACATCAGCACAGGAAATATTGTTCACCTGGTTAACAGCTAATCAAAAACCACGATCAAATTATTTTTTAATATTTTAATGCTGTTTGTCAAATGAATTAGGATGAAGAAGAACATTTACCATTTTTCCTATTGTTTTGGAATTTTAGTGTAGAGCTAGACTTTTGCGAAAACCTGAAAAAACCTGAGTGTGGATGCGCATCGTTTTGACACATAAAATGCAGTTTTTGCATACAGCCTGCTTATTCCAGACAAAGTCATAAGCTCACACACACACACAAATACAAACACTCCTCAACTCCCCTTGCTCCACTTAGTGGCCTGGCTCACACATCAGCCACCCAAGTCTTACTCACTGCGAGCAAGTCTGTTTGTTGACGAGTGGGAAATACTCACTTTGACTCATGCATTAGATCGGTTCTCCTTCACAAAACACCTGGAGCTATTTATTTTCCATCACCTTGTAAAAAGCAGTCAACATCATACTGTATACGCCATCGCGCTGTATTACTCACTCATTAGGGCTTAGCATTCCGGCACTGTCCTCATCCCCGGCTCTCCCAGAGGAGCAATATCGAGAAGAGAAACCCTCAAATGGTGCAAATAAAATGTTACTGAGAAGGCAGAAGAAATGTGAGCTGCAGTGTTAAATGCTTGTGGTAAAAGGATGCTGTTCCAACAAAGACGTTTGTGGGAAACTCAAATTCCTATTAAGCAATTGGGACGTGAGCTGCATTGCCAGAAGGGGATAGGCCTTCAGTTGTGTTCACTCAGATGCCACTTACAGTAAAGAACCATCTCTGTGCAGCAATTGCTTTGGTGAATAACAAATTCCTTCAGAGGTCCAAATTGATATTGTATGACAGTGCATGCGATTGAAGTGCTCCACTGTAGCATACTATTAGGTACCATGGCTGTAAGCAATAACAGAGCAGTTCGCCTTGAACTCCTTTGTAATCAACTCGGGGGAAACGTTAACACAGAGCATGGCCATCCGACCATTGAAACTGCCACGAGATTTATAGTGAGAAGAAGTAAAGAGGCTGCTGTCTGGTTCTCCAGGAAACCAAAATATCTTCCTCTCCTCTCCCATTACAGAATGTTTGCCTTTGTTTTCCCGTTATTAATACCAATATATTACGCTGGGAAAAAAGCAGGAGAGCATGACTTGGAAGGACAGAATAAAAAATGGAGGTATTGTAAAGGAGGCCGGGGCAGATTCTGTTCATATCCAGCTGCTTCCCTGCTCATCACGCTGAGAACTAACATGAAACACACTCACGCTACGGCCTCCTCTCACACACATCTGAAATCCATTAAGGATACTGATGGAGGACCAAGCCTCTGAGGGGACTTGCGGTCCCATCTCTCAGCTCCTCTCCTAGAAAAGAAAGGAAGGGAAGGGGGAAGACGAAAGAGATTGAAAAAATTGTATATTTCTGACAATCAGATATTGGTCCAGACTTGGGCTACAAAGCACGCTTTTTCTCCTCTAGATTGGAACCCAACCACTTCAACATATGCATACTCTTTTTTTACCAAGTTAATATAACACAACATGATTGACTTATTTATTTCTCATAGTCTAATCAATTCAACAACAGAAATGTATCCTCATACAACAGTTTGTATGCTATAACTTCCGAAAACTCATTTTTCATGCTTTTTTCTACAAATGTCCTGCAACACGTGACGCATGTGTCAATTTCCGCTTCAGTCTTTACAAAGTAAATTTCCCTCTTCACAGAAAACAGCTTGGTTAGGTTTAGGCGACAAAACGACTTAGTTAGGTTTAGGAAAAGATCCACTTGGTTAGGTTTAGGAAAAGATTGACTAGGTTAGGTTTAGGCAACAAAAGGACTTAGTTAGGTTTAGGAAAAGATCACTGTTTGGGTTAAAATAACACCAGAAGTGGCGTAACTTAAGTACAGAAATTACACGACAAAAAATACTTACTTAGGTTTAGGATAAGATTGTGGTTTGGGTTAAAATAACACCGGAAGTGGTGTTACTTAAATACGGAAGTTATGTGACAATTAACTCCATGTTGACTTCTGGTTTCACACGGGGTACGATCAGCGGTCTCCTGGGCGTAGGTCTGGTGTTTTTTGACCAACCCATCCACCCTGGAGTCGTCCCTATATGGTGGTTATCATTCTTTATACTTCCGGGTTAACAATTACGTGGATTACATACGAATTGACTTCATGGGATATGTAATTACAGTGCATTAGTTTTCATAGGTATAGCGTTTAACGGTGTATGAGAATAGCCTGAACAACACATATAAATGTCCACTTCACAGGACAATGCATAAACAGGAAAGAAATCTGAACAGATGGGGCACTAGAACAGACATATAAAATGACTTAAGTACCACAGGGTTTTGAGGTATGTCTTTCTACTTTACCAAGCATTATAGCATGTAACCAAACAGGCCCTAAAATAGTTAAATTGACAATAAACAGAATAGATTAATAGACAATAAACAATTTTCAATACTTGTAACGAATAGACAGCAGCCTAGTAGACAAAAAATAGGTATGTTCTTTGCTCTGGTTACCACAGCAGCAGTTTTTGCAGAGTCTGGATCATAGCCTGTCTTTGAAGGTCCCCGGGCCTTTCTGTAAAAACATTCCAAAGCTGTCTGTGGGATCTGTCTATTCCCTGGGAACGTTTCCCCACTCAGATAAGTCAACCCTGACAGTGTGAAACATCATCTGAAAACACCGAGGATCGGCCCAACACATGTAGGTCTCCGTGCAGGGCCACAGAGGTCCTAGGGGCAGAACACTCACCTTGTAAATGACAGGCAGATCTAAAAAGAGAAAGTGTTCTCATGGACAATGTGTTAAACATCACCTTTGTGCTCAGGGATTGTCATCCTTCCTGGAAGAGAGGTTAAAAGGCAGTTATTCTGAAAGCAGTGCGGCACACTTCAATGCAGGTGCAGAGACAAAGAAACATTTTTGCTGATATGTCATAGCTTGACTTAAAACTGGAAGCAGCTCTGTTCGATGGTAACCAAACCCACATAGCAGTGTCTTTAAACAGCCCGTTCGCACGAAAAGGTGTATGAATGACACGATAATACATGATGTTTTCCAACAAACACAGGACTTTCAATTGGGAGACAAGTGCTCAAAACCGGTGTTTTGTTTTGTAAGTTACATTAGTGACGTGTTTTTTAGTGATGTTTGTGACGTGTTTTCCGTACTTATGTTACGTTGTTTCCATACATATTTTGTTTAGTTTACGCACCTATTTAAGCCCAACCATGACGTTTTCCAACAAACACAGGATTTTCAACCAGGAGACCGGTGTTCAAAACCAGTGTATTGTTTTGTAAGTTACATTAGTGACGTTTGTGACGTGTTTTCCGTACTTATGTTACGTTGTTTTCGTACATATTCTATTTAGCCCAACCATGAAGTTTTTCCTAATCCTAAATGCTCTTGTTGCCTAAACATAAGTGAGTGGGACGTTACCGTAGTTTTGTTGCGTGGTGTATAAATGACACATGAAAAGCCTAAAATGCATCCTCATGACACGTGGAATGTCCTTCCTTGTAATGTCGTGCTATTTATACGCCTTCCCGTGAGATTAGCTCACTAATTAACATGTTATATCTCCGAAGTGTAAAAAGTTCTGCCTTATCTTCGGACAGATCCATGCTAGCTGTTCCCCCTCTTTCCAATCTTAATGCTAAGCTAAACTAATAGCCTGATGGCTGTAACCCTATCATTAATGGACATACTGTATAAATGAGAGTGGTATCAACTTTTTCACCTAACTCTCAGCAAGAAAGCAAATATGCATATTTACCAAAATGTCAAACTATTCCTTTAATACGTCTTTTTGGGGGGAGGGGGGGGCAAGAGAACAAGTTTAGCTGTGAAAAATAGAGTGACAGATAAGCAGTGTGTGGATTGAAGAGAAAATGAAAATGGGAGAAAATGAGCTGGAGAAGGTGTTTGTCTAAACAAGGTAACACTAGCTCCCTGTTTGATGTGTATAAAGCTGAGTGAGAGGAACATCACCCTGCTGTCTCCTCTACTTGTTTACTTCAGCATGTTACCCCATCGGGCCACCCCACATGGACCCCCACACACACGGACCCACAGACAAACACAGGGATAAAGAGAAGGATAGTGTGAAAGAGAGGAAAGACACACCTCATTAATCTTCCTGGCACTTTCCACTCCACGGCTGTCTGTTTCGCCAGCAAGTTTACTTTTACGTGGAGGTGAAAGTGACTGATACCCAAACGGCCGCCTTAAAATGCAAAATGTTCAACGTCACCCACAAGTAATAATTTACACAGTTTGTAATTTACACGCCGTACTATTTTCTGAACTCTTTCATGCCCTCTGCGTTGCTCGTCTGTTAAAATAGAATTCCCAACATGTTTCTCCTGGCTGGCGTGTTAAGGAGTGAAGCTAGTCTATTATGACGTGTTAAAGAGAGCACGTCAAAACTTACATGTGCAGTTACTGAGTTTTCCTGATAAGTTTTGTGGTCTAAAGATGGAAGTGCTCTGACTCACTCACACCAAGTTATTTTACTGAAGTGAAAGACTTCCGTCTGCAGACACAAACCAGGCAGGCAGACTTGTCCACCGTATAAAACGGTGCGGCATGTCCGTTTGAACTATTAGAGTAGACAAAAATAAATGTTTCAAGGAAGCAGTGGTCTGGTGGTGCGTTGTGTATGTGTGTTAAAAGAAGTGTCCGACATTTCCAGAAAATGGACTGCAGTGAGTTAGGCGAGAAGATCGCAGTGACTCCCTTGAGTCTTGTCCTCACTGTAAGGTTTCCAGGCAACCAGCAGAATCTCCAGGAAGTCACTGTTCCTGGCCAAGAAATAATCTGGCACATAACTCCACATAAAACCCGCAACTTGTCATTTTCACACTTTGTTTTTTTCAATGGATTAAACCAACAAGATACAACATGTTAGTTAGTCTGTGAGCACTAGAGATGGCTGGCAGGTGGACTTTTGAAACTTTTGGTTGAGCCAGGCTAGCTGTTTCCCTCAGTTTCCCGTCTTTATGCTAAGCTAAACTAACTGTCTCCTTGTCCCAGTTTCTCATTTAAATCTTGGTAAGAAAGCAAATAAGTGTGTGATTCCTTTAATCTTGCTGGTATGCAAGAAAGAAAGTTCAAACAATACTTGAACATGAGCTACTCTCTCTCAAAGCCAGAAACCAGAGAAGTAAGTCTCAATCTTGGGATGTCAAGAGCTGCTCCATAGACATTGGCCTCATCTGCATATTATGCGCTACATACTCAATATATGTACTATCGTTCAACAAGCTTTTGAGTGAATAAACAGTTGTATGTATCTTTTTGGACACACGGAAGTGTTACCACGTCACTTCCTGAGAGCCTCCTTGCCGGTTGGAGATGCGTAACCATGGTAACCCGTAACAACCTCATGTGACCAAACGATGATTAGTGAGAATCCTAAAGCCTGAACTAATTTAAAAACTATATTACACATATAGCAAAGTGGAATTTTATTATTACACTTGTTATGGACGTTACAGAGCTGTCCACCATTGTCTGTTATGATGATGTTGACGTTACTACCGCATTGCATTGTGGAATATTTATGCCGGCGTAGTGTCCAGTGTTTGCATACTGTAATAGTATGCAATTTGCTTACTTTTGGTTTCATACTCAGTTTTCGGATAAACTAAAAAATGTCACATTCATTTTTAGCGTACTAAATAGCATGTTACTATGCAATTTCAAATGCAACCAATGAATGGGTGACTGATTTTGTGGACCCACAAAATGCTTGTTTTCTCTTTTATACCCCTCAGTTGTGAATAAGAAAATGTACCCATATGCTCAGAATATTCCTCTGATTGCTCTCAGTTTCATCTATAACTCTCCCAATTAACCGTCTATGGAGCAGTTTCAGACTTTATACCTGATGACATCACAAATTTTAATTTTAGCACTCTAGTTTTTGGATTTGGGAGAGAGTTGTTCATGTTTGCTAATATTTTTGGACTGTCTTAGACCATAGGAATAATAATTTATGACACTATATGACATAAAGTTCCTCTTTAAGTCATTTTTATTTGTTTTTCAAGTAAAATAACAAAAGAGACAGCAACACAGACACAAGAACAAACAATAGACTTGATTATTACTGTAAGAGGTGTCACCTGTAAGAATGCATTATAATTAAAATACCACCACATATAAAGGCTTATTATTCTTGACTCATATTCTCTCACACAAACAAATACAGGGACAGCAGTCAGGCAGCCCATCCTAGGCCGTGGCTCCAGTGTGGAGGGGTATCAGACTTGTGAATTGTAGCGGGGGAGTCTGAATGACAATGGGGTCTGGGAGCCCTGGAGGAGATCGTTATGGGGAGCAGGACCAGGCAGCGGCTGCCGTGTGCTGGAGTCAATAGCCCCAATCTCCCACCTGAACGTGGAGCCCAGACAGCCGGGGGGAGGTGGAGCCGCTGGCCTGACCTCGGCTACAGACTGCAAGGACGGAGGAGCCCCAGCCCAGACGGATCAACCGGGACTGTGATGTCTCTCTGCTTTAAGTCCCGCCCTGTTGGTGACCTGCATGTGCCCCTCCCTTCCATTATATTTGCCCAAAACCAGCCTTGTTAAATTCCACTCATCTACTACCAGCTCCTCCTCTTCAGGACAGCCTCTTGACCACACCCAGCTATCCCCACCTAAAACTGCTGTGCTCCGGTTTAATCACCTCTGGATGTGGGTGGAGGCGGGTGGGGGCTTTAGGGGGATGGAAGAGAAAACCACACATTACATCATGTATTTACTTATCCAGGGTTGCTAGCGAGTGACATGGAGAGTGGAGCTGGGTGGGGGGTGAAAGGTGAAGGATTCAGGAGTAAATGAGTCATGACCAAAAACCAAAGGGTTGGATTCTGGGGACAAGGTTGCTTAAACACCAAACGGTTCACAACACCTCCATAAAGACACTAACATATCTGTGGTTGGAGCGTAAAAGTCCTACAACTTTCACATGAGCACCTGGGGTTCGTGTGATTGCTACAGACAAATTTCTAACCTAATCCTCAGAGGCTTCCCAGATGTACACGTCTTGAACATAACACCATAATGTTTCCCAGAATACAGAGTAAGCACTTTGAGATTATTTGCTATTAATGAAAACAATTAGGGGCTCAGGCTTTTGGTAGCCTGCCAACTACCGTTTCAACATTTTTCCTCCCTCGCAAGTGGAATTTGAACTCTCTAAATTGCTTCCCTTTAGTAACAATGCCGTAAACACCCTCCAATCCCCTCTCAAACATCTGCCCATGGTCAACATCACCCCGGTAACTGCTAGTGACATGTGCCGCAGATCGGCCTTGTAGTGCGTCCAACCACCCAACCTTATAGCGAGGTGGTGCGGCTCAGAGAGACCAAACAGACCCAGTGAAGTCAATCAGCAGACTGTTCCATTTACCGTGAGTGTGGGATTTCTTTATTTCAATCGAGAGATCGTCCATCCTGAGAAAATAGGCGGCTAAGAGAGGGTGAAACAGAGGTAAAAAGAGAGGAGGTACGGAAGAAAAGGAAAGCAAAGGAAAACAGAGTAAGGGTGGACTTCCACTCATTCATCTCTCATGTCCCAGCAACCCTTGCCTGTCTGTTGGAGCGGCAATGGCCCGCGCGGCGGAGACATCAAGCACATTCCAAGAGTCGGCCCAATTACGGGCAGATGAGGGGCAGTTCTCTTTGTTTAAGAACAAAGCCAGAAGTGACACAACTGGTCTTTAAAGGGAGCTCTCACAGCCGTGGCTGCAGGAGAGGGGGGCCCAGTGGGTGGGGGAGGTGACCAGCTGGTTATAAATATCTATTTGGTCAGTTACTGGAAGGAAAATTTGCAGTTTGTTTGTCATCCACTCATCCAGGTGGTGGGCCTGGTGGTTGCAAAACATCAGAGCAGAAGGAGAGAGAGGGGGGGGGGAGAGAGAGAGGGGCCAACCTGTTTCAGTTAGACTGCCAGAGATGAGGAATTTCACTAATTCTTATATGAAAGCCACATGTCATCCTCTAGTGTAAACCTGCAGTGGGAGAAAGATCTTGGCAAGATCTTGTTGCATATTTAACCCAGTAATTATTCTGGCCGGACAGATTAAATATTACTGCAATGTGAATTAGTCTTGCACTCATAATTACGCAATGGTGGAGCCATTTTTAATGACTATCATCTGGAAAATACCAATATTAGGACGTCCATGTTGAGTTGACTGGGGTTGCAGAGCATTCTCCATTGAGCAACATATAACTGATAAAAAAAAAAGAAATGTGTCACATATTTTTTTGGTCTTGAACTGTTCTGTTCTACTATCAAGATACTAAAATGCAATTATAAGATCGTGTCGGCTATGAATTGTGAATGACTGTTGGGGTGACTCAAATTGTCCTGCTTTTAATCTATCTTTTGAGTATCAAAAACTCACCCCCAATAGGCTAGGAAAAGAGTTGATAGTCAGTTACAATGATTTCCATCCTCAGAAGCATCTCATATCACTTTTGCAGAATAATCCACTTCTCAACTGTCCACTCATAATCTCAGTATGTTTCAAACTATCTTCATTGTTGCCAAAATAGAGCCACAAATGCTGCTTCCATATTGTACTATTGCCTTTAAAAAAAATCCAGAGCTCCTCCGGAAGCTGTGTCTTGCTGTGAACGACAACATTTTTTACAACCAGTCTACAGAGGGTATAAATTTCATACTAAAAAGACTGATCTTGGGCAGAGAAACACTTTACTAATGCACATTGTGCAAGTGGTTGTTGATGGCCAGAAGCGTGGAGTATTGGACTGCAGAGGGGCGGGACAAGTTTAAAGTTTAATTCCCACTCTGCAGTAAATTAGAACACAGCAGGGTAATGTCTGTTTATCCCAAATACAGCTGCCTGGGCCTCTCTCCTATCCCTCTCCTGCTCTCCCCACAGACCACACCACGGCCTCGGGATCACCTGGACCAGCAGTACACACACAAATGGCGCTACACAAAACACACATTATGCGAACACATGCACTTGCATAAACAAACAAACCAGCACATACATACATACATACATGCATGCATATGCTCACAGATACAAACTCACCCTGTACTCATGCACACACACACACAGATGTAAACATACTGGTTGTGCAGTAGAGCAGATGCATTACAAATAGATTTTGGAGTTCAATGACACCAGTGGCTTGAGGGCTGAACTTAAACTGAGAGGCAATTACTTTGTGGCTACTTGCTTCATTTTGATTTTCATTATAGGGGGTGATTGTATCTATCTAGATTGTATCTCAAAATAGTATAAGAGGGTGAGACAGCCCTTACCAAAAAGAAGTCTATTCAAGTGTGCTATTAGTAGCCTATACTTCTTTTAAACTTAAAATAAGAGAGTATACTTTCAGTTTACTTTTTATGTACTTATCAGAGATATACTTAACAAAATTATATTTAAGTATACTTGGCTCATACTGACAAGTATTCAGAAAAGTCTAAGATACTTGGCTCATACTGACAAGTATACAGAAAAGTCTAAGTATACTTGACTTATAGGTCTACTTGTACTTAATCTTTTGATCGAGATGTACTTAAAAAAGTATAATTAAGTATTCTTAAGTATACTTGGCTTGTAGTTGTGGTTACTTTTAGATAGAGTAGCCTATTAAAATGTGTGAGAATTTGTAAAAGGATGTTTTGATATGAATTTACTTAAATTCATCAAGAATTTTCTATGGTTTTGGATTATCAGTTCACGATAATAATATGATAATAATAGCAATAATATAATAACAAGTCGAGTCTCAAGTGTGTGCGACTTAAGTGCGACCCGAGTCCAAGTTGCAGACTCGAGTCCCCATCTCTGATAAAAAGTGGGCTACAAATACAGAGTATACTTGCAGTATAAAAACTATTAAACTAGTGGTTTACTGAGAGTGTACTTTAAAGTGTACTTTCATAAACTATAAAGTGGGCTACAAGTACATACAAGTATATTTCCAGTATAAACACTATTAAACTAGTTGTTTACTGAGACTATACTTTAAAGTGTACTTTCATAAATTAAAAAGTGGGCTACAAGTATAAAACTACTAAATTATCAGTATACTTATAGTATAGTTGCAGTACAGAATAAAACTTAGGTGCAAACTAGTTGTGAACTCAAAGTTTACTATTCTTACATTTAAAGTATAGTGAAAAGTATACTTTTATAAACTAAAAAGTGGGCCAATTTAGTCCCAAGAAGTAGTACACTTACAAGTATATGAATAGTGCATTAATAAATTAATACATAAAGTATACCTGGGAAATACATACTTGAACTTTACTTAAGTATACTTCAAGTGTACTACTTTTTCGTAAGGGAGTGTCAGAAAGGTGATTATTTTGTTCTATTTAAACTATTGTGGCTTTACCAAAGCTTGCAGTGATGTTGTATTGGACTGCCGATAGATAGATAGATAGATAGATAGATAGATAGATAGTATCTTTATTGATCCTGAGGGAATCAAGTTTCCAGCATCACAGATCCATAGTGCAAAACATGTTAGTAAAAAGGTAGTAAAAAAGTTAGTAGTACAAAGTACAAAGTACAAAAAAAATATACCAGATAAAAAAATACAAAGAGATGAAGTAAACTGTTAAAACTGAATATAGTGCAGGGTAAAAACTGTGATACAGGACTATTAAAAATGTGAAAATAGGGCAAAAAGTGATATAGTGCTGAATAATAAAATATAGGAGATAGGAGATATACAGTAGAGACCAGGGGATTAATAAATGTAAAATATGGAATATAATGTGGGATGAGAACTGAGGTAGAGAGTTTTAAAAAAAATATATACTAAAGTGCAGAATAATGTACATTATTGGTATAACACAGTAAAAACCAGTCTATAAATGTGCAGAGTAGAGCTGTTGGTGGTGTGCAGAATTTTAAAAAAGTAGATTAGTCTATGAAAGTTCACTGTGTGCATTATTATCTGTCCTGCAGACCGTCCTCCTTTTCCCCCTGGAGAGGTGTTGTACAGTTGTTATAAATGTTATTTTGTCCACCCCTGTGACTACAAACGTTGCAGTAGTAGTGTTTTTAGACAGTAAATGTACTCTAATCCCTCCACAAGTAGCAGGCCAGCTGGGGGTGTTGCTTTATTATTAGGTATTTGCTGCCGTCTAGTGGAATATCAAGTCATTGCATGAAGACAATGGAGTAGAAGTGCTGTCGGGTCTCTGTGGTAATCACATACAGGAGCTCTTTGGATCCTTCAGGTGTATTGGGCTCATTCAGTCTTGTGAAGGGCTCATTGCATGGGTGGAAAAAAGTACAAAATGAAAGTCTCCCTCAAAAATAATCAAAAGCACACTGTAGTGTTTGGACAATATTAAAATGTCTTTAATTTACATGGCAATAATTGTTTAAAATGACCAACGCGTTGCGACCAACATAGGTCTTCATCAGGGTCACTGTGAGCATTCAGCAGTAGCTTGCACACCTATATTGTGTTATACTAATCAGTAGAGTGGGAGGGTGGTTCTCCATCAATGAGCGAGCCTATTGGTGGAAAAACAAGGAAATGACACATCATCAATAGGGAGGAGAAAGAGAAGAAAAAGGAAAAATGGGAGGGGGAATTAAAAGGAAGTGAAGGAAAGAGGAGATGAGAGGTAAACATAGATGACTAAAGTAAAGACACATATGATACAATGTGACTACTAAGTCAAGGTGGACCCAATACTTTCTTATGTAGGTCTACACATGATGAGTTCCTTAATATATAACTATAGTCTCATCCACATTTTTCTGCCTACAAACACACATTGACTACAAAATGACCTTACCCTTCAATAGTTCATTGCAATCAAGTCATTGCATGTTGTAAATTAAGGCTGATAAGCATTTAATAGATGTTTGTCTCCATCTAGTGGACAATAAGAAGAATGCATTATAAGGAAGGGAGCGGATGCAGAGTAGTGATGGGAATGAAGGCTCTTTTTAGTGAGCCAGATCGTTTGACCCAGCTCACCAAGAAGAGCCGGCTCTTTCGGCTCCCAAACGGTTCTTGAATTTACCACTTCTGCCTTTTATAATGCAGCCAAATTTAGCACTGTTTTGATTTTTGATTAGTATGTTTGCGCATATATCACTTAAATTATTCAATATAATTATACTAAACCTTATAATTTCCAGAATACCGTAACTTTACATGCTGCTTCGTTTCCGACTGTCACTCATCTTGTCTGCTATTCGCGCACCGCACTCCTCTCTCTTTCTCTCCTCCTCTCCCTCCTGCTTTTTACCTGTAGACCGTCAGCGTGCCGTGCATCCCCGCCCCTCGCTGCTTGATGGTATGAGCCTTGTCTGTCATCACCTGATTGGTCGCACCGACATCATTAACACAACGTCAGTCACAGTCAAGGTACGTGTCCACAGGGGCGTTTTTTATCGCGAGGGGACGCGACACTTTCCAACATTGGACGCTTGGTGGGCTGTCGCTAGACACAAGGCTGTCCCCACCTGATTGGACGAACGCTTTCCCGCCGTGGGCTGCTGCTCCCAGCTTTCAAACTGGAAACAGTATGGAGGCTCGTTTGGAAATTTTCTTCTCTTATTTCACGAAAATAGTTCACCGAAATGTGTTTCTGAAAACATTTGAGGCGAGAAATAAGCCACGCGGTTGATAAATTTGTCTTTATTTTGGATCGACAACGTTTATTTTAAAAGATTCTCGGGAGTTTCGAGAGGCGGCGAGTCGCGTCGAACACCTGTGATTTGCATAAAGTAGACTAGACCTCAACTTTATGCAAATGAGGAGCGGGCGTCGTGACGCTCCGTTTCTCGAAATCGCAACGCCACGCTACCACAATGCATTGCGCGGCTGCTTACATAGACAATGAATGGGGAGGGTCAGGATCCCATGCGCGCTCGCATATGCGCGGATATGAATATCTCTGAGAATATCTAGTGAATCTACAGTGGACGTTTGTGCAGAAATAACTGCTGCAGCTCCTCCAGACCAACAGAGGTTTTCCGTGTCTTGTGAAGTGACGGGGCTCCGCAGAGAGAAATGTTATCGTCTCCGACCGGGTGCCAGTGTCTCCCCGGGTCGGGAGGCTGAAGGAGGAAAAGCCAACACTAGGATCATATCTAAATCATGTTCATGGAGAGACCTTCGTCTGGTCAGCTAACATTACTGCCAAGCAGGTGAAATATAGAGTGATATTGTGGTTTTAGCTGATGTGTATCGCCTCACTGTTTTGAGCAATTCTCGTTCATGTCTATTTAGAGAGAGCAAGCGCGAGCCTGACGCTGACTTTCGTTGACTAAACAGCCACAGATGTCACTGTTAACAAGCATTTCTGAAAGTTACAAACAGTCCCTTTAACCCTCCTATTATCTTTGGGGTCAATTTGACCCCATTCAATGTTTAACGTCTCTAAATAAATGATTGACATCATTTTTTTTGCTTCATATTTAATGACTTTTCCTAATTTAATGGGGACAACTGGGTAAACATAAAATTAAAATGATGATATGTTTTCAGTGTCCTGTACACATGCTGTACGCATCGGTGTTCTTTGGGGTCAATTTGACCCCAGGCTGTTTTAGCTGTATAAAACATATAAGAAATATCAACATTTTACACACATTTGTTTTGGATGATACTGAGGTCACTATAACATACAACTTTATAATCTTCAAAAAGCTTTAGGGCCCTAACCTAACATAACCATAACTGTAGTAGTGCGAGAACCACTGATAGTTCACACGACATGGGGGAGGGCAAACATTATTCTTGCGAGAACTTTGATATTTCCCCACGTTTTGGGGGCGGCAAAATATGGTTCCCGTGAAGATATTGATTTTATTTAAAGGGCTATTTAGGTAGTCAACAAACAAACATAAAGTACCTGACACATAAACTTGGGTAACAATTTTAATTATAATCATTTTCTGCAGGTTTAAATTGCTGGGGTCAAATTGACCCCAAAGATAAAAGATGTTAGTAAATTTGAAGGTAACAGGAGGGTTAAAAGAGCCGGCTCTTTTAGCCGGTTCGTTCGTGACCGACACATCACTAGCGGACAATAAGAAGAATGCATTATTATAAGGAACGGGAGTGGATGTCGTCATGTCCGCGCACGTTCGCGCATTTCTACGTGCGCGTTCACGAGTGCATCCTGTGATCTATGCGTCAGCTGTCAAGCTGCACACACGCACACTACAGCGCTGCTGTCTCTATGCGAGGATTTGTTTGGACAACGAATGAATCTGTTATTCCGCAGAGACACACAACACACAGAAAGTATGAAGACTGTCGTGTTATCAAGCTGGACTTAACGCGACTAAAGGAAAGTGGTGTGACAAAGGCTTTATGTGAGTTAGTTAAAGAGAGGAGAAGAGAAACGGTTGGTTTTCCGGTTGCAACCGTTGCGGACTTGCTAATAAGCTACAACCGGCTTCGTTAGCTTAGCATAGCTAGCATGCTAACAAGCTAGGCTAGCTGATGTTAGGGACGGTAATGCGCTGCTGGAGGTGTTTTAATTTAGTTGAAATTACCATTTTAACACCAGTATGAAACCTTGTTGTCATAGCTGCTGTTGTGAAGTGAGAGCTTGTGTGCAGCAGACAGTGAGGTTGGGTTGCTCATGTTAGTTATGAGCAGTTTCAACATCACAACCTCCACTTTGAGCACCGACAGTAGAGGCTCACCTCTCAGCATCGACGACGCTACCAACAACAACAACAAGAAGCAGTGGGATCTGTTGGGAAGCGATGTGTTTCCGTGCTGTCACGACGACGAGATGAGTCCCATGGACGACACCATACAAGCGGGGATGTCCTCGGTCCAGACGGGACTGGTGCTCCACGCCACCAGACACCACAACAACAACAACACCACCATCAACCAGCAGCAGCAGCAGCAGCAGCAGGACGGGCTGCTGTTGGACCTGAGCAGCAGCAGCACCTCTCCAACGGCAGCCTTCCTCCTGGAGGACAGCAGCTCTCTGGAGTACAGCGACAACGACGGTGGGAACAACGCGGGTCCGTTGTTCGAGAAGAGGAAGAGGTCTCGGTCCAACAGCTCCAGACACCGCTTCAACGAGGTGGTGACGGAGCTCGGTGCCGAGGAGGTGCGGTGGTTCTACAAGGAGGACAAGAAAACGTGGAAGTGCTTTGTCGGGCATGACTCGCTTAACATTGAGCGCATGTTTCGGAAATACTGTGAGCTGAACCCTGGTGGTGCAGCAGGATCCAGGATCAGTGGTGGTGTGGAGGATGAGTGCTGTAGTAATAACGGCGTGGAGAGCAGAGGACTGAACGGTGCAGCGGTGGTGGTGCAGGTGGAGACGAGGACCAGCAGTGTGCACGGAGGCCAGGGGTCCCTGGACACATCCACCGTGTCCTCGGAGGAGAGGGACATTGACAGCATTGAGATCAACGTGGAGCCTGTGTGTGTCCGAGGAGGGCTCTATGAGGTGGATGTCAAAGAGAGGGAGTGCAATCCTGTTTACTGGAAGCGTGAGTATCATATAAATATCATATTTTTTGCTTTGCAGTTGTTACAAATTTCCTGGTGGCATGTCTCAAAAGCATCACACTGCATTTCCATAACTCCTGTTGTGCACCTACACCTCATATTGTTTATTGTTTATTTGTTTTGCACAATTTAAGACTATACAACATAACAAAAAACACAAATGAATAATATACAGTGCAGGAAGAGGCAAAAAAAAAAACACTGGGTTTATCTGAAGCATCCACCTAGAGACAATATTAATATAAAGAAATAATAGATTACATAATAGTGATAACAAACAATTAGGACAAGATATATGTATAACAACAACAGTAATACAATAAATACAGTAAATATATCAAAAAAGGTGTGTGTGTGTGTGAGAGTTTGTGTGTGTTGCGTGGAAGTGTATGGTTAGTGTTTGTGAGGAGGATATTGATTTAAATATCTATAATGATTTCTGGGCAATCGTAACCAAACAACATTGTGAGTGGGAAAAAATAAAAAACATAAAAACAGATACATGGACAACATGAGGAAAAGCAATTACAAGATAGCAATTAAATGACCCTTTAAAGCGACTTTTGAAACATTTGACAGATGAACAGTTTATCGATAGATGTGAAACGCTACTCCATAATTTGGTTCCCCTAAATCTTATCGAAAATTGACCTCTACTAGTGAGGAATTTAGGAGGATGAAGATCTAGAGATTGCCGGGTTGAGTAAGAATGGACCTGAGAATTTGTTTTAAAATATATACTTTATATTCTGATGCCTGACACCATGCAGGTTAATGACCCACAGCCACTCACAAAGTCAGGTGCTTATTCCATGTAACATCCATCCCTGCATCAGTAAAAGACACAAACTAGCATTTGATTATCCACTCAGTTCAGTTTACTGGCTGCCTCCTGCATTGTTTCACAGTTCTTTCTCCCTGGCTAAGTAATTACTTGGCCTTGTCTTTTGGGAAACGACCCAGGAAGTCAGTCTATTGGGCTCAGCTGATCTGTGCTAACTAATTCATGGAGATTTCCAGGAAAAGGCAGGGAACAAACGAAGGCGGTCACTATAGAGCCTCCGCAAAAGCCTGACCTCGATGGAAGGGTTTATGGGTAGCTGGTTCTTTTTGAAGGTTAACACCAAGTGACATTTAGAGAAGCAGTTATTTTACTCAATGTTCATGCTGTGGATGTAGGGCCTTTTTTTTTTTAGTCAGCTCAGACCCTCAGCTTGCAGACACAGTGTCATGTTGACATTTATGACCCTTTGAGATGGAAACTAATGCAGCATATCAGTTAGGAAGAGAGAGGTTCGTATAATGGGAGACGTGGAGAAGAGAGGATGTTGATATACTGTAATCCAAGAAGTAAAACATCCATAAAAATACAAAGAATAAGGCTTTGAAAGGCTTTATGTTCTAACAAGGTACAAAGGTCCCTTATCACTTCATGGGAACTTGAAACATCATGTTATGTGAAGCTTACAGACTTATCTTTTCTGACCAGACATGAACCACCTTAACAAACGAGTGAATAGTATCTACTGTGAGCCTCTATCTGTGTCTTTTTTTGTGGGTCTATCTTAGCCTTAGCGTTGTTGTGGGCCTCTCTGTCCATAAATAAGAGTATGCTCATGTGTTTTTACATTTGTCCAGATGAGCAGTCTCACTCTGTCTTTTGAAAAGTATGCCTACATGCATAACTGCCATTAAAATCTTATTCACCACCAGAGAATCAGTTAATAATATGTCACTGAAGACTGTAATCAAAACTGGCCTCGCTCCATTTGCCACTGAGACTTGTCCCTACTGGAATTGCCAGACTTGTTGAGTTAAATGGAAATCAGTTTCCGTCATCTAACACACATTCTGAAAGTGTGTGTGATGCACTCAGTCAGTTACTAAAAAGTGACTAAAGCATTTCGAATCAAGCATTGTTTACATGGAAATTTACTAGCTTGCAGACTTCCTCTTTCCTATCTTTGTTAGCACATTTCTGCATAACTTGGCATGTTACCACCACTTTTAGATTAGTAGATTGGTGTGAAACATTTGGCACGGTAGTGCACGGCGTCACCCACACCCACACTCACAACAGCACCATAAAGAGCAAAACAAACTGTAAAATTACTTTATTTAGGTAAATATTCTAGAGCTGCAGCAATTAATCAATTAGTTATCAACTATTAAATGAATCGCCAAATATTTTGATACTCGATTAATCGGTTGGAGTAATTTTTTAAGAAAAAAAGTCAAAATTCTCTGATTCCAGCTTCTTAAATATGAATATTTTCTGGTTCCTTTACTCCTCTATGACAGTAAACTGAATATCTTTGATGGACAAAACAAGACATTTGGACTTGGGCTTTGGGAAACAGTGACATGTTTCACCATTTTCTGACATTTTATAGACCAAACAACTAATCGATTAATCGACAGTGAAAATAATAGTTAGTTGCAGCCCTGAAATATTCCACCATAGGCTCATGGCTCCAAAAATGTCCATCCCCACAGTTAAGCCATTCTTTTGTATCTAAATCTATGCTATTATTATTGTCTTTTACAGAACAAGACCATATTCCAGTCATGAGAGGCCAGTGGTTTATCGATGGCACCTGGCTCCCGTTAGAGGAAGAGGAAAGCGACCTCATCGAGCACGAGCACCTGAACCATTTCCGCGGACAACAAATGCAGGACACCTTCGAGACGGACTTGGTGGTCAGGACCGTCGACAGCAAAGATGGTGAGAGAACGGGAAGGGAAAGGGTAGAAGAAGAAGTTTGTATGATTTTTTAAGGAATGTGTGGCAGAAGCCATTAAATCTAGAAAGATCTTTTAGACAACACAGCAAAGAAGCATCCATTCTGGTAATGAAAGTCTGAATAAATAAACACAGCTGATAACTTGATTTTAACTAGATTTGAGAGTGAATGTTGTGATAGAGTCAGAGTGTGGTGTGGGGTAGGCCAAAACACATTATTGCTCAGTACTTTACTGCTGCATTCACCAACCCTGCAGTATTTTTATTCCAGGCTGGCAGTATCTCATAAAAGCACACCTATATAGTGCTCTGTTAGGGCAGTGAGTAGATGCATTGCTTTCATTGGCATTCTTTGTAATAAATTCCCTTAAAAAGTCATAATTTACACAACAAAAGCAGAAGAAAAGCACAGTGAGTCATAAACAGTGAATTATGTGACAGCCGATACACAATCAACAGAAATGAATGGCGCAGGTGCTCCCATTCACGTGACTGTAGGTTTTTTGTCACGTCATCCTCCCCAATGCAAAGCAGGTGCAGCTCGTACATTAAGGCACGTCTCTCTGGCTCAGACAAAATGTAGCAGACTTAGGCCGTGAAGGGCAATAAGAAAGAGTCTCTTTGATTCAGCGGCCTCCTTAAGGCAGCCAGATCTACGGGACCTTCAGTGGTGATGAATGTGTGGGTGTGTGAATGTGCCAGATAAACAGAGGGGAAGCAGAGAGAAAAAGACGCAGCAACTGTTAAAGTAAGCGAGAAAATATTTATCTGTCTGCATCATTAAAACTGAACAAATATGTGTGAGAGACATGAAATCATCACAAATATAATCTGTAACATTTATGCAAAGCTTGAAAATCAATTAATAGCAGTTAATCATCAAATTAACCTTGTTTCCTGTAACCCTGAATGATTCTATTTAAATAATAACTGCATAATGAACTGTTAAATTGCTGTTAATTGCACAAAGCCTCAGTAGGTCTCTTTTTTTGCTTGCCTTGTTTCTAGCACACTGTAACTGACATGTCAGGATACTGTCACTCCGCCCTATTCAGAATAAATTAAAGCCTATAAATAAAGACATCAACAGAGCAGAAGAAAGTGACTACAGCCTTGCTCGCATCGTCACTCTTTGTGTCATGTTTTAGGCGTAGCTGTCAGCACTGATCTGAACTGAATCACAGAAGTTTTTAATTAAAACTGGAGGGTCACGGCTGGTCCGCAAGCATTTGTGTACATGTACACATGGACACTGTGGAAGCAGGCATATAAACAGTCACAGAGGACAGAAGGCTCACAGTCAGATTATCTGCAAGCCAGGTCAGTGTGAAATATTGTGGAAGGGGGCCCTCTATTGCACAACACACAGATCATATGACCTTAGCTAGTCTAGTGGATGAGCTTCTGCAAGGGTGAATAGTGCAGTATAATTCTACTCCGTTACTGAGAAATAAGTACATACACTTACCTTAATATATGTTATTAAAACCCAATCCCTGCTGTATTTTTACTAGGGCTGGAACGACACACCTATCTCCCGATTTGATACTCTCACGCTACTTGGGTGCTGAGTTGATATGTATTGCAATTTTTTAGTATTGCGATTCGATATTACGATTTATTGCGATTTTTGTTAACTTTTTAACACTAGACCATGGGAAAAAGTTAAATCAAACACTTCTAGGGACTTTTACTTTGGAAAATAACTAAATTAATACATTAAAATGTTTGATTTTCAGCATGTATGTAGTCAGAGATCTCCTGAAGTCAAATACATCAGTCATTGTCAGGCATTATTTATAAAAAAATTCAGCAACCCAAAAATCAAAGAATAAATACATTTCTCTCACAAATTAGTGGTATTTCTTTGTAATTTATAAGGGACATGTACTGTTTTGTACTTCTGGTGAATATAATCCAATGAATCTTATTTCCATATATGTATTTTTTATATACAGTTCCCTTTGGGAACACCTTATTTTGAAAACCGAACATAGCCACACGTGTATACCTCCGCTAACTTTGCCAAGTCCGTCGCTAGCTCTCCCGTCAGCTCCATTCTCTTTATACATCCATTATCAGCTCCATCGGGGCCGTTTGAATGCATTTAACATGAATGTCAGTATATGGGTGCTCTACAGTTGTAGCGTCGGCCTATTTAACCACAGAGATGAGAGTGACGACCTTACCAAAAATACCATGACATTTCCTGTCCATGACAGAATTAGCATGCAGCTTTACCAGATGATGTCTAGCTCTGCTTTTCATACAAAGTGTGAAACCCAAAGTGATTCCATATTTTACTGTATGTGTAGTGTTTACCACTCTGAATTTAAAATGTGAGGGTGCAGGTCTTATCCACGCAGACGTTTTCTACATTTTGGCTTGCTGCGGTTTGTTTTGGTTGACAGATATGGGACAGATATGACGTCACGTTACTGAGACTCAAATGAAGCAAATATATTGATTCTGGCATTAAAAAATTTATTTCAAAATTGTAAAAAAAAAAAAGAAAAGTGCAATACATAGGTAAATAGATTTTTTTTCCCACCCCTAATTTTTACAT
Organism: Sebastes umbrosus; assembly: GCF_015220745.1. Taxonomy (NCBI): domain Eukaryota; kingdom Metazoa; phylum Chordata; class Actinopteri; order Perciformes; family Sebastidae; genus Sebastes; species Sebastes umbrosus. The sequence continues at coordinate 17,098,940 of NC_051284.1, forward strand.
GCTCGTATAATTCCCTTTTAATGCATGGGACCAGAAACAGTGAGCATCTGTTTGAAAACCTCCTGCTGTCTTTGTTGGCAGATTGTTTTCCACTCCTATATTTAGCAGAGTGTGAAAGCAAAGTGAGCGATAGATCCTGTTAATTCACCCTGTTTCGGTCTTTATTACAGGGAGCCTTTACAGTAGAGTATTTCATCTTGGAGCTAATAATCTGAAGCACTTGGAGCCATAAGCGGGCTACCTTGAACTGCATTACAATTGATAAATGGACCATAAAGCTGGTGAGCTGCACTCTGACAGTGCTGCAGTACATACATTTCCCCTGCTATCTCTCCCCCTCCCTATCTCTACTCTCTCCTCTCTTCTATCTCTTTGTGTCTGAGTAGCTCGCTGAGACGAAAGGTTAGTAAAGCAGGGAGACATTACAGCGTGCTATGCAGGCATAACATCATAACGTTGGCAGGACTGCTAGATACAAAAAGTGCACGAATGTCCTGTTCCCTCATGATGCAAATGTACTTTTCTGCTTATTCTTAATGAATCGTAAAGAAGGAAGGCAGAATCAGAAGTAAAATAATTTATGCGTGATATGGTTTAGTAGTATATTCCACTAAAGAAAGATCAATGGTCAGTTTTAGTGCTGTAGTCATAAAGAACTAATGGTAGTTCTTTCATACATCAGAAGAAATAAGGATTTGATGACTTTTGTGAGCTTGAAATGATAAATTATCCTTCACAAATGTATTTCCTCAATCAAAAGAGCTTCGATGTCTGATCAAAAGTTACAGTATTTACCTGTATAGACAATTTACAATTGTCTTTCTCCTCCCAAATTCATCATTCCTTATTAATGTTTCTGTTTTACTGTTACTAGCTCTCTTTAAAGAGTGACTGTTGCCATTTTAGCACAGAGGAAAGTTGTAAGTTGACTGAAAATGTCTTTTAATGTTTTTTTTTCCATTGGCCAACTTTGATCAGCAGATTTTTTTCTTAGCCTAATGGTGCCAATGCTATTTTCGAACCCCAACTGAGGAAAATGTTATTAGGGTTGTAACGGTGTGAGATTTTCAAGGTATGATAACTATTTCAGAAAATATCATGGATTCATAGTATCACGGTATATGGTATTACACAATTTGTATTATTATTATTATTATTAGTAGGAATAGTAATAATAGTAGTAGTAGTAGTAGTAGTAGTAGTAGTAGTAGTAGTAGTAGTAGTAGTAGTAGTTAGGGCTGCACAATTAATCGAATGTTAATCGCGATCACGATCGCCTGCAATATTGATGTTTAAAATTCGTGTTCTGCTCATAGAAAACTCCGCTGCATATCAAATCAAGCGCTTCCTAAACTAACAGCCAGTCACAAGCTGGAGATCAAGATGTTTTGGCTTCACTTTTGGGATAGGTATTATCTATACAACCAATATGTTTATGATTAAACTGAGTGCATAAAATTGTTTATCTAGCCTCTTAATGTTGCTAATTTTGCTCTCAAAGTGCACAAGACTTATGCATTTAACTTTAAAATGTAGCTAACAAAGGGTTAGGATGAATATTCCTGTACTTTTTCATATTGCAGAAAAAAAAATATTGCAATGTCATTGTTGTTCATTTCCAACATCGTGCAGCCCTAATTTGTAGTGAAAGCGGTGCTTTTTCATTTTAATGTGAAAGTGCAGTAATAAAAATATGTCGTCACTAAAATCAATGAATAATTGTGATAAATAATCGTGATCTCAATATTGATCAAAATAATCTTTCGTATCATTTTGGCCATAATCGTGCAGTCCTAGTAGTAGTATCAGTTACAATGACCCTTAAATGAATGAGAACAGAATTATGATAAACCGAATTATAAACCTGATAAAAAAAAAAAATAGCATGTCAATATAATATGTTATATAACTAAAGCATGTTAGTTCTATATGTTAGCAGCACTAGCATGTAATTAACTACTAAATTAAAAATAATATCAGGCGGTGAACCTTTTAACTAATGTCTTAAGAAAATTAACAATTAACATATACTGTAGGTGGGCGACAGTGCAGCCAGACTGTCTGTACCTTTAACTCACACACACACACACACTAATGAGCAAATGTACACGGTATGATAACCATCAACTTTCATACCACGGTATACCTTGATAGCGTTTTACCGTTACAACCGTATTTGTAATTTACAGAGATGAATGAATGAGGATCCTTTAATTAGAGGAGGATCCCTGCCATCCTTTCACTTTAAGGATCTCCAGTGTGTGTGTATGTGTGTGTGTGCGTGTGTGTGCGTGTGTATGTATGTATGTAAGCTTGTGGTGGAAACTACAGGGTGTGTCCCAGTCTGTCAGGCCGCTCAGACGTCAAAGGAAAAATGTAGCCAGCGGGCTTGGCACAGGGTCATCTGTCAGCATAACACTTTTGGTATGTTCGAGGTAGGCAAGGCCCACGCGCTTGTTTGTGTACAATACATATTCAGCTGCATATTTATTGAATCAACACATGAGGCTGGGAACACACTGCATGATTGATGACTGACACATGCTTTAAAGAAACGGAAATTGCTCATCTAATAACCAGCTCTTTGGATTTTTAAAATGTTTAATATATTTATTTTCTTGTCGGAAGTCAGTTAGATTCATCACATGTATGTAAGATATCAAATATGTTTGAAATCATCATCAGTCTTTTACTTTAAATCAATATGAGATTGTCTAAGCTTGCCTTCAGGTCACCCCAAACATCATGTAGTGTGATCTAAACCCCAAGGATGGTCATACTCTGCAAACTACCACAATGAATTGTTTCTCATTATGTGAGAATTCTGCTCGTAGTAGATCTTCCAGTCATTAGGGAACACCTATTTATGGATGGATCCATCAGTGCTGTAATGCTCAAATGGACTTTACTGATAGCTTTTACAGCAAAACTTCCTGTGCACTCAGCAGGTCTCTCCTCCTCCTCTTCCTCCTCTTCAGCCTCTCACCTCTGCTTAGGAAGACACTGCTGACATTTGCAAGTCTAATGTCTGTGTTATCACGGGATGTGGGGTTTAGTCAGACGTAGACTTTGCTGATTTGATTAACAAATGCATAGAAGGTCTTTTTAAATGTCAGATCAAGACATCCAATTACGACCGATTCAGTGGTTTTAATGAATATAGATCTGCTGTAAGTTTGGTTTTGATTTTATCTGGTATGTAATGAATTATTGAATTTGACTAATTATTTCAATTCAACCAATATTTACCAATATCTATGATATTTTATAAATAAATTATCATTTAATCTCCGTCCATTAGTGTTTATATTTGTACTCTAAGTGTTGTGATGTGTGTTATTAAGATCATAGCACACAAAATTTTAAAATATTTTTTGAACAGGATGATAAAATTGGATTAGTTTACCATCAAACCATAAACTCTTGTCAGTGTAGGATTTAAATTGCTGACAGAAAACATTATTTGGTCCAGCTAATTGCCACATGATTAATTTAGTATTATGTTATAAAGTCATTCATATTTGAGGAGAAATTCTTTCCCATCGTATCACTCTTATACCAGTGCCTGGTCTCCAGTTACTGGAACATTTAAGCACAATTACAAGAACTGGTGCATCAATTATGTTTTTTATATTCTATTATTAATCTACAATAACTTTTCAAAGTAAAATAACATAACAGTGAATGTATCTTTACTTATCTCTCTCTAAAATGCTACAGTTCACCCATTGTCATCCCTACAGAAAGTTTGTATTTTACCACACTGCATATATTTTTTCTCATCTGTCCAGCTCAGATCTATTTGTTTGTTTGTTGTCTGCATGTTCCTTCCTCTATGAGTGGATTCAACATCAGTTCATAAAATATTTCTAATATGCAAAATATTAACCATCATTCTATTTATTAACCCAAATGAAAACATGAGTACTACAATATGCTGTCAGGAACTCTGAAGGTTTTGTGTTTGTTAATTATTATTATTTGTGTTTCATTTCTTTGCAATGTTCACTAATTTGTGGTTGTTGTGCAACTTAATATACAATATTGTTTTTTTTATTGTTTTTTTTTCATTATTTTAGTCATGTATTGTGTGGAAAAGGAACCTCCACCTACGATATAGGTATTTAGCAAACAATTTTTTTTTCCAGGGATACTGCCTTTTTTTTAGAATAGTAGCAGTGTATTTAGAACTGCAACAATTAATCGATTAATAGATTAGTTGTCAACTATTAAATTAATTGCCAACTATTTTGATAATCAATTTGAGTAATTTTTCAAGAAAAATAAAGTGAAAATTCTCTGATTCCAGCTTCTTAAATGTGAATATTTTCTGGTTTCTTTACTCCTCTATTACAGTAAACTGAATATCTTTGTGTTGTGGACAAATCAAGACATTTGAGTACATCATGTTGGGCTTAGGGAAACACTGATTGACATTTTCCACCGTTTTTTGACACATTATAGACCAAACAACTAATTGATTAATCAAGAAAATAATCAACAGATTAATCAACAATGAAAATAATCGCTAGTTGCAGCCCTAAGTGTATTACACATTCCCAAATGTTTTTGAAAAGGTGGTAAACTTCATAACATATGGATCTTTACAGTGAAGACAGTAGATTTCTGTAATGAGTGTAAAACAGATGCTACCTCAGTCATCTTAGGCATGATGTCAAGCAGCGCTGCATTACCCGAGCCTATTACTAAGGCATTGCTTGAGGGTCTGACCAGGCTCCATCAGTTACCAGTACAGGCTTCACAGTCCAGGGCCTTGAAGTGGTAACCTGATAGCAGCGCTACTTGATAGATTGGCCTGTTCAAGAGTGATGACAGCGGTAGCCTGTGTGACTGACGCCAAGGTAATAGCCATTACTCACTCTCTCTTGGTTGTTAGTTCTCTCCCACCTGCCCCCTTTCTACCTCCCCTTTCTGTTCAAATGGAGCGGATATCAGACGAGTGCTAGAACTACATGTCACAAGCGCAAACGCTGCCAAGGTACTGTGAAATGCCACGTTCTTTTTTTATTTTGCTGTATTAGATCTGCTAGCTTGTGTCCCCTCTCCTAGTCAATCCTAGGTCCTTATGGAATTAGATTTTCCTTTCTGGTGTGGTTCATACCCGTTCAATCTCATATCTAGAACTAGACCTAGGCTCAGTTAGAATTGGTTGTGTTAAAATGGTTTTAGGCTGCTCTCCCAGTTCTCCATTGCAGCCTTAACTGGGCCTAGTTGCTAGAACTTCCCCCTTTGTTCTGTGACCCAGAGTTTGGTGCGACTGCTGTTTCTGCTTTTTTAGGAAACCTTTCTGTATCTGTGTCTCATCTCATTTGATGGGATAGTGAATAGACGACAGGGTTTACTCAACTGCTAGGGCAAGGCCCCTTAAACCAGTGGATGTGAAATAAATAAGCTGGTCCTCAAAAAGCCACCCCTCTTTACCTCCTTTTTATCTCTCCAGCCCCGTCTCCCACTTTCTCTCTCATTGCTTTCTTTCTCTCATCCCTTCTGGCAGTATGTCAGTACCGTCATTAATGAACCACCCTCCAAACAACCAGCTCTCGCTCTAAGAGCAATGAACAAAGCTCTCTGTTGAGAGCCAAACACAAGTGATGAGCTGAACAGTGGAGCCATTGTGGCCCTTTACTATAGCCCCCTAACATGTTGTGTAGAGTCGCCCTCTTAGAGGTCCATCACTGTCCTAGTTCTGGGTGTATTGACCCTCATCAAAAATGCTGAGTAGAGCGGTCTCGGGGTCTGTGTCCTCATCTCATAGTAAACTCAAGCGACCATTGACCTCAACAGACACTGGGTTGAGAGCATTACAGTACTGCAAGTAGTACACTTTTTACTAACATTACATTAAGATTGCACTAATATTCTGTCTTGTCCTTATACAAGAGGTGGGAAAACGTTGTGAAGGGAGTGCAGCTGATGTTTGTCATGCTACAGCCAAGAAAAAGTTGTAAGGGCGCTTTCACAAGCCATAGTCCATTTGGCTGGTCCGAATCAGAGTTAAATTGATACTTTTGTTCCTATTTAGTCTGGTTCGGTTTCAGAGTGCACAAATCAAAGCGAACCAAATAAAAAAAAAAGTTGCTGAGGGGCGTGTAGGAAGGAGCGACTATATCTTTTTCATCTCGAGAGCTGCCACTTCTATGCAGGGAATCGCAGACGCAGAAACCGTTTTTTGACTTTGACTCGGAATCAATGGACTGCACACGAATCCCTTCTCCTTCAGTTTATGACTTTAGAAACGTCACTATTTTTGTGGACTTTATTTAGCATGTTCTGTATGTTCTCTTTGGCCCAGATGTCAAGCAAACGTCGGACTTCTACAGAAGTCCAGGTCAGTCCTCTCATTCATTCATAAATTATCCGTAATCGCTTATCCTATCCTCTGCTGGAGCCGATCCCAGCTGACATTGGGCGAAGGTTGGGTACACCCTGGACAGGTCACCAGACTATCACAGGGCTGACATATAGAAACGGACAACTCACACCTACGGGCAATTTAGAGTCAACAATTAACCTAACCTGCATGTCTTTGGACGGTGGGAGGAAACCGGAGTACCCGGAGAAAACGCAGGCTAACAAGGGGAGAATATTCAAACTCCCCAAGTCAGATTTGAACCTGCGACCCTCTTGCTGTGAGACATGTTAACCTAAAACAAACCACGCCAGAGTTTGATTAAAGTGGACTACATGTTGGCTTGTGAACGAACCCTAACTGGTATCTTGCCGCTCTTCGTTGGACAAATGTCCCAGTGCCAGACCAGCATCATAGCACATTGTAGATGTGATTAGTTTGAGGAGCCCTTCCTTTTCGTTTCATTGCCCCCTCCCTTCCCAGCTCTGCTTCCTGCATACTTCCCAAACTCTCCCTCACTCAAATTCCTTGTTTCTCTTTTACTTCCACAATTCACCCAGTTCTTTCTCACTCTTTGTCACATTCTCTGCCCCTCATCCCTTACTTTTTAATTCTCATCCTGTGTGTCCTTCAGTAATTCGCCATAGCAATGTTAGAGAACTCCCCTAGTAAACTCTTTAACCTTTCTTGGTTGACCACCAGCTCCTCTGTACACTTTGATCCCCTGCCTTCCCCTTCTTTTTCGCAATGCATTGCCTTTCATTGTAAAACAGGAAGTGTCCTTATGCAACCCCTTAAAGCTGCCTTCACATGATAAGAAATTTGTTTACCGCAAGGTATTGCACATAGGCAAACCGCAGCGCAGGAATAACATGTCATCAAAAAGTGCGCAAGGAACGCCATTCACTGTTTCTAGGCAACAACAACAACAGCTGCGGCTGTTGCGGCTGTTATCTCATTGGTTGCGCTTTGAAAGGTCAGCAGCAACCACAGTCAAAGTTGTCATAATTTGAACTTTGAGCGCAACGCTCAGTGGCAATTTCGCGCAGTGCGCCACGCCAAGTCGGGCAGCACCGCTCTCCCCATAGGAAAACAATGGCACAGCCAGCGCAGAGCCATTTTACCGCTGATCATGTGTGGGCGGCTTGTAAAACCCATCAAACTAATATTTTATATTGATAAAGCCAGCTAACTGGAGAAGTTAAACATACTGTAGTTTCTATTCTAGCTGGACTAACACCTCCTGTTTTACAGTGGACTAGGCTAACAAATGAAGCTCAACAGTCTGTAGTGGCTTGACCCACCCTTGTGTGATAACAAAGTGTAGGTGTCATGGCAACTGCCAACATCCTTTTCTCCTTTGTCCTTGCTTGTGATACCATGAGGTAGATGAGGAAAGGAGGCCACTCTAAACTGTTTGAGATGAAGCCATACCAGATGGTGAAAGGTTTCCTTCCCAGAAGAGTTGATCGTTCCCCTTCACTGCTGCTGTCATAGAGTCATGTAGTGATATTCTGTGTGGTGGTAGAGGTTAAGCACATGTTTGCTTTGCTGTCGAGGGGTTTCATTTGAGGATCTGCAAAGATAAATGGAAACGTGTGACAGAGGAGACTGTGTCTCTCACGTCATGCTCCTCAGGACATGAGCTTTATTGTTTTATCTGGCTAGGAAAAACAATGTCCTTCCTTTTGTTATTCCAGATTTAACTAGTGCCCTTTACTTCAACACTTCTGTTCCTTGTGGCAAAGTCTTCTTCCAGACCCTGCTTGTCTTTTTTCCTTTAGAGGCAGCCATTCTTTTTCACACTGGTTGCCCTCAGAGTGAACAGCTAAGGTGAAATCACTGCCTGTCCTCACATTACCCACCAGTCATGCTTTTCCAATGACGAAATTAGCCTGCCAGGCTACAGAGGCACAGCTTAATGCCATCATGTGACTCACAAACACATAGGCTCTGTTAATATACATATCTTATTTTATTAATTTACATGGGAAGTGGAAGGAGAGACAGCTACATTTTTTAACTTCTCCAAAAATGTCTACTTTAATCCTTCCCTGTGGACTTGGCACTAAGGAATGTTTAAATGTCCAAGTATTAAAGGAAGACTGAGAAGAAATAAAACCTAGGGAAAGGTCTGACACATGACACAAGTAGTCATCTTTTCACTCCTCTATGAAAGGTACAGAAACTTAGGTTTTCAGTGTGCTTCTTTAAGCGTCATAACAATACAATGATCATATTTTTGTAGCATTTCATTTCACATTGTTTGTGGCACTATATTGTTACAAGTTTGTTAGAAAAGTAATCTGGGTCATTTCAGTTCTGCAAGTACTTTACCCCATTCTTAAAGGGTTTAATCCCCAGATTGGTTCAGAGCAGTACACAGAGCCATGACTTTGCATTGGACCGACGCCAACGTCTTCCACCAATTTCATCCGGATGAACTTGACTGCACACAGGACATTTAAAGGACATGCTGCAGAGACAATAAATAACTCTCTCAAGTCAACCAGTTTCATTTATCGCTCTTAGCTTCTGTAGCAAATGGTGTCTCCCCTCTAGCCATACCTCTGCTCTTACTTGCCCTAGCCACTGCATTCCAGTTTGAAGCATCAACATGGAGAGAAATTGTACTGAAGGTGAAACAAATTTAGACATCTGCACATAAAATATCTCATCAAGCAGGACAGACAAGCAAGAGCTGAAATATGCAATCATGGTGTGTGATAGTTTGATGTGTTTTTCTTTCCAATCGCAGATCAATGCTCCAGACTGCATTTGATTGGGCTGTGAATACATTGATCCTTGCTTTTTTTTGTACTGCGTACAACAAATTGGTATAATTCTTAACCATGTCTTCAATCTCTCTCCTTCTGTTCTCACCTTGAAATTTGTAATCACATCCCTTTGCATTGGTGAACCTTTTCCCTGATTTTCCCTTCTCCATCTACCAATGCTCTCCTCTCTTCCCTCTGTCCATTCATTCACTCACTCCTCTCTCACTGCCCCCCCTACAGCCATCCACAGTGTGAAGCTGAGTCGGACTCATGTGGATTGGCACAGCGTGGACGAGGTCTACCTCTACAGCGATGCCACCACTTCCAAAATTGCACGCACTGTCACCCAGAAGCTGGGCTTCTCCAAAGGTCTGTAATGAACACTGTCATTATCTTTCCAGATAATAAGGTGCAGAAACACTTCCTTGATCATTATGTTTATGCGTGTTTGTACTTGTATCAGTACTGAATTTATGTGAAACCCACTGTTAGAACGGTTAATGGCTTAAATCATTTGCTCCAACTGTTTTACTCTCACTACTAGAACCGGATTACTGTATATATTACTAAAACTACAAAAACATGGACAGCTTCGCTAGCAGTGAGGCTGTACATATATGGAGCGATGGTTTGAGCTTAATGCCAATGTCAGCATGCTCACAATGATGAGTGTTAACATGCGGCTGTTTAGCAGTTAATGATTACGAAGTTCACCATCTTAGTTTTTTGTGTGAGCGTGCTAACAGTTGCTAAGATGGGAATTTCATTAGTTTGACAAAGGGACAGTTTTAAACGCATTACACATTAAAAAAACGCTTGCGGTGTGTACCGGCCTTTATCGTTCTCGCAATGTCAAATTGCGCGATAAACACATCGCAAAAAACTGCGATATTGCACTCAGGGATTTTAATTGAACGATTTTATCAGTAGAAAACGGCACTTTAAAATGTAACTATCATTCTTTTTTTTTTATTGGTGCCTTTTGTGTTAATCTATTTGTTCAATAAAAGAATAATTTTATTTAATTTTTTTAATTCAACAGGCAATTTGTTGTATTTTAGCAGTATACTGAAAGCAGCAGAAAGGCAGAACTGAGTTCACTTTAATATCTGTTTATTTATCGCAAGTATTGTTTCCATGATATTCAACAACGTTATTGCATATTTTCCTCATAATGTGCAGCCCTACAATCTATTCAATAGATGCAGCCTGAGACATTTCAGGCTGGACCACAGCGGTGGGCCGATCAACAACAGACCAACACTGCCATCCATAGAGCTAGCGTGGCTAAAACCTTTACTGCTTCTCTGGTTCAGTAGCTCCGCACCTGTTGCCACTTTTCTTCCCATCTGATGCAGACATGATATACTACATAAAGCCGCATTCACAGTGTGCCGCCATTTTCTATTACTCAACTGTTTAAACATGTCTGTGTACAGTTCAGTCTCTTAACTGGATTAGCCCAGAAAAATCACACAGTGTCCATCTGCTCTTCTCAGGGGGCGAGGTTTGATCAACTGGCCCCAAGTGTAACTGAAAAGATGGCAGCTGTGGTTTGACCCCATGCATGTCCGATGTTTGATCCGTGGATGACTCTAATCTGATCTCCCAGCTCTACGGAGCATTTTCATCTCCTGCTCGCAGATAATAAGAGGAGGAGTTGTTGCTGGTTATGTCAATCTCCCTTGACACACAAATGCTCAGTGATGGTAAATCTCCTTAGTGCTATCTAGACTGCAGCACATGACTGGACCAGACTATAGATTCTAAATAAGGACACGCACGCAACCTTCTACTGGAGTCTTGAGCCGCAGTCACAGCAGGGCTTTGTGTCTCACCTACTGGCCTCTTTGGACTCAAAACAGCACGTTACTTAAACACCATCCCTTGGATATTTATAGCCTTCTAGTGAACACAGTGGGGAATGTGTGTATTTAGAAATACAGTACAGAAATTACTGAAGAAATGTAGATTTGTTTTGTTTTTATTATTGTGCGTAACACAAGTTAACAGCTAGATACGATAAGTAATAGTCCAACCCTGTCCTCTGTCCTCTTCCAGCCTCCAGCAGTGGAACACGGCTCCATCGGGGTTATGTTGAGGAGGCCTCGCCTGAGGACAGACCCCCTCAGACTACACACATCGTCTTTGTGGTTCATGGGATCGGACAGAAGATGGACCAGGGACGCATTATTAAAAACACTGGAATGTGAGTTTTCAAAAAGATAATTTGATTGAGGATTTGCTTGTACGCATGCTGTTTTATGTCAGTAAAACCAGTTTTTCACTTTCGTTCCATTAGTTTATAAAGGGGCTAAGGCAGATTTCAATATATTTAAACACAAATCAAATCTCCCTGCTGTTGCTGTTCCCTTTTCTCTTCTTTCCCAGACATAGTCTGTCTCTCACACTTCTCATTCTGACTCACTTCTTCTTTCTTTTTACTTTGTATCTCTGTTTGTTACAACAAAAGCGTGATAATATCTTGTTCTTTTAAATGGTTATCAATTGTGCAATAGCATTTTTTTTGTGTCTCCTGGCCTCCTGATTAAGCTTATATTGCATGTTGTGTTTTATCAACTGATGAGGGGTTTCAGATATCGACCTGTCTGGCAGGTTCTTGTGATTCCAGATAACTGTTTGGTTCAGCAACCATTTCCAAGTATGTAACTAGTGTATTCATGGAATGCAAAACTACAGTCCTCACAGAACAATGTGGGCACTGTTCATACATATTCACAGCTGTTATTTAAGCATTTGAATACAAGTGGCATATTACTGCATTAACTAAATGAGGATTTTAGGAGTACCAAATATATTAAGCACAACTGTTACATACCACGAACAACCCCATAGGTTTGGTTCTCCAAAATATGATATACAAATATATAGAACACAAGAATACTCATTCAGTGGTAACGTACATTAGGCTTGCTGCGATAGTCGCATGGCTTATTGAAAGAGGCTGGGACACCGGTCTTGAACTATGGGGTATGACACATGTGCAGTGTAGTCGGTGTTACCGTCAGATTTCACAGAAGAAGAGGGAGTTGACCGAGAAGACGATGGCGGAGGATTTGGTGTAATCGATAACACCGGTGTTGTCACAAGTTTATTAACCGGTGGTAAAATGTCCTCACTGTGACATCCCTAACATACATTTTATTTATCACTGCCCATGAATAATTACATTTTCCCCTCTCTGGGGAAAAATATGAGGTGAAGAATTTATGAAAATATTCGCCTCAGAGGGGGGTCCAAGCTTAATATTACAGTGGCACCGGCCCCCCGTTAGAACCGCCATTGAATGTCTCACACTTTTTCCCTCTGCTTTGTTCATCCAAGGCCACCCATAGCGGAAGTTATTTCAAGCATTTCTTTTGATAACACTGAACCTGCAGCTTTTGTGATTTGTTCTCCTCCCCCTCTCTCCATCTCTCTCACCCTCTTTGTCTTCTCCTGCTGTTCCTCTTACTTTATATACACACATATTTGCCTGATGCATTGCATTTGGTGAGACATGCAACACCACATAAGGGAAATATTATGTGGGGAACATAATACACTTGTACGTACATCCTGATAATGCACAGAAATCTAAATGAATTGTATATATCCAAACAACTGTGATTTATGCTTTCTCAGTGTTACACCAACATAATGAATCCACATTTCAAGCTTTGCTTCCATGTGCGCCAAGTCTTAACTCTTGAATGCTTTGAGCAGCACAAACAGAATTCAATTCCCTCCCATTTTATTAGGGTGCTGGCACAACTTTAAGAGATGGAAATCTCACAACCTTGGCACATCAAACCAAAATGTGAAAAAAAAAATGATCATCATGACCTGATGCCGCTAGCTGATCCTTTAACCAGCCTGCCAAGTTCTTTTTGTCTTTCAAAGGCTTACCGTTTTAATGAGGAACTCTGTCAATAGTAGATATTTGTGTAGAGGCCACAGTGGGGAAGTTACAATAACAGCCCACAATCATCACTTCCCGCCTTAAGAGACCTAATAGAGCAAATTACCTCTATTGTTCTTGCCTTTTTAATAGCGAAACACCAATGAAGTCTCTCAGCATCTCATCAGTGTATTTTGAATTGCTTACTTAAGCTAGGCACAGTCCTTTTCTTTCCTGTGTCTTTGTGTGGTGTACTGTGTAAAGACATGACCCTGAATGGCACCACTGTACTGGCCCTGGTCCATGAGCATTACAGGCAGTAGTACAGAACATGCAGACCAGAGCCATGTGTTTCTCCGTATAACTGAGTTATCGTCGGGCTACTGGCCGCAGCTTAGGCCAGCTAAGCAGGTAAAGTAGACCAAGTCAAGCTGCAGAGCACTTTAAGCCTCACTCCCAGCTCCCTGTGGATTACAGCATACACGCCTTCCTCAGCCAAGAGGAAAGATCAACCTGACAAGTCTAGCCGGTTTTGTTTTCATTTTATTTTTTTAAACCTAAATTAATGTCCACTCTGTGCCTTTCTGAGTGTCATCAGCAGCAGTGAAAGAGGGAATTGTGGGGGTTTAGGCTATTATTATGCTCTAAAACAAAAGCAGAGTGTCTTTTCAAAACCTATTTTAGCTAAACCTAAGATGTCAAAGCCTGCTGCCCAATTAATGCCCAACCTAAAAGCTAACGGATCCTTATGGGTGCAACAAAGAAAGCTCTGTAATGCAGGGCTCAACCCTCTAAGCATTTAAGTTCCCCTGCAGACGCACTAGCCTGCAGACAGTCCTGTCAAAACTTGCATTAGGTGCTCCATTCACAGACCGGCCACCTAAAAGCCTCTCTCTGCTTCCATTTACCCGTGTAAACACCCTACCTCTCCCACTCTCTCTTTGTGTATTTAGAGTGAGCTAATGCTGCCCCATATAGGACTAGTAGCATTGCAGCTATTGTGAGTGTGTGTGCTGCATTAGGGAGTAGCAAAATGGACGTCATTCTTCTCTTCCCGACAGTCATTAAAGACTGCGAGAGAGCGAGTGCAAACACAGACTCCCTAGTCCGTCTCTAGCAGGGTTGGATATAATACACTGCTGCCCAGACAATGTGATGATGACATGGTTTCTGAATGAAGCACTTTTACTGCATTTCGTATCTGAATGTTTTGGCATATCAGCCAACATATACCCAACTCTTAAGTCATAAAGATATCCATGTGCAATGTTGTCCTCATGTTCTGTATGGTCTTTATTGTAATGTGTCTGTTCAGGCTGAGGGAGGGTGTGAGGAAGATGGAGGAGAAGCACTTTTCAGAGCACAATGACGAGCATGTGGAGTTCTTGCCTGTGGAGTGGCGCTCCAAGCTGGCACTGGATGGAGGTTAGTGTGTGTTTTTGAGACTGTGCATGCCAGTATGAATGTGTTTATTTACTCTGTTTGAGATGTATTCAAGTTGTTCAATCTTTGCTATCATAACGAATAAAGCAGAAATTAGTATTTATATAAGAGTGTGGACAGCAGGTAACCTATCCTAATCATGGTCAGTTAAAACACCACTGCAAACTACAAACCCAATAATAAACATATAGTGGAATTAATACCTCTCTGACAGTGTCAATCAAAACTGAACGTTATTATCTTTGTAAAGGTAGAATTTATGGCTGAGCTGTATTGGATTGCATTACATTTTATAGGTATTAGAGCTGTCAATCGATTAAAATATTTAATTGCGATTAATTGCGTGATTGTCTGTAGTTAATCATGATTAATCGCATATTAATCAAATTTTTTATCTGTTCAAAAAGTACCTTAATGGGAGTGGGCAAATATAATTGCTTTTATTTAAATGTATGTATATATTTATTATTGGAAGTCAATTAACAACACAAAACAATGACAAATATTGTCCAGAAACCCTCACAGGCACTGCATTCAGCATAAAAATATGCTCAAATCATAACATGGCAAACTGCAGCCCGACAGACAACAACAGCTGTCAGTGTGTCAGTGTGCTGACTTGACTATAACTTGCCCCAAACTGCATGTGATTATCATAAAGTGGGCATGTCTGTAAAGGGGAGACTCGTGGGTACCCATAGAACCCATTTACATTCACATATCTTGAGGTCAGAGGTCAAGGGATCCCTTTTGAATATGGCTTGGTGAGTTTTTCCTCACCAGAATTTAGCGTAAGTTTGGAGTGTTATTTAGCCTCCTTCACAACAAGCTGCTACAACCTAAAAATCGCAAGTTGCGTTAATGCGTTGAAGAAATTAGTGGCATTAAAACAAATTTGCGTTATAGCGTTATTATCTAGTTAACTTCGACAGCCCTAATATGTATGACTAATAAAGTAGCCACTGAGTGTGTTAATTCAGGCACCATTGTGTGACATTAAATCTTTGTTTTATACTGTGATATCGGTGCTTTGTTTCTGTAGATACGGTAGACTCAATAACACCAGACAAAGTGAGAGGACTGAGAGATCTTCTCAACAGCAGTGCCATGGACATCATGTACTACAACAGCCCCCTTTACCGGGATGAGGTGAGAGTCACACACTTCCAGAAACCAGAAATTAGAGTTCTCTGTGACCCACTATTTCTACTTAAAACCTCTCTGCTCCCCGTCTCTCCAGATTACCAAGGGCCTAACACAGGAGCTGAACAGACTGTACACACTTTTCTGCTCCCGGAACCCAGAGTATGAGGAGAGGGGAGGCAAAGTGTCCGTGGTGTCTCACTCCCTCGGCTGCGTCATCACCTACGACATCATGACGGGATGGGACCCTGTGCGCTTCTGTCAGCAGGAGCATCACGCTGTGGACGAGGAGCTGGACCTGCGCTGGATGTCCTATGAGGAGAAGCACGTTTTAGAGCAGCTACAGCTCACGAGGAATAGGTAGGGCTTTTAATATAACTCATCAGTGACTCCTAGCTTGGCCTCAGGGAATGCATGTTTAGCTGTGAGGGTCCTTTTTGGGGAGAAAGTGATCTCAGGCAGGCTTGAGATATAACTTTTGATATACAATACATGGTTTAATAATAATTTGAGGTAGTCCGGAATATGAGTTTGCTCTCAATATGAACAAGCAATGCCGGCTGTTCATACCTTTCAAACCACTCTCTCCTCCAAATTCATTATAAAACCCTCTATCACCCTCTTTTTATGTGTGCTGCTCATCACATGATCCATTTTCAGGTGGCAAGTTGTGTTTCCTGTTTGTTTTTGTGAGGCAGCAGGGTATTGTGATGCTTCCTGATCAAATGGAAGGGAAGAGGCTTTTAATATATCTCCTCTGCACCACCCATCGCTCTGTGTGTGCATTATCATTTAGTGTGCGCACCATTACCTCAGTGAAATAAGAAGCCGCTGGAATGAAAGGTTGTTGATCCGAGCGGTGCTGAGATTGTTTTTCTGTACCTGATGGGAGATTCGGTATGTCTAGGTAGCTTGAGGTTATAATAATTCATACATGGATATTCAAAAAGGACTGTACTACGTGGACTGATTTTCAAGCTATGGTTTCAGAGAAGTTGTTCATGCATTTTCATTTAACAGGTTACAAGAGCTGGAAAGTCGACTCCTCACACTGGAGGCCTCAAAACCCTCAGCACGCCCAGCCCTCAAATTTAAGGTACGATGCTCAATTATTTGAACATACTTTATGTGCACCATTACAATATGACTTATTACTCTAAATCAATAATTAATAATGGTTTCAGCTTTTATTTTGCAAGTAGGCCTTTCACGATAACTGCTTTTGTCGTACAATATATAGTCCCATAAATGATTGCGATAAACGATATTATTGTAATTTTAAGACCATTTTATGCCACTGATATAATGATAATATAATAGCATAATAATGCAAGTACACCCTGTCAAAGAGCAATGAACTTTTAATTCATAAGAATATTCAGACATTGGAATTGGAATATTAAAATATCCTAAATAAATTAAACATGAATAAAAATCAAAACAATAAAATGGACTCATATATAATGCCAATGTCTTATATAAACTAACACATGTAAACACAAAGGGCGATGTCGACGTCAGCAAAAATTATCAAGGTCATGTCCACGATCGTACGATAAGTTGATAACTTAATTATCGTGACAGGCCTAGTTGCAAGGATATTTACTAAACAACCCGGAGCAACAGCACACCACCAAAATGCCACGACATAAAGGTGCTAAATTGAGCCGGGCGACTCACAGTGCTAACAGCGCTAACACTGCAAACAACAGTGAAAGTGCTGACAGAGCTAACGGTGACGACGGGACGACGTTATCATATGTAACAACCGTATGAGAGCAATGTAGAGCAGGGGCTGTGAGCTAGCCAGTTGGGCACGCTTACATGCACAAACATGCACTAAAAGCCCGCACAGCCAGCCCAGTGACGTCAAGAAAGTGAAGAGAAGCACTGATTGCAACACACACAAAGGGAGAGATACTTCATTCTCTGCTTTTTGTCTCTCAGGTGGAAAACTTCTTCTGCATGGGTTCCCCTCTGGCGGTGTTCTTGGCTCTGAGAGGGATCCGTCCTGGTACCAGCTGCCACCAGGACCACATCCTGCCCACTGTCCTCTGCAGCAGGCTCTTCAACGTCTTCCATCCCACAGACCCTGTGGTCAGTCTCCTTTGATTGCCGCAGCCCATACAGATGCTCTCCCTCACTGAGGATTAACGACACCAAGTCAAAATGTCCTTTTCTTAATTATTATCGACTTCGCCCGCACACATTTAGAGTGTGGGTTCATAAGTAGGAATTTGCTGTTTTTACTGGATATGCTATTTTCCACTGCACTCTGCTAATAGAAACCAGACATTTGCAACTCACTCAGTCAGATGTTAGAATTCAAAATGTTCATTTGACAACTTGAAATAGTGAAGGCATTTATCTGTACTGTAAGCTAACTGAAGTTGTGTTGCTCTGTTCAGGCCTACAGACTGGAGCCCCTCATCCTCAAACATTACAGCAATGTTGCACCTGTTCAGATAAACTGGTAAGACCTTACATCCTGTAACACTTGATGTTATCCCTTGTACATACGCACATATTGTTTTCAGAGTATGTTCTGAATGTTTGGGGGTATATGTTCTCTTATCAGGTGTAGCGCCACTAACGCCACATCGTACGATGAGATCCGGCCTACCTTCCTGAACCCAGTGAAAGACCCGACGTCTGACACTGAGAGCATCCCCAGCCCGAGCACTTCTCCTGTACTCGTCCGCAGGCACTACGGAGAGTCCATTACCAATCTGGGCAAGGCCAGCATAATGGGTAAGACGCTACCATCACTTTTCAAATTCTGGTCCAAACTCTGCTCCGATGATGCTCAATCATTTCTGCCAAACACGATATTGCACTTTGTGTTTCCATGCGTGTTTGTTTTCGTAAGAATGTCACTAACATTTTATCCAACATGATGCAAGAATAAATGTTTTTTCCCGACCATAATAAGACTTGAGGCATTGCACAGACATTGCACATTTTTGTTAACAGACTCAGAGAGTTTATTTAATTTATCATTTTGGTTGTGTATGTATATATGTTTTATTTATTTAGAATAATTAAAACACAATTTCACATTCCTATTCCAATGTCTGAATATCTTTAAGAATTAAAAGTTCATTGCTCTTTTAAAGGGTGTACTTTGCATTATTATGCTATTATATTGTCATTATATCAGTGGCATAAAATGGTCTTCAAATGACAATAATATCGTTTATCACAATCATTTCTGGGACAATATATCATCCAACAAAAGTAGTTATCATGATAGGCCTACCTACCGGTGAGGAATACAGTACCTAACAGTATTTAGGACTCTATGTG
This sequence comes from Sebastes umbrosus, assembly GCF_015220745.1. Taxonomy (NCBI): domain Eukaryota; kingdom Metazoa; phylum Chordata; class Actinopteri; order Perciformes; family Sebastidae; genus Sebastes; species Sebastes umbrosus. The sequence continues at coordinate 17,117,880 of NC_051284.1, forward strand.
TGTAATATGATGATTACTGTCTACCAGTTCAGAAGAGTTGAAAAATTGTTGAATAAAACCAATAGTAAAGCCGTATTTAACTACTGAAGCATGTGTGAGAATAGACTACTATGACGAAAGGTGTCTGTGAAGATATTCTCTTTTTTAATACATACTTTTTTTTCTACAACTAGCATAGACAGTAATGGGGAAACCAGGAGAAAGAGCTGAGCAAATTAAATTTCACTCTGGAGATAGTCCTTATTGCATAAGTAAAATCTATTCTCTCTCGTGAGGTTCAATATTTGAAGTAATGTGAGATGCTCACTTACTGCGTCAACAGTGCCATCATGTGGAGGGATGGAGAATGGGCTCATACACCTTGCTTCCCCTATACTTTGAAATAAATTGAATATGAAAAATAAAAAGCCTTACTACCATTCTTTTTGTCTTGCTCTGAACCACATCCCACCCAGCAATTTATCTATTTTTGTTTCTCTCTTTCTTCCATACTCACAATGTAGGAGCGGCGAGCATAGGGAAGGGCATCGGAGGCATCCTCTTCTCACGTTTCTCCCGCTCCAACAGCCAGCCCTCAGTTTCGTTAGGACTGGACGGAGGGCCGAACGCTGAGGAAGAGGAGCAGAAGCGGACAGAAAGCCAGTCAGCATACGGCCTCTCTACCCTGATTCGGCCCACCTCGCCCATTACTGACACATCATGTTAGTTCACTTAACACTAAACAATCACAGAGAGAGACTCACATTTGTTGGTGGGTTGAGAAGGTACAAATAACGTCTCCGTTTCTTGTCTTCCAGTGGAGCTGGAGCGGCGTGTCGACTTTGAGCTCCGAGAGGGTCTGGTGGAGAGTCGCTATTGGTCAGCGGTGACCTCACACACAGGCTACTGGTGCTCACATGACATAGCGCTCTTCCTGTTGACCTTCATATACACGCAGAAGACGACACCCTCTGACCCAGCAGAAGACGCTCCGGATCCAGACTGAGGCAGCACACTGGTTACAACATATACACACTTGAATGGTGTCTTATAACCCTGAAGGGTTTTGTGTCGCCTTCTTGACAAGACACGACAATAAACCTCATTCATTTATTTTTCATGCACACAACCTGCTCAAATACAATAATCTTTTTTTCCCCTATATCTCCCTGTGATCCAGCTCTTTTAACACTTGAGAATCATTACTGACAAACTGACTTAATTCCAAAATGTGCATTTTTTTTGTCTCTTTTTGTGTAGTTTGTACACAGTTGCACACCCTAAGGGTGACAATGTTGGACTAGGAACCCCTAAGGAGGTGCACCCTTTGCCAGTATGACCACGAGCTACATATACACATGGAATAAGAGTCTAATGATGCAGAGGAATTTGCTGCACACGGAGGAAGAGTTCTAGCTTCGTCCCCAAGTCTTCAACCTTAAACAGCTGCAGCCTGTTGATAAAGTGTCCATATATTCCCTGTTGATCAGCGCTTAAATCTAGCGTCCGTCCCGCAGACTCATCCTGGAGCCTTGTGACACACTTGCCTGACTCTCGGTCACTGAGGCTTTCGAGTTCTGTGTCTGTTTCTTTTTAGCTTTTTCCTTTGTTTTTACATTAAGGAGAAAAAATATATAATTGTCAAAAGAAAAATTAGTTTTATCTTTTAGAATAAACCTTTCAGCCACTACATCTCAAAAACTTAATGCTAACAAGCGAATGCAATGCCTTTTCAAAATTAGCCAAATAATACTACTCGTGCAGAATATTTCTGTTTAGTTTTACAAACAAAAACTTAGGGCATTATCCCTTTAATAATGTTTTGGAAGTATGAAGAAAGACATTAACAAACATTATATTTTTAGTTTGTTTTTCTTCATCTTATGATTTGTTTTATGTTTGCCTCTTTTTAACATTGTTTGAAAATAGATATGCACCAAATAAAACATGAACAAAACGCCACTTTTATATATACTACAGGTCAACTAAAACAGAATGTGTTTCATTTTCTGCAAACAGTACATTTTTTTGTTAAAGTAGCAGGCACACAATGTCTCTTACTAACACAACAATGACAGCTAAACATCCTACAGGACATTATTAGTTCCCATTTGCTGTACATACAGAGGTTTACAACCACATGAGGCATTTTATCATGTCTACACTCTCAAACAAGAGGTCGGACATGTATAGTTATTTTCTTACACCCAGTTTATTTTTTAAAATCTCTTGATGATGTCATTTACAAGACGAGGTCTCACCCAAAAACAATCACAGTCATAATGCTTCTATACTAAGGATGCGCTCTGGAGAGAATTTTCTGTGCTATATCTTTATATTGATATCCAGATGAAATCAGTGGTACTAGATGTATTTTTTCTTAAAAACAAAAGAAATATTTTTCCTAGTGATTTTCAGGCTCTTGTGGATATAAACCTGGATCTCATCTCTGGGAAAGTGGGATTCAAACTTGCGGCCAAATAACATTTATGTGTCTAGCTTATTAGCTGCGTGGCATTAGTCATTCTAAGGCATACTTCATGGAAAATTGGCCTATAGGGTAAAAATAGCTACATGGCACACAAAAGTTAATTGCATTTCTTTTGCCTTCTTTGTGACCAACTCACACTTTCCTCATTTGAGCAACGGATATGTCAGCTTATCTTTTTATTTGTGTGCAAGAAGGGTTTCTTTAGTCTTAAAAAACTGTATTTTCCAGCCACCAGACGTGTGTCATTGCCTAATTGACACTATTTGCAAATTTTACTCTAAAAATAAAAAATGTGGACAACTGGAGATTTTTGTTTTCTAAAAATGACCTGCTGCTTGTCATGATTCTTGCCTTAGGTTTGTCGGAGCAGTTATAAAAAAAAAAAAAAAAAATCACTCCTGCAAAGATGAATCTGTTTAAAAAACACGCCCAGTAATGAATATGCAGAAGTTAGACTCACTTTGCATGGTGTCATATTAATAGTAAATGGATGCTGGAGCAAGAAGACATTGCAGAGAGTGCCAAGACACATCTAAAAAAAACTGCTTTGTGTTCTTTGTCGAGTAGAAAACCACTCATGATTGTTTATGGACTTCTAATGAAATCAAGACATTTTGCAATGGATGAAGAAATGGAATTACCCCCAGATTGGAGTTAGTCACATGTGACAGACTTGATCATTGTCAGTGTCAAATTTTCTTTGTGTCCTACTTGTTGTAATATCGTAGTTTTCAAAGAGCTTATTTTTTAATTTGTTGTGGTGCAAGATGCTGCTTTACTGTTCCACACAATCAAGGGCTGTTGTCGACTGATCCACCACTGAATGGAATCCATTTATTGGTATTTAATGTCTGTGTTAATTATGCAAAGGCCTACTGGCTGAAACCAGGCTGCCTCTCAGACGACCAGATAGGTCACCGGGAAGTAGTGACAAATAAGGGAGAGTGATATGAAAGCATTTCTATTTCTAATCTGGTGGATCTTGCCCATTCATCTGCTATGAATTGCACAGAAATTATGTAGAAAACCGCCCGTTGTTTATTTTATTTTTGCTGAGCATGTGTTACATTGCAGCAGTAGATGCAGAAAGCGATTTTAACATTGGATAGTAGGCATGCAGTTTACCTTGGAGACCTTAGACAATGTAATGCAAAATACAAGGACAGTTCCATTGTTGCCTCCGTATCTTTAAATCACACTGTGTGGACAGACCATCGTCGTAACACTGACAACAATGTTCCTGCCAGTGTTTCCAAAATGTATGTGAACTTTTGCACATTTTTCATTCTAGCAATTCTTGATTCAAGCACAGGTTTTCAACTGTGTTCACTCTGCTTGCAAACTGGAGAGCATTAAAGGGGACATATCATGTTCATTTTCAGGTTCCTACTTGGATTTGGGGTTTCTACTAGAACATGTTTACATGCTTTAATGTTCAAAAAACACTATTTTTCTCTCATACTGTCTGACTGAATATACCTGTATTCACCTTCTGTTTGAAACGCTCCATTTTAGCGCCTGTCCCTTTAAGACACCCCATCCCAAAAAAGCCAGGCCTGCTCTGATTGGCTTGTGAGAAAAATATGTTGCACAGATGCAAAGGTCGTTTTCAAGCCGTGGGTGATATATTCTAATCAAAGAGTATAGAAGCAAAGAGACGAAACTCTGGTGTATTTTGACAACGGCTGCTGCTGCCGCCATTTTGGACTGAAAATGCTTATTATATTTATAGTATTTCATTGATTAACACTGGCAATTTCGGTAGAATATGACAACAGAATAGAAATCATTTTGTTTTACTTTTGTACGGCACTTTTTAGGTGGACGTCTTACTGGCGTCAGGTAGTCACTTTCAGTCCAAAATGGCGGCTGCTGGGCGCTGATGTTGAAATGGAACGAAAAATTGACTTTGGCAATATACGTTCTTTGTTCTAATGAGCCTGTATGTGACATAGGAAGGGGAGCTAAATCTGATTGGCTTGTTGAATCATGTTTTTCTGATCTAGGCAGCCCCACAAAAAACTGACTGGGTCGTCTTATTTCACGTTTGTGGGTTGTTAGGACCTCGAGATACCCACATGTATGTGCACAAGCACTGGAAAAGTGAGTTTTTCATGATATGTCCCCTTCAAGATACATCGTACTGTTGACCATATGAGCATTTAATGCACAGCATTTTGAATGATGACAGTATATTTTTTCTTGTTAAAGGCACCACAAGCATCAGGGACATGTCTGCTGTTACATGTTTTGTCCATTCAACACCGCTGTTGACGCCAGTTTGAAGCCATTATTAAGTAAAAGAATTGTCACAGATGTGTTTTTGTCAGTCTTTAAAATGTTCAGAGCTAATTAAGGAAGGGCCTGCAGCCATATGTAATCAGTCACTGGGTGAGAAAGAGAAATAAGCATGGACATTTGGGGCGTATTGAATGAGATGTGTTAAATTTGTGAACCACTGTTGCTCTAAATTTGAATGGATGTCCGGAAAAGTGTTTTTGTCTGTCCTTAGAGCTGTGCAATAACCCATGCCTGTAATGGATTCTAACTGCCATCCAAAGCACTGTATTTATTTCCTTTTATTAAAGCATTTCTTTTTTGGATACAATGACTACTTCTTCTTCTCAATCTGTCACATCCCACTGATGATAATAGGGAAAAAACTATTGAGCTTGCTGTCGCGTAGGAGGAGGTAGAAATCACCAGAGGAAGATGGTCTCATTGCTCATTTCCAGACTGATTTTGGAGGACAATAGAGCTGCTTGTTTCGTCTGAAACTCAGATCGCATTCTTTCCGAGGCACCCCCTGGTGTGAATAACAAAGCTGACTTATGGATGGTGAATAGGCTGCATTGTAATCCACAAGCAGTCATGGCTTCCATATGAGTTACTAGCGCTTTAATGCAGTTTAGCAACATCTGCAAAGGCAACGCTCACAGATGGGACCATTTAGAACAGAGGTGAATCTCATAAATAATGCATCTGGCCCTGCTGTTCTGTGTTTGTCCAGAAGAGGTCAGTCATCTATAGGTAATACTGGAACAAAGACCCCCATTGACCATCTGTTGTCCCCTATTTCCATTTATTTCCTTTATAATTGAGCTATTTTGTCAGTTGTTAATGCTAATGTAAGGAAAAAGTATTAAATTGGCATACATTAAATACATTTTACCCTCTCAAATACCACCAACTACAATCCAAATGCTGAAAAACAGACTTTTTTCCCCCAAATATGACTCATGCAGACAGTGTAGACCCTCCCCTCACATCCTCCATCTCTTCTTTCTCCCTTCACCTCCTCATCGACATCATCCACAGCAGCCGAGCCAACTCTCCTCTCCATCTCCTGCTCTGCATCTGACTGACTCAAATGTTTACTCTGCAATTAAAACACAGCCTATAAAAGGCAATGGGTCGGGTGCCAGACACTGACGAGGGGGTCAGCGCTGCAGGGAGAGGAGAGGAGAGGAGAGAGGTTATAAATCGCTTTGATGCAGCCCGTAGTCTGAAGGCCCAGATTCCTGAGCTGGAGGATTGGAGCTGAGCGAGTTCACTGCGGTACCGAGCCAGAAACACTGATGATTCATGGGTCTTTATACTGCAGACCAATTGGACAGAGTGTGTGTGTTGGAGTGCATATTGTGCTTTGGAAAGAAAGGAGACAGCAGCCCCCAGCTGATCATTTGTTTGAATGCACTCATGAAAATGCCATTATTCATCCGTAGCGGTGAAGACGTGAGCAACAACCTGCAAGATGATATCATCTTCAGTGTCTTGCTATTTAATGGATGAAGAAAGTTATGATCTACAATTACAATTTTGAATTTGGTGCATGTAAGAAAACATTCATAAACACATGAAGTTGACCTGCACATGGTTATTTTCTCATAGATACAGGGCTATATTTGGGAGACTACTGCAGACGGTTTTAGATGTCTATTGGCAAATCAAAGTCAACTGTTATTGAGTTTCAGTAATTTAATGACTTTCTGGTAATGACTGGCCTTGTGTGAGAGCTGAATATAGTTTGTGCATGCAGGAGAAGGAGTGTCATATGTGAAATCAGGTGAAGTAACCAAGTATATTTATGTATTTGTGGTACTTAAAGTACAATTTGGAAACACTGGTAGCAGACTTTATACTTCCCTCCTCTCCATTTTGTGAGGTATGTACTAATATATTAGGAAAAAAATAATGAAATATCATGTATTTCTTCACGTTAAAACCCCAAAGAGTATGTGAAATAGTTTGACAGACTTCCACCTGGACCAGCTAAACAGCATGCTGCTTCAACATATGTAATGTGTCAGTAGATATATCTGTATACCTTGGCTAATTTCTACACTTCACAGTCTTCCACTGGGGGATTATAGTCCAAATTAATGTGTCTACATTGAAAGGAAAAACACTTAAATGGAGAAATCTTTCAGTTATTAAAAACTGTTAAAGTGACAAAAGCAGAATGTCTTGTTATTTTGTGCTGTAACTCCGTCCCGGGGCTAAAGACCCAGAGGTCCCTGGATGCTGCTGCTTCAAGGCTCAGCAGCATTATTGCCATAAAAGGCAGCTTGAGATCTTCACTGCATGTCCATTATCCACATAGCGTTGATTTTTGTACTGTAGAGGGCTGCAGTTTGACCAAATCCTTAATAAAACACATATTCAAACGCAAGCCATGTCTTATACTGTTCACATGTATATACAGTATTGCTTAGAGCTATTGTTATGAATATTTTAGCAAGCTAAAAGTGATATTGACACTAAAACTCACACTGATTTTGGCAGATAACTCTTAAAAGTCTATGTCAAGAGGTAAATATTGTTTGTATTACTTGCCGGCGCCTCTAATCACTAGTTAAAGGTGCTATTGATAACATTGATAACATTCAGCCACTAGATGTCACATTCACCCTCCCCCCGTTCCATTGCATTTACTTCACAACAAGTCGTTGCCAGGCACTTACTGTCAATACCGCCATTTATCCGTTTTTTTTCCACACTAACTGAGTTACCACGTGATAGCCACATCGTTTTACTATTGCTTCACAAACCTTGTCAGAAGTGGCAACCAAAAGTTCAGATATCTTCCACAGAGATAAACAAAACATTCATTTCAGACCCACCAATTTTTTAAAAAATGATAAATTTTTCAGGAAAAGCCATAATTATTATTTTTTAAAGGGACTGTTTGTAACTTCTTAAGCGTGGGTCGGTGTCTCACGCGTGCTCGCATATGCGCGCTCGCGTGTGTCTGCGCTGTTCAGACAAGACTCCAACACAAACTACACGGAAGCACCAAAACCACAAAGTTATATCTAGTGAGGCCCGTCTTGCAAAACAGTGTTGGCCGTGGTCGGAGGACGCGGGTGAGACCGTAGCTTTGGTCTCCAGGGCCGGAGTCTTTGCTCCTCTGCCTGCTTGCCTTCACTCAGCTCACTCCACCTCGCGTGCATGCGCGCACACTATAACACTGCAGAAGACTTCGTAGCTCTGAGAATATCTAGTGAATGTACAGTGGACGATTGTGCAGAAATAACTGCTGCAGCTCCTCCAGACCAGCAGAGGTTTTCCGTGTCTTGTGAAGTGACGGGGCTCCGAAGCGAGAAACGTTATCGTCTCCGACCGGGTGCCGGTGTCTTCCCTGTTCCGTCTGACCGCGGTCGGGAGGCTGAGGCAGGAAAAGCCAACACTAGGATCAGCAGTGATTCATGGAGAGACCTCCGTCTGGTCAGCTAACATTACTGCCAAGCAGGTGAAATATAGAGTGATATTGTGGTTTTAACTGACGTGTGTCGCCTCACTGTTTTGAGCGATGCTCGTTCATGTCTATTTAGAGCGAGCACAAGCGCAAACCCGACGCTGACTTTCTTTGACTTAACGGCCACAGGTGTCACTGTTAACAAGCATTTCTGATTCTTACAAACAGTCCCTTTAAATATTTGTCTGCGTAAAAATATTGTCAAAAAGCCCCTTAAAAAAGAAATAAAATGTAATATCCGAATGATAGGGTTAACCCTAACCCTAATGATTAAATATTGAGGATTTCTGTAGTTTAAACCCTCCAACAGTATGTGGAGTAGTTAGAAAAATAAAATTAAAATAAAAATCACACGAATACCAGATTTTTTTTTGTCTTTAATGAATTACAGAAGTGGAAACACTTTTAAAATTGTTCTTAACAGTTTTAAAATATATGTTAATGCTGATTATCTACCAAATTACTGGTCAAATAATGATAGAATAGCATGACTTGCAATTCTACAAAGTGGCTCTCATAGTGAATATAAAAGGTCAAAAAGGGAGAAGTAACCCACAGTTCCCACTCACTATTCTTTTTAAATATTTGTCTACGTAAACATGTTGTCAAAAAGCCCCTTTAAGGTCCAGAATAAAATGTAATATCCGAATGATAAGGTTAACCTTAACCCTAATGATTAAATAATTAGGATTTCTGTAGTTTAAACCCTCCAACAGTATGTGGAGTAGTAAGAAAAATAAAATAAAAATAAAAAATCACATGAATACCAGATTTTTTTTTGTCTTAAGTGAAATTACAGAAGTGGAAACACTTTTAAAATTGTTCTTAACAGTTTTAAAATATATGTTAAGGCTGATTATCAAACCACATTACTGGTCATATAATGATAGAAAGCATGACTTGCAATTCTACAAAGTGGCGAATGAATATAAAAGGTCAAAAAGGGAGAAGTAACCCACAGTTCCCTAACACTATTATTTTTTTGTCTGCGTAAAAATGTTGTCAAAAAGCCCCTTTAAAAATGATAAATTTTTCAGGAAAAGACATCATTTATTTGTATTATTATTATGATGTTTTAAATATTTGTCTACGTAAAAATGTTGTCAAAAAGCCCCTTTAAGGTCCATAATAAAATGTAATATCCGAATGATAGGGTTAAAGGGGATAGGGGATAAAAATCACATGAATACCAGATTTTTTTTTTTGTCTTTAGTGAAATTACAGGAGTGGAAACATTTTTAAAATTTTCCTTAATAAAAATATGCTGATTATCAGACCAAATTACTCATCAAATAATGATAGAATAGCATGACTTGTACTTTCTACATATAGTGGCTCTCTGGTGGTGATGAATATAAAAGGAAGTAACCCACAGTTCCCACTCACAGGTTCCCTGGTTGTGTGTGTGTGAGGTGACAGTACACCAGTAGGAGACCAGTATAAAGCTCCCAGTATCTGAAAGGAAAAGTGGGATTGTAGCAGTGTGACGTGATCCTGTGCTGGAAAAGAGGAGGAGGGAGAAGTAGAGAGAGGAGGACGGCTGGACTCCATTAAGCCTGAAGCCTCCACAGGAAAGCTGTTACTGGGATACTTCACTTCTTCAGCGAGTTCTTCTGGGGGATTTCTTTCTGTTTTTATCGCCCTAAAAAACACTTTCTACATGATTTAAAGACGGGGAACTTGTTGTGTACTGTGTTAGTCGACTGTTTAACCTCTTTGTGAAGGTGAGTACAACAAAATGTTCGTGCTAGCTGTGAAACATGAAGTCTGTTTGTCGAGTGTGTTACATTTTAACCCAGTTGACAACTCTTTACCTCATTTGTAGCGTTTTTTTCTGCCTTTTTAACACATTTTATACATTAATTTACAGCTTTACCGAACCGACTGAGTGAGTGAGTGAGCATGGAGCTGTTTGGAGCTGTTTAGTGTGAGACTCTGCTTGCATAATGAACTCCCTATTTGTCCTTTACCGTTATTTCTAACAGGTGAACCGGCACTTTAGCGGATATAATGGCTTGTTGAACTTGTTATAAGCCTTTGTTCCGACGGGTTTATCGATCAGACTGGCTGTTTGTGATCACCAGGCCACTTTGTGTGTGCTGGACAACCTCACATCAAGAGGATGACAGAGAGATAGGCTTTAATGCAACTTTGTTTTTTTGGTAGTGACTTCACTTTACACAACAAGGGCGCGTCTTATTCCTCTGCAAAGATCCACAGTGATGGTTTAGTTCACCTTCATCCCTTTCTAACTCCTCTTTGAGGGTCAAATGTGCATTAGTGAGCTAAAATGACCTCATCTGCTATACCACTATATTCCCATAACTGCATGCTAATGTTGGGAGAAGTACATCTATTACCTCTATTAAACTTTACTTCCTTCACTAGAGTACAAATAACAATAGCAGAATGGAATAATACTCCAAGTTCTGCTTTCAAAGTGGTACTGGATCAGCAGCAAAAATATATTTACTGTATATATAAGTATTGAAAGTACTCACAATGAAGGACGAACCTTGTTAGGAGTGGGCATTATCAATATCTATCATGGTATGTCATTTTATATCATGATTATTGATATACCTATGTTAGGGCTGGGTGATATGGCCAAAATCTACTATCACGATATAGGTAATTTCATATCTTGATAACAATATATATCACAATATAGCATGTTTTCTGGCAATTCCATTAGTCTATATGCAATAACAACATGGTAAAGCCTATTTTTGTACACTCCTGTGTGAATTCCATACTTGACAAATGAAAAGCAAAGATCCACAGTGATGGTTTAGTTCACCTTCATCCCTTTCTAACTCCTCTTTGAGGGTCAAATGTGCATTAGTGAGCTAAAAGACCTCATCTGCTATACCACTATATTCTCATAACTGCACGCTAATGTTGGGAGAAGTACCTCTAACTTTACCTACTTCACTACTAGAGTAAAAATAACAATAGCAGAATGGAAAAGTACACCAAGTTCTGCTTTCAAAGTGGTACTGGATCAGCAGCAAAATATATTTACTGTATATATATAAGTATTGAAAGTTCTCACAATGAAGGATGAACCTTGTTAGGAGTGGGCATTATCAATATCTATCATGGTATGTCATTTTATATCATGATTATTGATATACCTATATTAGGGCTGGGTGATATGGCCAAAATCTACTATCACGATATAGGTCATTTCATATCTCGATAACAATATATATCACAATATAGCATGTTTTCTGGCAATTCCATTAGTCTATATGCAATAAAAACATGGTAAAGCCTATTTTGTGTACACTCCTGTGTGAATTAAATACTTGACAAATGAAAAGTATTTTCTCATTTGAAGAACTTTAGTGCAAAATGAGCATAACAGTTTAAGTGAAATTATAGAGCAAACAGAAATGAGGCTTAGCCTATATTGCGATGGGAACCATATATCGATGGCAAATCAGTTGAAAAAGTGTTTATGGATAAAGAAATCAGGTGAAAATCCAGTGTATTCTATCCCCCTCAAATACGTAGATAAACTTTTCTTACGATTTTGTTTTGTACCTCGCCCACATTGCTCAAACTCCACACCGTGTGACGCAAGCTTTTTATTATAAATCTGTGATCCCAGTCCCAGCTGACATACAGTAACCCTGATGACATCACTATGACACCATCAGGGTTCCTTTTTCAGACTTTGGAAAACTCTTCCAGACATGACACACCGGGTTGAGTAATACCAACGTAGATATCGCGGGAGTGCCCCTTCTTTAAAAGGATAGCTACCACATTATTGTATAATGGTATGGCAAAATCTCTGATGGTAGAAACATTTTCTATGTGTTTATAGTGTTTGAAAGTATTAATGCTTTTCTGTATAATCACTATTTTAATAGCATAGTATGTTTAGGTGGTGCCCAATCCAGTTCCCTTTTCTATTCCCTTTTGGTTTGTTTAAATCAGTGCATCGTTTTATGAATTAATCACATGTTTTGAATGTAAAATCTGCAAAGTAACCAGCAACTACAGCTGTCAGGTACTGTTAATGCAAAGGAGTATAAATGTATAGTTTTAGCATATATTGAGAAATGAAAGTACTTCAGTAAAGTACTGTGCTCAAGCACAGTATTCAAGTAAATCTAAGTTAATTTTACACTCCTCTTAAGTGTACGTACGCAGAATTATCAGCCTAGAGTCTGCTTGATGTTTAACAAGGTACAGTTCTTTCTCAAGACCTTGCATGCATGGGCTTTGCACCATACGTGTTCCTTTCCGGAGGGTCAAAAGGTCACTCCTCACTCCAGTGTGACAGAAGTTTAGCTGGACCTTCTCCCCTCCTGACTGTGTGGGTCTGTTTGGCAGGATGGCGCTGGACGGGATCCGGATGCCCGATGGCTGCTACGCCGACGGGACGTGGGAGCTGAAGATGCATGTCACCGACCTCAAAAGGGACGTGTCGCTGAGGGTAACTGGAGAAATCCACATCGGAGGAGTCATGCTCAAACTCGTGGAGAAATTAGGTACGTATGCATGCTGCGGTCACGCTGGGGGCAGAGCAGTTCACAAAGCAGCTGATCGAAAGTATAATAAACAGGCTTAATCTTAGTCTTTATTGACTAATTTTGACACGATATAAATGACAGCAATTCACCGTGAGTCTGCAGATTTCAGATTTGCAATAGAGCGGATATGGTGAGCAGCACTGAAAGCCATTTCCTTTGACCTCTGACCCCGTACCATCCTGCCAAAGCAGGATTTCTGTGTGTGTCAATGGCTGACTTGTGTTATTTGTTCATATTTGTTGGGCTATAAATACCTCTTTTTTTCAAAATAGTTACCATTCTGAGAAGTGAGATTCCACTCAGTAAATACCACTCTTCTATGGTAGGCTACAAACTGTTTCTCAATACTGGCTAAAGTTAAAAAACAGACATCTTTGTCAAGTCTGGGAACTCTTTCTGCCAGAAACACTGAGACTTATTGTGCAGCAGACTATTTAATGAATATGGAGATTTAGCTATCTTTGACCTTTGTTGCATGACACCAGCTCAAACGCTGGTTTGTGGACTTGCCTCTCAGGGGTTAATATTCCTCTTTGTTACCCTGCAGTGTATATGGGTCAGTAACCCAAGGTATAAAGAAACCATACACAGCTTCCCTCCCCCCGCTGTATCACACACTGTTCTGTAACTGCAAGTTACGCACTTGACAAGTTTGGGTGCAAGTAAGCATAAGAGTCCTCTGTTCCAGCCACTTGAACACTGCCCTGTTTCATATAGGCTGGAGAAAGTTCTGTGCCGGCAGTGCGATCTGGGGAGTGACAGTGTGTTGTGTTTTGATGGTGCTTGAGTGCTCGGCATTCCTGCAGCGCTCCAAGGTTTTATTCCCTGCCCATGGTCCCATTTTTAGCTCTCCTGTTAGAGCTCCGCATAATTGAGGTCTTTGTTCTCTGTGGTCGTCTGTGCAGCTGAGCAGCATCTATGCTGGGCGAGTGCGGCGTTGCAGCCGCGCGTGGGATGACGTGAATTCAGCGGTCCTCCCACCTAAACTCCACTCAAGGCCTTATCCATTGTTTGAGTTGTGTTTGCGCTTTTTGTTAAGGTCTGGTTGAAGGGTATGACCTTTCTTGATGTGACACCTTCTCTGAGGTGTATTGTGGGGAAAGTCAGTGGTGGCTGTTTGTGTCATAAAAGTTGGATGAATGAGGCATAAAAGTGTGTTAACTTTGTAATTTTGGTGGGTTTTATTGTAATAGAAATCAAATTTTGCTTTGTGTTTGGAATTGAATCAGTTGTATTACAGTTATATTGAGTTGACATGCGTCATTATGGTGTGATGGGAGTTTTCCTTTTGTTTTCCTCATTCCTAATTTCTGTTTTGCTTTTCTTAAGGATGTAGCTGTTTTGCTGCTGGCTTGTCCTTTTTTATCTGTTCAGGATTCCGGTGGTTTGAGATGTTGACGTCTGCAGTTGACAATAGTTTTGTTGACCATGCTTGGCTGTTGTTGCGTCAAAGTAAAATAACAGGACATGGGTGTGCATGGTTATTCCACTGTCTAATAAAAAAGTTCTGTAATTTCAGCCTTGGTTACTATTCTTAAATCCCCTCCACTTTATTGTACTAATACCACCATTACTGCAGTTAAATTAGCTCACTGTAGTATGCTTAAAGGTAATAGACCCTCTTACTGAGAAGCAGAACTGACATTAAGCTGCTCTGTGAGTGTTTGAGAGTGTATTTGTGTGTCTTTACTGGTGTGGGGACATTTCATTTGACTGCCATCTCCCTCCTACCCTCGGTCAACACGTTGTTTTCCGTTGTAATCATTAACCTGTCGACAACGTGGGTTTTTCCACATGGCCACACAGTGCAGGAAACTGTACACTATTCATGTGACGCACAATACTTTGTGTTTGGAACAGGCAATGTCCAGTAGAGTCCAGAAAATATACATTTTCTTAGTGATCATTTGGGACAGTTTAGACAAAACCCTCGCTTTAAATGTGTCCAAGTAACAACATCTTAAATGCTTTTTCAGCGGAGAATTCCTGATAAAAACCAAACACCACGCTATGTATTAATGTGTTAGAGTACAATCTGAGGCGATTGGAAACAATCTGTGCGAGATAATGAGATTAAACGTTATGAGATTAAAGAAAATGGGAGGCAAACTGTTCTCATGTGACACCCTTCAGGTCTTTCTTGTGTCAGTAAGCTGTCTCTATACCTCCCAGCTCTCACTGGTGACAGTGTTGCACAAGTCCTCACTGGACACCTCTGGAGTGCTGTCACATACCTTCTGCTGGATTATCTGATAGCTTGGATCTGGTGGTTATACATAGACACTGTACATGTGCAAATGGACATGCACATATAAATGGCGCTGTGAGAGAAGACACGTAGATACCACAGAGTTTTGGCAGGCGATGTGTTCGTCTCACATTGAAAGGACATCCTGGTGCAATGACGAATCTCTCTCTGTACTTCCCCGCTCTCTTTCTGTCCTTGGTCTCTGACACTCCAAATGAAGGACCTCTTGTGATTCAGTAATTGCTTTCCACATTTGTTGCTGTATGCTGGAGTTTTTTACCGCAGTCATTTGTAACTGCAAAAGCAGTATGTTTGTGTGAAAATGTCCCGTCAGCTGTCTTCTGTACGACGGCCTGTGTTCTCATTAGTAATATCTGTGCGCTTGTTTCCACACGTGAGCAGGGTTGTGTGGGTCGGTGGGTGTGTCTGTCGCCCACATGTATCCTGCATCCATCTTTCAACTCTTCCTGTCAGCTGCGGATCTTTCGTCCACATTGCGTGCACGCTCGAAATGGCCTTCGATAATGGATTAAATAGACAAATGCCAGGAAGGCACTTAGCTATTGATCACAGCGGCGAACGCTGCTTCCATTTCCCCCGCAGCCCTCCAAGAGAGCAGTATTTAAAGCCAGTTGATTCACCACCGCCTGGTCCCCCGCTTCTGTAATCCTTTCATCCCTCCTTGCTTACCATCACTGCTGCTTTCTCCGACTTTGTTGATGTTTTCCAAAAGTGGTGCCCTTCCTCTCTAAAAGCTAATATCGCCATTTAGAAGGGAAAACAAATATTGCACAAACAACATTAGCTGGCGGGAGATTTATTGGATTTGAAGGGATTGTTCCCAAGTTACATTGCTTGTATGTCTGGTAAACTGTGGCTTACAGTAAGCGATCAGTGTTTCACACAAATGCATTGTTGTTTTGCACACGCTTGAGGTGGAAAGGCCAGCTTTTTTTTTTAGTAATAATGGTGTACTCCATGCCCCTGGAGTCAAGGCTTCATGGTACATGTCCACAGGGGTGTTTTTTTATTGCATTGGGCGCCTGATGGGCTGCCACGAGACAAAGGCACTAGGCACCTGATTGGACAAGGCTTTCCCTCGTGGGCTGCTGCTCACAGCTTTCAAACCGGAACCAACATGGCAGCTTGTTTGGAAACGTTCTTCTCTTGTATAGTTCACCGAAATGTGTTTCTGAAAACCTTTTATGGGAGAAGTAAGCCATGCAGTTGCTAAATCTGTCTTTATTTTGGATCGACAACGGTTAGTTTAAAAGTTTCTAAGGAGTTTCCAGAGGCGGCGAGTCGTGCCGGATGCCCGTGATTTGCATAAAGTAGCCTAGACCTCAACTTTATGCAAATGAGGAGCGGCCAACGTGGCGCCCCGTCTCTCGAATCGCGCCGCCACGCTACCGGATGCATAGCACGGCTGCTTACATAGACAATGAATGGGAAGCGTGGAAAGGACGGAGGCTGTGGACATGTAGCATAAGACTGTCAAGTGTGTATATATATGTAAACCAATTTTAGCTAATTGTGCTAACCACTGAAAAGGCATGTCTTGGAATGAGCAGCATGAGTAGCAAGCAAACGTAAATGATTGGCTGGAGGTACCCTGGTAGTATTGGCTCTGCTTAGCCTCACAAAAGACAGCTGAGGGACTGGATGGAGGAGAAAATGGGAGGGAAAGGGAGAGGGGGGAGGGAGGTGTGTGGACTGAGAAGGGCCTGAGCGTTCTCTCTCTCCGTCTCTCCTCGTTGTGACGTTAGCCACGCTGCTAGAATTCCATAAAAGTCTTCGATGAAGCAGGAAATGACCTCCTGTGTTTGGCATGTTGTTCTCTGGTCCCTGCCGTCATTGCTGGATTCTCCGCTGCTTGCTTCATCCACCTCCTCCCCCCTCTCCCTGTCAACTCCCTCTTTTCCTTTCTCTCTGCGTTCACCCTCCTGTCTCGCTCCCCCCTTCATCTAAATATATATTTTTTTTAATTTTGTCTGACTTTTTTTTGGCAGCCATTGATCCGCTCCTCCAGCCACGTAGCAGGGCTTAATAACCAATAGAAATTGAAGTACACATTGTTCACTTTCTCGTGGTTTCTGGACCAGGTTCATGTACGCTGACTGTTCAGTGTTCCATAAATAGAAGTTGAGCAAACTAATTGGCCTAGTGTGACTCTTGATAGTTCATGTGGTTGTTTCCAGTGAGGGGCCGGCAGTTTTTTGGCCGCCGTACCACCAGCCAGCCAGCCGCAGAGAACTTTCCCTGCTCGTCAGTGAAAATGTGTGTTTTGTATTTGCGATGACCTACATATATTCCCATCGCGAGTGAATCGGCGAATGTCATCCTCCCACATTCACTTTTTGCCAGAGCAAATCATGTGTGAAATGTATTTTGTAAGTAACAATAACTTACCCCAGATGCACCTCCTAACAAAACAGCAAGTTAAAGCTATAATGTTCAATTAGAAGTGATTTTCCTCTGAGCAGCTTTGGTTTTCAAGATAATGCTGTCAGCTATTTGAGTTCTGTGTCCTTTTTTTTTTTGTGATGCCAAGATGCTGACTGCTGGCGACCAAAGGGAGATGGCTTCAGTTTGACAATGGAGTGCAGGCTTCGTTAGGAAACAGACGCGATTTAACACAGGATGCTGAACTTCCTCTGGGCTTTTTTTATGCGCCTTCTCCCTTGTGCCTTCCTCGCATTCCCGCCTTCCTGTTCTCTCAGTGTCTATGGCAATTTTGAAGGATATGATTCTGTTGGGCAGAGGGGAAAGATGGGTCTTCAGTCCCTACAGAGAGAGAGAGATGAAGCGCTTAGATAGTTTAGTCATATCTGTCCCGATGATGGGAGAGCTGTGAACGTCTTTACATTCAATGTCGCACACCAGGAGAGTGATTTCTTTGATAGATGGTTATAACCACTTTCCCTCTCCTCGTATCAGCTTGCCATGACACACAGTTAAGATAGATCACGGTGTGTAATGAGACTCATTATTGTGACTGTGGAGCCATCTTAAATGTCTGGCATTATGAAGTGAGAAACGACCTGGCAGCCTGTGTGATCGTCCGGCTCTCTAATCTCTCTGACAGGAAGTAGTTAGCCTAAGTAGCGGTCCTGCCCAGGCCAGAGCTTTCCTGTTTCAGCAGCAAGATGCTGCAGTGATTGTGCTGTTCTGCACTCAAGACTTGTGCTCACACATGGACACACTGGCCATTATATTTACATACATAGAGAGTTAATTTTAGCAGCATCAGCAATCAGAATATTTTTATTATTTCTTTCTGTCACTTTCTGCTTGGCATCGCAGACGGTGGATTGAATGAAAAATGAAGTCAGAATGTCACATGTGCCACCATATGGACTAGATGAATGGTCCTTGGCTGATGCTTTAGTTCTATGATAGAGAATTTAAAGGAGACGGTGTCAAGGAAAGAAACCAGCTGTTGTTGTAAATCTGTGCTATCCTACCAAGTTTCTGTTAAGACTGAAATAAACTTGACTTTGACAGCTTTCAGTTTCAATGTAGTCCCTCGATAAATGGTCATGTGGGAACAGTATCAGCTGCTTAACCCTTTGAACTCTGCAATTGAAATGGTTCGCCAGTGCCTACATTGGTATTTTTTGCTTATTGTGATGTCATTTCTTGGAGTATCTTCAAATTCACAAAATTCTTCATATCCCTAAAATCTGTATTACCTAAGATAAAAGGTTATATAAGCCAATAAACCATAATAATTGACAAAAGAATTGAAATTGTGTCATAAATTAAAAAAAAATATACATGTTTGTTAATAAAAGGTTACTAAATAAACACAAAATAATTGATCCAAAAGATTTCTAAATGTAGAAACATGAACAAAATATTTTTCAACACTCCATAAGTTATTTGAACTATGCACATTTTTTTTGTTTTTTAGATCTGCTCATTAAAATGAGCATATCGTATAGTGCAAAAGCGTTTTAATAACATTCCGCATGTGACATAACTTAATGTCATCACGAGCGTACAACATGACGACGCTAAAGACAGAAGCCTTAGCTTTCTGCTGCAAAAAGAATGAATGCCCTAGCTATTATGTTTTTCATTTTAGATCGATCTCTCTGCGGGGAAATCTGGCGCCACCGCGTGTTGTCACCACGTTTTGTAATGCATGCAACGTAACGTAATGACGTCATCATGAGCGTACAACATGACGACGCTAAAGACTGAAGCCTTAGCTTTCTGCTGCAGAAAGAATGAATGCTCTAGCTATTATGGTTTTTAATTTAGATCTATTTAAACAGGATCATGCAAACAACGACCTGTCTGAGGTCCGTTTTTAAGGGGTTAATGCTCCAAATATCACCTGATGCATTATGCTGAACAGGTTAGGAAGGTATCTAGAAATTGTGGACACTTTACAAATTTGTATTTGAAAAGCTCAGCATGATCAAAAGTTTTTTCTATTACTCTTTGTCCACATTCATGGAGGGACTGCTTTGCTTGTTAGAGACGATCTAATTAGTCATGTTTGGCATCTGAAACATGCAGTTGAACAAACTTTCATGGCTCCTCTGGGAATCTGAACTGTTGCTTTTTGTCCCTCTCACCTTCCTGCAGTGGCAGGGCAGTAGATCCATTGGAAGGAAATGTTAGAGCAGCACATTGTTGTTGTAACACCACACACCTGTGTGCCACTGGAGTAAACTGATATGATGTTTTTGTCTAAGTTCTCAGCCCCCATTTCATTCATTTAAACCCGTTCCCGCCTCACAGTCTCTCTCTGTACTCTCCCTTTTACAGAGCGAGGTGTTCGTTTTCATAACCGAGGGATGAGGCTTTATTAAGGCAGTTGTGACAGAGATAAAATTGTTTAAATGATTTCATTACAGCAAATTTTGACAATGGATTAATTGGTATATGTAATTTTTTAGGGGAAAAAAGTCAAAATTCTCTGATTCCAGCTTCTTAAATGTGAATATTTTCAGTATAGTTTTACTCCTCTATGACATTAAACTGAATATCTTTGAGTTGTGGACAAAACAAGACATTTGAGGACGTCATCTTGGGCTTTGGGAAACACTGATCGACATTTTTCACCATTTTCTGACATTTTATAAACCAAACAACTAATCGATTAATCTAGAAAATAACCAACAGATTAATCGGCGATAAAAATAATCATTAGATGTAGCCCTAAATTTATAATAAAAAGAAACAAGCAGAACATGTTCACAATTAAATAACTGTAACTAGGAACGTTTTTGTATTCTCACATGAAAGTGATTAATTGATTATCAGATTAGTTTGTTCATTTATTAATTGCTAATTGTTTCAGTGCTGCTGTACATTGTCCAAATATTGAACCTGGAAGCAATTGTGCTCAGCAGCCTCAAGTGTAATTCTACCATGCAAGTTCTCCTCAGGTTGAAGCTGGGGAGCAACTGAGCTTCCTGTTGAACTCCCAGAGGCAGATCAGTGGTACGGCTTATCACAGTCCCGAGGGGACGTCTGGCAGGATGCATACATGCATAGAAGGACGGATGAATATTGCCTATCTGCTCCATTGATCTTAGTCCCAGAGTTTCTTTGTAATGTCATTACTCCACCGGGTCCCTGCACATTTAATTGTATAAAGCTGTGTCAGGGCGGAGGGGGAGTACCCCCACTGTTTTGCTGTGTTTGTATTATGACACAAATGGATACAAACTGTCTCTAAGGAGGTTTCCTCTAAAAGCCCTCCTGGCCTCTCCTAATGCATCAAAGCCTGTACTGTTGCACTCTCTTCTTTCTCTAACAGGCTGGATGCTCCCAGATTTCCTGTTAAGGTTTCACTCACTGTCTTTTACTGGTATAGGTTCTGCCTCCAGCTCTTCACCTGTAGACCTCAGTTCTAGCAAAGCAGGTTAATCTCATCCTCTAGAGCTGTCAGGTGAAGTGAGACCTGAACCATGATGCACCAAAGGTTGTGTTCTGTCCAATGTCAGATGTAAAGCCTGAGTGTTACCAGCGCTTGGCAGGGCTTCTCCTGAAGCATAGCCCTAGCTCATCCTATATTCTTTAGGCTATAGATAGAGGAGCATGTTTTGGATTTGTGTGTGTTGTCAAATCAGAGAGCATTTTCTGCTCTGAAAAATAGAAGTTATCTAGATTTGGACTGTGTGTATCTGCGGTGAAGTAGACTTGAGTTGAATCAATATCTGCCACAACGTCCCCTGACTCCTTTTAGGCCAGCCATGACCTTATAGGATCTCTCACTTAAGTGAGCTGTGTATCCCTGACACCGGGCACAACCTTGATGAACCTTTTGTTTCTAATTTCTGCAGCCTAAAAAGCTTTAATGGGCAGCACTAAGTGTCTCTTTTGTCTAAATGCTTTGTCAGGTAAAGTTTGACAGCTTGAAAGGGTTCAGATGTGTTTTGCATATTTAATGCCAGTGATTAATGGCCTGTTGGATTGACTATTGGCAGGACGCTGAGCTGTTGTATAATAACTGACTGAAAAAAAGCTCAGCTAGCCTCGTTTAACTCAGGGTGTCGATGGAAAGCTCTTGAGCTTTAATGGTATTGGTTAGTGAATACCCCGAGGGACACAGCTGGAATAGATCAAATATGAATCAATGATTTCACCTTTACGGGTGTCAGTCAGGAAAAAATGATGTAGGACTGGGATTCAGTATCAACCGAAATAACCCAGTGCCAAGTAGTATCGAAACTTCTCCACTCAAACGATACCTGCAGTTGATCCTTTTTGTGTCAAGATCTAGAAAAAAATGACTATTTGTATGGTTTTGCTTGCAGCCAATCACCACAAGCGTTCTTCGATTTAATGCGACGTGTGATTGACCCACTGCACCTGCAGTTTCAACCCATACTGCCGGCATTGCCTGCCTGCACACGGCTCTGAACATGGAGATGTCTGAGCTGACGGCAAGCAGTTAACAGTGCTAACAGCGGCAACAGTGCTGTCAGAGCTAACCGGAGAACCAGAGGGTGGGTGTTACAAACACAGCTTCCATTCACATGATCGAATGAAGTAATCTGTTGGTATTGGTATCACTTTAAGGGTACTAATATTGGTACTGGCATCGTCATTTTTGAAACAATACCCAGTCCTAGTTGCCAGTATTACATGCTCTTGATCGTGCACCAGATGGAACAGATGCATCGCAAGTATGACTTCTAGGTTTAGTTTATCTGTTGATCATTTGTCACAAGTCCAGAAACAAGTTTGTTTGCTCGTCCGCTGCCACTCCCGTCTCTGACATATAGTGATAATCTTCCGCTGTAATCCCATGTGACTCTATCTGTGTCTGCCGTACAGATATTGTCATCACCTGTCTCTATAGAACTTGTTGTACACATGTTGGGTATCTGATGTTGTTGATACTATCTAACACGACTGCACGAGGCGCAAGTGAGTGCCTAAAGGCCATTTACAGTTGATCTAATTTAAGGACAGTGCAGAACAGTTGCTTCCTGTATCTTTGCTTGTCAATACCGACCTTCACCCGGCCGCAGACGTGGAATATATTTAGAAAGAGATGGGCTTTCATGTTGTCGAGCGGGATAAACTGCATGTGTGTGCTAGAGAGAGAGAGAGAGAGAATACGTCAAACCTGCAGCTCTGTGTCTTTGTTGTGTATGAAAACAAGTTGTCGCCTCGCACCACTGCCCCTGCGGCGTCAGCCAGGAGTCGCCAAGGAAACGGCATGACCAGCCTCACCCAGCTGTAATGTTTTTATCAGCTGGTGGCTGAAAATGACAAAGCCTCGCACTGCGTGGTCGTGGTTATCACTGATGGTTAACAGCTTGGCACTGACAGCTTATGAAAGACATTTTGCAAACGCAGTGGAAAAGTCCCGACCTGTAAGTGTGTCCGCACTTAAATCACCTCCATCAATGATGCTAGAGATGAGCCTGGATTTTTTGCTTTAGGTGTCAGAGGACTGTCACCGCTTTGCTGGTTGAAGCCAAATAAAGAGTAAATATGAACTGTGAAAATTTCTACTGATAGAAAAGTAACCAAGTCATATTTACAGAACCATGAACCAATAATGTAGACAGCTGAGAGTGTATCAGCAACAAGTACATACTGTCTGTCTGTCTTGGACATAAAGGCAGTTTTTCAATTTTATAAGGTCAAATCGGAGCTGCTATTTACATGTTTAGTATTTTTGGCATGCAAACTTTAATTTTGACTTTCCTCCTCCTCACGTTTGCTCGCTCTGTCTCATATCATTGTGTCCCCACTTAGAGATCCTCCCTTGTCCTCTGCTCATCCTCCTCGTCTCTCCTTTTCTTACCCTTTCTCCTGTTCCTTCTCTCTCATCCTCTCCTCTGTCGTCCCGTCCCCTCCCCCTCACAGACTGGCCTCCATAAACATAGCTGCCTCCTAATGTAAACACCACAGATACTCGACTGAGTAGGAGGGATGGAGACAGCAAAGAGGAGTGATGGGGAGGAGGGACAATTCAGTTTTACTGTATTATTCCAATTAAAGCCTTGCAAACTGGGTACTTTTGTGCCTTCTATATTACGTTAAGTACAATTTCTGTTTTGCGTTTTAGCTTAATTGCTATTGTACAATATTCAGTATGTCTTCTCTTAAAGCAGTATTTCTCGCAGTTGTATCTGGTGCACAAAGCACAGGAAGTGGTTTTGTTCGAGAGCTGCGGTGGCGGCGATGGTGGTGAATGAAAAGAACTCAGTTTGACAGAATTTATGGATTAATTTGGCTTGTTAAAGCACACACACGCACAAACACGCAGAGCTAATGTAGTTAATGGATGGATAAGAACGCCCTCTCTTCCACAGATCCCCAAACCAGCGCACACACAATCTCAGTATCATCTTTCACATCCTGCAGAGGTCATAAAACATGGTTTTCCCATTCTGTTTCCCCTCCCCTTGTCTTTCAAGCCCTCCTTGTGCACACAGACACACACACACACACACATATCACTCTACTGAGGGGCTGTGGGTCCATATTTAATGTACCCAATTACTTAGGCCCCCGCTCCTCTGGCTGCTGCATTACGTCAGACTTGGCAGGCTGTATTTTTAGCTTAGAGATGCCATTGGCCCTCTCTCCCTCCCTCTCTGTAGATTGAGTTACCACCTTGTTGCTGAAAGAACCCAATGGACGCCTATGCGAGCCGCCCTCGTCCAATCACAACACATCGAACCACTGCGTACTGACACAAGCGAGCAGAAGGAAAGGCTATGTCCGTTAAGGTTTTGGTGGTGGGCGGCGCTGGCGACAAGGAAACAGGGGCCATTGAGAGCGTGTTGAGGGTAACTGGGACCAGCCAGCATTCATGCCTTGCCACAGACTGTATGGTGGTCATGCATGCTGAGTATGAGGACGTTTCTATAGAACGTGGACTGCGGTAGAGACCCTGAGTGCCAAATGTTAATGCTAGCTGTTCTGCATTGCTCCCAGACACCAGAAATTACAAGGTTGTGAGAGGAAAAACTGTGAGCAGAGTTATGAAAATACACTCGGCTCTATTTTCAATTTTCCTGTCCTCACTCCCTCTCATTATTTCTCAGCCTTTAATAGTTGCAGTGCACTTAAGGGAGCAGTTTTTTCTCTGATGGTAGCAATGAAGTTGTGTTCTGCACAGCTGAGGCATCGGAGTGGAGCGATGACAGCTAGACCCCCATGCTGCCAGAGTAACTCACACTGGGTCTCAGGAAGAAAGCTTGGAATGTTTTCTCTCAAGTACCAAGTGTTTATCCCCGCAGTAAAGCGTCTAAAACCCAACAGCTTGACAAACAACTCCTCCCTAAATCAATTCACACAGGCCTGGGCCTTCACAATGACAATCTGCATTGAGATGCTGGTGGCCACTCTTCTTCTAAAACAGTCAGTGTAATCTCTTCCTCATCCCGGTTTGCTTTGCTCACATCACAGCAGTCTTGTTTCCTGGTTCTAAGCAGCCGATCTCACCCGCTAATCCCATTCATTCAGCAGGAGAGTGTCAACAATGCATATGGATGATGCCCCTATGTAAAGTTAAGGTCAGGGGAAACAATAGCAGCACAGGGGAAACAGAGGGACACTCAAAGGTTTAGATTACAATGGCACCAAGCTGTTTGACAGATGGAGGTCAACGTTGTGCAACATTCAAGATCGCTCCCCCTGTCTTTTTAACATTACGACCAGATTCCTTTCAGTATGAGCAGAAGTAATGTGAATCAGTCAGTGTTGGATTATGATGGAAACAAATCCGAACCTCCGTGTTTCCTAACTGCTGTTTGCTCGGCATTTATCAGACAGTAATTTTAGTCCATCCATTAGTAGCTGTGTCCTTCCTCATGTAATACATAAATGTAATGTATTGATGCCACATTTAGAAAATGTGCTGCCAGCCTTGAATACAGAAGTAGATGCGTTTCTTAATGAGGCTCTCGACTGTTTTTAACCTCAGCAATGCTCAGCATTGATTTGCTCTAAATGCAGTATATAGCTGCAATGATTAATTGATTAGTTGTCAACTGTTAAATTAATTGCCACCTATTTTGATAATCGATTAATTGGATTGAGTAATTTTTTTAAGAAAAATTCTCTGATTCCAGCTTCTTAAATGTGAATATTTTACTTCTCTATGACAGTAAACTGAATATCTTTTCTATTTGAGGATGTCATCTTGGGCTTTGGGAAACACTGATTGACATTTTTCACCATTTCCTAAGTAGTACTAAGGTAGTTGACATGATAAATTAAAGTATTATTGAGAGATACAGTATGGCAGAGAAGTACTCACTATTAGAGTTGGCACATTAAAACAAGACCTTGCCTAAACTCTTATAGTGGCTAACCTACTGTTGTGATAATACACAGTATGTATACTATTCTATTCTTGCCATCTAGCTGACTGTTTATTTATGATGCTGCTGTAGATGACAACCTTTTAATCTAAATCAGTGTATATATACCTTTAAACCCTCTTGATGACACAGCAGTGTATAAGTCGAAACAGCTCAGATAGACTGTTTTGATTAAAGGATGACGGAGCAAACGGATGTGTGTCTGGACACAGTGACTCTGAGAGGAGAGAGACAGACCCAGAGTGAGAGAGAGGATAGGCTGGAGAAGCGATGAAGGGGTATGTGGGCGGAGGAAATGAGACACCGCTTTGGGAAGTGCCTTCCTGGACTAATGCCGGAGTAATGACATCACTTCTCTGGGGGGGGACATCTGAAAGTATAATAGGCTAAAAACTAAAGGCGTACTCACTCCATCTCAACTCTCATAGTCTGCTAAGGCCTTTACGCTTGAACAGAAAACAACATATGCACAGTTTGGGGTTACATAAACAGTTGGATGGATATTTTTTACACTCTTAAAAAGTGAAGAGAAGTCTTTGTGAAAGTATCCCATTAAGTATGTTGTATGTATGTATCCCTTCTCCACTTTTACCTTTCGCTTTGATTGGCAGCTCAAACACAACTTAAGCCCATCAACAGTGCTGCTCGTATAGAAAACCGAGCACGGTGATCTGCAGAAACAGCTGCTTCGAGTTCCCTTAAATCCCTGCGGTTTTCACCTTCCCCTTGAAGTCAGACACACACACAGTCCACAGGTCGGTCCCCATTGTTGCCGAGCCCCTGCGGAGCGAAAGCCTGGGAGCTATGAGGGGTTTTGGGTGGCTTGTGTCTGCTTTTAAGAGGGATCACATTGTGACTTTTGAACAAAGAGGGAGGTATGAACCCGATATCCCCAAAGTGTCACACAAACAGCCGCGTCTTTCACATCTCCTCCCTCTCACTTTGACATCGCCGCCCCCCCCCGTGCAAATCTTTCCTGTGCCTCCTTCAACCTCAAATGTGACCCTCTGCCCTAGAGGGACATATATGGTGTGCTCAGGTCAGGTCAGTACAGTGTGATGGATACAGACTGAACGCTCTAGTTACACTTTCCATTTGTCAAAAATATCTTCACCTTGCTGTCAATAGATAGTTTTTCACTACTTGGAAAAAATAGTGATGAAGTCATGGAGACATGTTGAATAAACACTTGTACTTTAGCAAAGAGAATGCTAATAAAAAATACATCTGCTCAGTCTTTTGCTGTGTTTTCTTTTGCATCTGCTCAGTTATTACCAAAACTCATCCACTCTACTCCTTTTTTGTTTTCTTCCCCTCCATAGATGTGAAGAAGGACTGGTCAGACCATGCTCTGTGGTGGGAGAAGAAGAAGACATGGCTGCTGAAAACCCACTGGACGCTGGACAAGTACGGCATCCAGGCCGACGCCAGGCTGCTCTTCACGCCGCAGCACAAGCTGCTGCGCCTCCAGCTGCCCAACATGAAGCACATGAAGGTCAAGGTCAACTTCTCGGACCGCGTCTTCAAGGCCGTGTCCGACATCTGCAAAACTTTCAGTAAGTGGAACGACTCGACTCATTTACAGGACAGCTGGAAGAGCGATGCTCGTAATTTTATTGGAGATGTGGAAAACAGTCGTGAGGCAAATGTGAGATGAGGTGTGACGAAGAGTTAAGGGAAGAAGTTGGCCCTCCTGAAGGTACCCACCCTGCTCAACCAAAAAGATCTCCCTGTAAGACTGTTTTTGAGAAGGCTCTGGAAATGTTCTACATCAAACATAGCTAATCATGTCCTTCCTCTCACTTTGTTTTTATCCCTGGCAATTTGTTGTGTTTATTAAACACACTCTGAGCTCTGCATGCCGGAGTCGCGTCTCCTGACTGGTAGTTACTCACTGTTAGTTCAGGAGTCGTGTCATTGGAACCTGGGCTCCATCGGTCTCACAGTAATGTTTAGTAAACAGAGATTATCAATCTGTCTCAGGCTTATAACACAGGCACACACCAAAGCATACTCATGCTCACATGACTGGCCTACAATCTCTTCTACTAATATCATGTCCAAATTTAACTGTCCCCCATGGTGGAAGTAGTACCCAAGGGTCACACACACACATTATCGATATCTACCATCACTGGCACCACAACATCAGAGGTCACACACTGGACCCCAGTGACCTCTAACCTGCTAACGCCCACTTTTCCTTAGCTCAGACTTCACCCCTTGCCCCTGCCTCCCAGTCACTGTCTCCAGTAGTCTGTGGTCTGTCACAGGCAGGGTCATTGAACACCTGTTGTGTCTTTGTCACTGGACTGTGTTCAGCAGGCAGGATCAGGGGCTCCAGTGGCAGCTCTCCTGTTTTTATTGGCCTCTACAGGTAGCACTAGACCTTGTTTTTCAGAAGTCTACTGGGTCAGACGCAGTGCTATGAAATGAAAAGAACAAATAACACATTTTATTTAGTGTAAATATACAAAGAGGCTGTTTTTGAAAGCAGAGGTGGGGGGAGAAACGGGCCTAGTTAGGAATGTGTCTGCTGCTTCTGTAATAAGTCTTATTTCAGTTGTATTTGTGTCACTGTGCATTATTATTTGCAAAAAGCAGATCTTAAAGGGACTCAATGTAAGAATCAGAAATTGCTTGTTAACAGTGACACCTGTGGCGTGATTGACAGGGATCATGTTGATTTAACGTTAGCATCATTAGCCAGCTAAAACCACAATATCACCACATATTTCACAGGCTTTGCAGTAATGTTAGCTTACCAAACAAAGGTCCCTCCATGAATCGAAGGCTCGGCCGATGTTGATCCTAGTGTTAACTTTTCCTGCTTTAGACTCCCAACCGTGGTCAGAAGGCACAGGGGAGATATTGTAGTTTTGGTCTCCTGAGCCGGAGTCGATAACGTTACTCGCACCGGAGTTAACTCCTGTCACTCCTGCAACTTCCTTGTACATTCACTTGATATTCTCAAAGCTAATCTACCTCTCTTCTGCTCCAATGCTCGCTCATTTTCTCACACAGTCGCCGCCGCTCTCTCTCTCTTGCTTCACCACTCACTTCCCACATGAACACACACAATCTACGCACTGACTCTGCTATTCTCCAAAATGGCCTACGCCACTCCCACAACACTAGTTTTCCTCCAACGTCGGTCACATTCCCGTTTTGCAAAACAGGCTTCACTAGATATAACTTTGTTTTTTTTTGTGCTTCCGTGGAGTTTGTGTTGGAGTTTGAGTTCAGGTAGAGGCTGGTTGTTTTTGACGTTAGGGGACGCCATTTCTAACCGAACGTTAGCTATGGTTGCACACCGATGGCCCTGAGGCGGAGCTGAAGAGAGAAGGCACTCGCGAGCGCGCATGATGTCACATCCTTTGGATTTTCCTGGAAAAACCAGCCCGCATTCTTCCCATTAAAAGCAGTCTACAGTCTGATAGAGGAAACCCAGAAGGTTGCAGAAGGTCTAATTTTTTAGGTTAGGTTACAAACTGTTCACACATTGGAAATAAAAAAATGATTAAATTGTACATACAGTCCCTTTTTAAACTAACGGACAGTTGGAAAGTTCTTAACTGTAACTCTGAGTATGACAGCTGACTGAGCTGACTTACAGCTGGTCTGGCCCGGAAGCCTTTCATTTTTTGTTATCCGGGCAACTTTTGAGTTTTACAATTTCCTGTGCAAATTTTCTGCTGACTCCCCATGAGCAGCACAGCATAGAAAATCAGATGGGACAGGAAGAGACAAGGCCTGTCCAACTGGCCTTCGCCCCAGACAGCAGAAAAGGAGGGGCGAGAGATACTGGAAGATAAAAAAACAGAGAGAGAAAGTCGGTGGAGACTTTGTTCTGTTTTCAGCGATGTGCAACTCACCTTTGGCCCCAGTTCCTTTTTCCCATACTCATTTATTTGGAGTTTTTTTGCTGTAGCATGTCCGGTCAGATGGCCACACAGAAGCTATTTCCTGTTCCAAAACAAGTTCAGTCCTCAGTATAGTATTTGACTGTTTTTATCCC
This sequence comes from Sebastes umbrosus, assembly GCF_015220745.1. Taxonomy (NCBI): domain Eukaryota; kingdom Metazoa; phylum Chordata; class Actinopteri; order Perciformes; family Sebastidae; genus Sebastes; species Sebastes umbrosus. Next base: position 17,147,732 of record NC_051284.1, read on the forward strand.
CACCCCCTCTGTAGTTTATTTTTGTTATTACGCTCTACAGTTTAAGAACGATATTATGCTGACAACCTTCTGTCTGTTTCTTCCTTATATTAACATTCAGTCTCTTTAGCACAACTCAAACTCTGACAACGAGTGTCCCATACAGTGGAAAACCATAGAAAATCAACGTAACACTCCAAGTTAACAGTATATAACCAATTATCACCGCTGTGCTTCTCCCATGTCCATGGCAGCTGTGTCCTGACACAGACACAGTCCATCTGGGCCGGCTGGGAACCGAGTGGATCCAGCAATAGGTTGATATAGAGAACAACATGGAATTCATTCAGTTTCACTCCTGTTTTGACCTCTGATTACATTTGGCAGCTCTCACATCCTGCGCTGTACTACTCTCTTGATAATGAAGCAAATGCATTAGGGATTTTCCACTTTTAGTTGCAAGACAACATTTTTGAACTTTTAAGAGAGACTGTGCTTTTTGAAGTCTTAATGTCTCAGCTGTAGTGTTTGTTGTGTTATAGTGCCAGCTGAAACTGGGCTGTAGGGCCACGACAAGTGATTATTTTCCTTTATTAATTGAGCTATTGATTATTTTTTTATAGGGCTGCCCCCTCTTAGTCAATTAGTCGACTAATCCGACGTCTATTAAGATTTCTTTGGTCGATTATTTGTTTTTTTATGAGTTTTTTTCAGGTTGAATGACTTATTTCCAAGAAACTTATGACCACATATCTGGTCAAATTTAAAGTGGTGCTTTTGTGTGACTCTTTGTCGAGAAACTCCGTTTCACATATCTGTCGATTTAATCGATTAGTTGATTTAATCGACACAATCGTCTTTTAGTTGACTAAGAATTTCTTTGGTCGAGGGCAGCCCTATTTTTTTCAATAGAAAATAGTGGAAAATGTCTGTTAAAACTTTCTGGAGCCCAAGCTGACATCTTTAAATGACTTGTTTTTTTTCAACTAACAGTTGAAAACCCAAAGATATTCAGTGTACAATGATATAAAACAGAGAAAAGCAGCAAATCTTTACATTTGAGGAGCTGGAACCAACAAATATTTGGCATTTTTTTGTAATAGATTATCAAAAATAAACAACTATTAACTAATTGACTAAGTATTTCAGCTCTAAAATCTGTATGAAATGCAAAAAGTCAGGTCTGTATTTGAGGGAAAAAATGAATGGCACTGAACTGGCTCCTCTGGCGTCTGTAAAGGTTAATTTGCCCAGTGAGCAGTCACAGTCAGACATGAGCTTGTCCCGTCTAGACAACCTGGGTCACTTCCAGCACATTAAATACTTTCGTACACCTCGTCCCTCTGACAGGATTCTCTTTTATTCTTCCTGCGAGCCAGCACACAAAATGTACTCTTCACAACTGACTAGCACATGACGGTGGTGGACCAGGGGGCCTGAGGTAGGACAAAAAAATGAGGCTGCTTCTCTCAGCAAAGCACCACTTCAGGATAACAAGAGTCAGGCTGCTCCACTTAAGTGCTGTGGGTTTTCTTAGTAAGCATTCCTCCTTTTGCTACCATGTGTAGGAAAAGGAGTAGCAATACTGATACTAACTTTTGGCATTTGTCAGCACTGAGACGTTACAATGAGTCAAATAAATGAGAAAGAGCTGACCAGGCAGGAAAGGTAAATAATTGAGATAATATATGTAAAAATCGCGGGACACAAAGAACACAAAGAACACAAAGGACACAAGAGGATGAAGAAGGATGTTGACCGTCGAGAGGGCGTATTGCAGTGAAGTGTTTGGTCTTTGTCCTCCGGAGAGCTTTTCAGATTTGTGTGGGACTGTTGCTTCACAGTTTTTGGTCCAGCAGATTTATGGCACATCAACCTGTGGTCTGCTTGACTGGCCCGAGAACTGTTGTCATAACACGGGAGGAGTGCGGTTTGGCCTCGGCTCCAACTCCTAAATTAAAGTGCATTATTATCCTTTTTGAGTGTCATTTTAGCACCTTTTTAGCCGCCTGTCTGATAGATGAAGAGAACCTTTGACACTAAGCAGCTGAGGTCAATTAATGCCTTTCTTTTCCTTTAAGTTAGAGCAAAACAAAATAGCAAAAGTGATCTATTTGTCTGCCTCATATGATGGCACTGAGTCACTCTAAAAGCCAAAAATCTAACTTCACTATACTTGACATCAGCTAAATTCTCAAAACCTGTATACCACCATGTATATTCAAATCAAAATCACAATATGGCCTACTGCAATTTTCACATCGCAGGAGGCGCAATGTTTGTTAAAGGCGAAATCTGTGTTAAAATACCATTTTCAGTTAATTGCTGTCATGCTGCAGAGATGTCCTGCGTACACATCATTTTCTAAAGACTTGTTTTTCAATGAATATGAGAATAACGACGTAAAAATGATTATACCCTCTAATATCGCAAATCATATTGCAATTGCAATATCAGTCAAAATAATCGCAATTAGATATTTTTTCAAAATCGTGCAGCCCTAATCGGATGGTTGATTTAATCAACAGATCTGGGAAACTGAGTTTCTCGCACAAAAGCACCACTTATCTTGTGTTTACCAGAGATGTGATCAGAAGTTTCTTGGAAATAAGTCATTCAGCATGAAAGAGATCTAAGACGGGGGGGCAGCGAGTTATCTTTTACCCCTCGTTTTATTTAGTCTGGACAAACGATTTATTGCTCTTGAGTATTGATCAGTCAGCCTTGCATCCCAGTGAGTGCCTCTTCATAACATTAGGAAGGATGCCGGGGGGGAGGGGGAAATACAGAAGGTCAAATCACACCTCTTTAATTTCTTTTGTCCATGTAGGGTCTCAAACAGTTTGTACGGTAAACTTCAGTGCTGTAAAATTAGACTGTGTGACGGTGTTTGTGATTCTTCTGCGGCTGGCCTTACTCACTGCAGTGAATCATGTGTTCCGAGGAGTAGATCTTGCAGGTCCAGCTGGCTCTCAGTCAACCCCCCCTCTCCTCTGGCTCTAGGCCTGCTCACTGCCACATGTCTGCAGGATGGAAGATTGGGGTCTTATTGTCCAAGGTGTCATTTCTGCTAATGGAAATCCACCAAGCTTTTGTAAGCACTCTAGCCATCACTCACCCTTCTTCCACCTCCTCCTCCTCCTCCTCCTTCTCCTCCTGACACCGGCCACAAGTGTGTGGTGAGCGTAGGAGCAGTCTTTCCCACCAGATCATGATTCTTAAATTATCACTATAAACATACAATTCAACACTCAACTGAGTATGTCAGCAAAAACTGACTGTAATGCTTCCCCGTCTGAAAAATACTAGTGGAGCGTTTTTGTATTTTCCCCCTTAGCCTAACTTGGTCATCTTTATCTCTGTGTGTCTGATGGTATTCATACTTTAGCTGACATGAAACCTCCATCATAGCGACTACACCTCTACTCCCTTCATGGGAATGATACAAAAACGCATATCTGTCAATTTATTTACCCCTCCCACCCATTTCCCACCTCTCTTGTTTCCAGGCAATTCAGTGGAGACACCTAAAATATTACTTTTACAGGCATAGTTTGAACTCTGATAATGGATCCTAAACCTGTCACAGAAAACAGATTTTTACCACGATTGTAAGGGTGGGGAAAAAAATTGATACAGCATAGTATTGCAATATTTTGCGTGGCAACATTGTATCTATACACGGACGTCAAGTATCTATCTTTTATTAGATATTATTAGAACTATCCACCTAACTATTACTAAACAACTCGGCCGCTATTCTGTCTTCTCGATGTTGTAGCAGGCTTAGTCTTAAAGCCAGATTGATATTTCACGAGGAAAAACCGGCATGGCTATTTTCAAAGGGGTCCTTTGACCTCTGACCTCAAGATATGTGAATGAAAACTCTGAAATGAACAGAGTGAAAACTGTATCTTATTAGATAAAACTGATGTTGACAAACTGCATAATTTGCAGTTGAAAAAAGGTAATATAACGCATAGGGCTGTCCCAAATACAGTTTTTTGGACTTCGAAGCTTCGGTGAGATATATTCGAAGGTATTCGAGTGCCACTGCCGCACTACTGTACACACACTCACCTCTACACACAAGAAACAGCGATATCCGTCTGAGAATAACTAATAATAATCAATGTTAGATATGAATAATGAAGAATCTTGTGGGGTTATTCCTTATTTCATGGGCTATTTGGGAATTTATACTTTATTATTACATACTTATATATATTTTAAAAAAACGAAGCATTCGAATACTGATGTGGAGTTCGATTACCATGACAAAGGTCGAAGCTTCGAAGTATTCGGGTCAGCCCTAATATCGCAGTATATCTTATCGCAATATGTTTAAAATCACAATATGATTGTATTGTGACTTAAGTATCATCATCGTATCGTGGGGCCTCTGGTGATTCCCACCCCTTCACGACTGGTAAAAAGGTAATGATTTGATGACTATTTTGTGACCAAAATCTTTGGAGCCACACTGATCTATAGAGGATCATAATATGTTAGGAATAGAGTTGTTCCAATACCGACACCAGTATCGGAAATGTGTTCGATACTGTCCAAAACTCGGTATCTGTTATCGGCGAGTACGCCAGTCTATGCACTCATAATGCGTCCATAATTTACCTAACCAGAAAAAAATCAACTTGTTTAACCCAAAATCAAAACAGTAGCCTTCACTGTGCTGTCGCCCTGGATGTAACGTGGCTGCCACTGGCAACTACTGTCCACTATCATACATACTACTGACCATGTAGCAAACAGCTATTAAATAATAATAATAATAATAACTTAACTATATATATATATATATATATATATATTTTTTTATCACGCCGTATTGGATCGGTACTCCGTATTGGCCGGTACCGCAAGTTCAGGTACCGGAATCGGTATCGGCGGAAAAAATGGTATTTGAACATCTCTAGTCACGAAGCAACAGTTCCATGGAAATAATAGATGAATGTTAGTTACGTCAGACGTTTTATTGCGTATCAGATTGCTTAGTAGATATTTCCCCTATAGATAAATTCCTTGGTGTTAGTGACAGTGAGGTCATACGAATGAACATGGAAAGTGACATCGTAGTAAAACGCCACATGCCTCTGCAATGCCTCACCAAGAGACGCAGTCCTACCTACGTACGCACAGTTTGACACACACTTTACTGTGTGTGTGTTGGCCTCCTCGCACAGCTCAGTGGGGCTAAAGCTCGGCAGCACGCCTGCAACTCACATGGCTGTATAAGGGCACAGGGATTGCGCTTCACCGCCGCAGCAGCAGAGCGAGAACGAAGGAGGAGGGAGGCAGATAGAAAGAGAGAGAGAGAGAGAGGTTGAGCTCCCATCTGGTAGTTCTTAAAACTCCTGGAATGCTTTTGCTTTAGTTACACAAACCAAACAAGCTTTCTCAGCAAGCCAAGACGTTCTCTCTCTCTCTCTCTCTCTCTCTCTCTCTCTCTCTCTCTCTCCCCTCCTGCTCTCCTCAACACCCTTAGCAACCTCTTCAATCAGTCTGCAACACCTTTCCAATCGTTCATCTTTAAAAAAAATCCAGAGAGATTTATTTCAGTGCATATAAGAAAATTAACATTTTTTTCAACAGTCCTGCTCAAAACAAGGTGAAAATAATAAAATAAGGCTCTCAAATATCAGCTCGCTTAATTGATTTATATGGAAACCATATCCAGCTGAGGATCCAGATGTGCTCGCTTCCAGACTAGAACCATCTATTCTGGTCTTGACACACTCTGGCCGTCTGCTTCACCAGAACCATCCCAAGCCCATCTTAAAACATCACTGCTGCTGCTGAGTGATGGTTCCCTGGCCTCCAGGCCCGAGGGAGGGCCGAGGAGCTGAGGAGAGAGGTTGCTCTGTTTTAGTCATTATATTCAATGTGGTGTCTTACTGTGTGATTGGGATCTTGCACACACTGTTAGGAAGCGGTTGTTTATTACATTTATGGTACCTTCGTATCTTCAAGGATGAGTTTTTTGGAGTTTTTGTGAAAGCTGCGCTGTCCTATTACTCGCCAACAGCAACTAAATAGTGTTTTCATGTGTGTGAGAGGAGAAGTCGGAGGGTAAGACGGAGATAGAGGTTGTGTCTGCCCTGTCTCAGCTGGGGATTACAGTTAAAGCAAGATTTGTTGAGGCCCTGAGAAAAGGGATTTGCAATTTTCCACCACTCGTGTGCACAGCTGTCTATAATTCTTAACCATCTCCGTTCTCTCACTGATCCCCTTTTTTACCCTAAACTTTTTTCAGTTGAAGTTGGGTTTATGTTGCTGTATTCACCTACATTACAGGTTCTACACATCGTCTTATACTTGACAAATCTCTCTTTAAAGTACATTTTGAACAGATAAAAAATGTGCAATTAATTCGCAATTAATCGCGATTAAATGTTTTAATCGATTGACAGCCCTATTTTTTAGTGACCTATTGGTATCCTGATTGGCTTTGCTTTGTTGTGAGGCAAGGTTATGTTCATATGACATCAAATTAACCTTCTTGCTCTCCTTCCCTCCAGATATCCGCCACCCAGAGGAGCTATCTCTACTGCGTAAGCCCCGTGATCCCAAGAAGAAGAAGAAAAAGTTGGAGGAGGCAGAGGAGGATGATCTGGAGCTGGAGGGTCCGCTGTTAACCCCTGGATCAGGTGAGCTGATGGACAGTAAGCTCCAACATGGAGAACACACACACACAAAATATTTCAGCTGAATGTAAAAAGGTTAGTAGGAATACTAATAAATAAAAAGAGGCAAGTGTAAGTTTTGCACTTAACGTGTTTAACTGATGAGTTGATTAAGATTTGCCTAATGCAAACTTCAGTTTGTTTAGGTTCAAGGTCTACTTTGAGGTGATTATGGAGTTTTATTTTTGTATTTCATTGTTAAAAGTGATAATCTCGTTTCCCTCAAGCAGCAGGTTGAATAACAGGTTCCACTTGGCTGCTACAGAGCGTCTTGCACTCTGTCTTTGTGTCCGATCGCACTTGTGGTTCCAAAACCACTAAGATAACTCCAGATCGCTGCGCCTTGCTTCTAGTGACCAAATATGAATGTGTGAGTTTGAGGCCTGCCTGGGATCCACAACCCTGGCTCCCGATTTCCTTGGCAGGGAGGACGAAGAATGGTTGAGATTCCACACATAGTTGGTCACGCTGCCATTTTAAACCCAAACCAGGCTACACAGTTCTCTACTGGCCCTCCTCCCTCCTTCCGCCAGCGACGGGAGAGTTACAACCTTGTGAGCAGGGAGGAGCAGAACAAAACAGGCTGTGCTGCTGTCACAGAGTTAGCATTAACCCAAAACTGCTAACACTATGAGACAGGGTGAATGGGACTCTTTGTGTGGGTTGAGTCTCTTCTGCCCTGGGACTCTGGTCTGTCTGCTGGCTCCTTAGACTCAGCTCAACATGCATGTATGCGCTCTCATGTGAGTGGAAAGACGGCTATTTATTGGCCCATATATCAAAATAAAATGAGTGATAGAAACCAGCACATGATGTTCACACCCAAAGTTGCATCATTACTTTTCAAGGGCGTGCTGCGTTGATGCCTCTGGTAGAGATGCATTTTGTTTTCAATGGGCGACTCCTGTCAAACTATTAAGTGGTGCAGAGAAATAGGGTTTCAAAAAGGAATGTGCACAATCTCTTTACACACTTCCTGCGTCATCCTTATCAGATCACATGCTACAGTCAGAGAGCATATGTCATGGTCAAGTTCTGAGCCATTATACCGTCTCTCATGGGGAAGGGCTGACCTCTTAGCTCAGGTCTCCTGATAAGAATCACAAGGCTTTGCAGAGAGGCAGCGATGCAATCAGAAGCACAGGTTTCTCCTATGCAGCTGACTGCTTCTGCACACTCCGCTCCACCGTTGAGATGAAAAGAGGAGCGCTCACTGCAGCTCGCCATAGTCTAACTTGACTTGGTAAACAAAATTCTTTCAGAATTACAGTAATCTTATTTAGAGCTGCACCGATCAGTCGATTCTCAAAATAACCATTTAAAGTATTTTTCAAGCAAGAAATGGCAAACATTCACAGAATCCACACATTTCTGACATTGTAAAGACTAAATGATTAATTAAGAAAATAACAGGTAGATTAATCGATAATGAAAGTAATCGTTAGTTGCAGCACTAAACCAAAATTTCTCCCAGTTACCTTAAGGCCCTGACACACCAAGGCTGTCGGACAGTTTGGGGTCGTCGGTGAGCTTCTGTTGGCCTAGTTTTTGCGGTGTGTCCCGCACTGTCGGCTCTAGTCTGCCCGTGTCGTAGGTTATTTGGCCGTTTCAGCATGTTGAATCGGCGGCGCAGCCCGTCGGTGAGAGAAATCACTCCGATTGGCTGTTCAGCTTAAACGAATCAATGAACGAGAAGAGAAACGGAAGTGAGGAAAGCAAGCAAACGACTAAAGTCAAGAGAGCACACACAGAAGGCTCTTCTCATTTTTCATTCATATCTAATCATTCCAGTACACAGATATTTTCACAGCGACATGGCCATCTGGAATGAGTGAGAGTGGTGTGAAAATGGTCGGCAAACGCTGCTTCGTTTCATGTATGTATCATAACAACGGCTTGCATATCCGCCGTCCTCGGTCTTCCGGTTTCCCTTTTTGAATGACGAATACGGTCTACCGCCGCCTGCTGGTAGGGAGAATTATCTCATCTCACGAAGGCGCAGAACGTACGTGGTAGTCGGCTGTTGGCTGTAGTCTTTGTGATGTGTTCGAGAGCAGTTTTTTGGCCAAAAGACAGGCGCCCGGAGGCGACACAACAGTTGGCCTTTAAGGGGCCTTTACCTCACCGTCCTTTTGAAAACTTGTTTGCAATTGACAATGCTGATTAAACACATTGATAATAAGAAATAGATTCCTCATATAGTAGCTCAGACACATACAGTACAGAGTACGTATACTGTACAGTGAGGTCCGCACTGACCTCAGAAGAAAATGACATGGGTGGAAAGTTATAAGTACATGACCAATTATTTCTACTTAAAGGCATGACAATCCTTTTCCAAAACCTCAATGTCTATCCTTAAATGTACCATTTAGGAAACCCCATGTCCTCTGTCTGTCTGCACACTCATGTCCCGACAGAATCGGTCATTTCCTTAGAAGAAACATGTTACTAATCCTCAAATGTTGCCATGACTCAAACTAAGAGCCATGATGATGCCAGCCCATGGAGTCCCTCTGTGCCCGCCACATCTTGACGTAACCCCTGTATCTAATTATCTTTCCTGTCAACGTGGAGATCTCAGACATTCAGTACTTACTGTATATATTTGCGCTGCAGTTTATACATGCATGTCTGGGTCACGTTGACCAACGCCTTGTCTGCATTTTCAATCAGACATGCTGTGTTGGATGGTTATGAATGGGTGGATGGAAACGACAGAACCTCACTGGTCGTTCCAGGGTGATCTCCCTCTGAGAAGAGGGTAAACTGAGTCATCCACTCTGAGTTTGGCGGTGCCCGTGGAAATGCCACCGATCTCCCCGTTCTTGTATTTCTCTACTTTCCTCTTCTGTTTCCTCCTGTCCTTTTTGTAGAGTTTTCAGTATCTTAAATCTGTCCACTTTATGTTGTTTGTCCCCATCCCGCTTCCTCCCTCCACCTCTTTTCCTGTCTTTCTTTCTCTTACTCTTTCTCCTTTCATCCTAGCCTCTGAGGTAATATACATCGGACCTGTCAAAGGTAAGCTTTCCTCTTCCTCTGTCCTTTACTCTTCAGCACTGCTTCCTCACCCCTTCCTCCCTACCCGTCACTCCACCTCCCCACAGCTGAAGTGTTGAGGCCACATGACATCTGTAACCTTCCGGGACTAACAGCCGAGTCACCTGACTGCTCCTCCAAAGGAAGTCAGCTGATTCGAGTGGTCACATGATAAAGGCTTTGCCTCTCATTAGCAATTAGCTCACTTTTTCTTCCAGCTTACTCCAGACATGCTCACTGTGCCTGCTGACTGTTTTGCAGGATAGCTGATCACTTTTTAGCCCTTGAAAATGGTGATTACTGAGATGGTAAACTATTAGATGTTTCTGCTTTTTAAAGAAGTTCAGAAGGATTAATGGTCCATAATCCTACATACACGCCACAACCAATAGCCCACACAGAAGCTTTGTGTAAAAATCAAATCCGCAAGAGACACTTTCATTTATTGACAACCCTCTCATGGTTTACTTCTAGTCTTAACAGCCCATGGTGGTCCATGTCCAGCTCCATCCATCTAAGCCCTCTCTGAATCCCCAGTGTGGGAGCATTATGGAGTCAAGTCATCTTAACATTCTTCGTTCTCCTTCTCGCCTGCATTGGAGAGTCAGTAAACAGGATGGAGGAGGCCTAGTTGTGTTTTTAATGGGCTGCCAGCTTTCACCTTATGCATGGTCTCTCTGGATATTTGGAATTCCTCAAGAGACCCTTTGGGAGATGGAAGTACTCTCCCTGACCTGATGCACTCAGCATTGGGGGGAAAAACCTTGAAGGAATAACTGAATAACACCCTCCCCCCCTCCCCACAAGGGATGTGTGGCCATAGCCTGCACCCTGTTCTCATGACCTCAGCTCGCAAACACAAACATACACGTGCACACTCGCAAACGCAAACCGAGCCCACTTCCTGATTTCAGAAGGGATTTAGCGGTTTAGCCAGTGTTGCTTCTTGACCTAGGCCCCACAGAGGGAGAGAGGGAACGTGGGAGTACGGGGCCAAAAATACTACCACAAGGCCGGCCAACAGGAAGTGCAAACAGCTTCACTTTGATGGCTTGCTGATGTTTGCAACCAAAATTCAGACTAATTTAAAAACTAAAGGGAAAAACAAAAGTCAAACATACAGATATATTGACATTTAAATAATTCAGAGCCCTTATTCGTTGAAGATATTTTTCCAATTTCTTATCATCCATATATCCTCCCATATCTTTGCGTTCCCCATCTCCTCTCTGTGGCGAGTTGTGCAGTAGTTTGCTGTGTGCAGTGCATTCCTGCAGGTTTTTTGACTGTGAATAAGTGGGTGACCCTGATCATCGTGTTCTGCGTCATCTGCATGCTGATCCACATCAATCCCGCCATCAGCAGGAGGACCGTAGTTGAAGCCACTCATCTGCAAAGTGTGGGCTGGTAGTCACATGGTGTTGTTGACCGCTAGCTGGCCTGGCTAGGCTGCGAGTGTGTGTGTGTGTGCTTTTTGAAAAGTTCACTCTGTTTTTGCTGTTTTTGTGGATGTACAGTATTTGTAAATGTGCACTTTTTTTGCTTTGAAATGGGAGTATTCATTAGTGTCAGTGTGAGACAACAATTATATACAAATGATGTTATATTGTTCCTTTAATGAGTGTGATCATTTTCTTTTTCCTCAGTGCGCTATAAGGGACTAACTGATGACTGTGTGTTTTCAGGGAGCATCTACTCCAGTCCAGGCCTGTACAGTAAGACTATGACCCCCACCTATGACTCCAGAGACGGCAGCCCGCTGTCGCCCACCACTGCCTGGTTTGGGGACAGTCCCCTGTCTGAGGGCAACCCCAGCATCCTCGCTGTCAGCCAGCCAATCTCCTCACCAGACATCCTGGTCAAACTCTACAAGCCCCAGTCCCTGTTGGACAAAGCCAAGATCAACCAGGGGTGAGATGTCTTTGCTTAGTGGTTAGGTGGTTTGTTTAAACTGCTCCTAGTCAGAAATGCTGTGGTGGGATTGCAGTAAATTTAGGGCTGTCTTGCTGATCAGAAAGTTTGTTTGTTTCAGAAGACATTATATTCACTGTCTATTACAGGTGGTTGGACTCATCCAGATCTCTGATGGAGCAGGATGTAAAGGAGAATGAGGTGCTGCTGCTGAGGTTTAAATACCACAGTTTCTTTGACCTCAACCCTAAGGTACGTCCCAAAGACACCTGCAGTACACCTTCACTTTGCTAACGAAGTCCCTGAGGACATTTGTTAAGGCCGTGGTGTGCCGGAAAAGCATCAGAGTTGTGTAATAGGGATCCTCAACAAGTGTCATGAGTGAGCACAACCAGCATAGATATTAAAACTGGCAAGGTGGTTAGTGTGAGTATTTTTTATTTATATATATAATTGCAGGGATTTTATCCTGTAAAGTTTACAATAAAGAACATACTGATAAGTTAAAGGAGAACTACCCATCAGTCTGTTTACTACCGCACATGTGAAAACGTTGGAAAGGAAAAAAAAAGCCTATTGTGGCTCCAGAGGGAGCGGTGCAAAATCTGTGAAAAAAAGTTATCAGATTGTTTTCATTTTCAGTTTGAAAATGAAAACAATCTGGCGTTGTGGATTTAGAAAGACGCTTACCAGTACTACTACTACTACTCCGTAGCCCGCTCCTCATCTCTGCTCCAGGCTGAGGATACATTAGCCGCTACTAGCATAACACACAAAACACTGTCGACGATCGAGGTGCATTGTGGGTAATGTAGGCAGGCACCTGGTTCTGACAAGGAAGAAGAATATGTGGAATAAAAAAGATGATCTCTTAGGGCTGTCCTCGACCAAAGAAAATCTAAGTCGACTAATCGATTTAGATAATTTAATCAACAGATCTGATTCTCCACAAAGCACCACTTTAAATCTCGTGTTTACCAGACATGTGCTCATAAGTTTCTTGGAAATAAGTCATTCAGCATGAAAAAATCATAAAAAATGACTAATCAACTAAATCTTAGTTGACTAAGACCTAAACAACCCGTTAGTCGACTAATCGACTAAGAGAGGGCAGCCTTAAAATCTCTGATTCTTCTACATTGATTTTCATCCTTTTTTTACTTTCCATCGAGACCACCGACAATATTCGTGCCATGCTAAATTGGTGTTATTCTTTTTGAAAGTCAGTGGACAACAGTCATGATGCCTTTAACCACATTCAACTTCTAACTAGTGCTTCACACAAATCTAGCTGTGTTCTGTGTGTATCAGAGAGCGTGAGAGTCTGTGTTTACTCACTGTTTGTTTGTTTGTGTGTTAACCTCTGGGACAAACCTCTCCACAGTATGATGCCATCCGGGTGAACCAGCTCTATGAGCAGTCTAAGTGGGCCATCCTGCTGGAGGAAATTGAGTGCACGGAGGAGGAAATGATGATGTTTGCTGCCCTGCAGGTAAAGAGCCTGTGTGTGTTTGCGTCTGTGTGTGTGTGTGTGCCTGATGTTAATTTTCCCGTTTCAGCATTCGTTTGTCGGGGTCTGAGATTTGAAGACCCGCAGTCCTCTTTTCATGGGGAAATGGGCACATTGCTTTCTCAGCCGCAAGCTAATGAATTGGATGGGCTTCCAGCCCAAAGCTGAGACATCTGGCTGCCAGTTCTGCTGCACGCACACTAAAACTTAGCTATCGCACATCGATGCAGAATGAGTTAATGGGGACATTATCGCACGTATTCCCACTGGGCTTCTCAATATACCTCAATATCAATCAATTCCCTTTATTTCTGACTCATAGTTCAAAGAAAAAATGGGAGTCAATAGCCTTTTGAACAAAAATACCTCTTATGAATAATTAATTACAATTAACTTGAAAGACATTAATGCTTTTACCGCACTTGGTTAAATCGAGTGTCCCTCTGAATGTCTGGAAACCAGGCCTGCTGAGTCATCATGACAAAGAAATAAAAACACGATGTTCAACCACTCATCCGGAGCTGGTCTGGCCATCAGACACACAAGTTTAATGGAAGATCAAGAGGAGGAGAACTGGGGAGCAGTGGAAGTGATATACAGATGTGAGTCCCTTTAGCCCTCCTCAGGTCTAGGGGTGGTGGCCCTGCTATTTCTGACCCTCGTAAACTGTGGGAGCCAAGACCCGAGGACGCCACTCTGTCCTCACCCCCAGGGTAATTATAGAGCATCTTGGGCCACAAGACCCGGTGCCTCGGCCCCAGACCACCCACCCCCAGCAAGACACCATCTCGTAGACCTGCTCACTTTACACTCTGAGGTGTTAGGTGTGTTTCATCAGACCCGTTATAATTACACCTAACTGGTGTCTTGTTACTCCCCCTGAGAGAGATGCTAATCCGGGTGTTTAGACTGGCGGTTTGTCGCTACCTGTCTTTTAGCACTTTTGGTAGCTACTACTATGTTTCAGCTGGGTGGCATGAGCTCAGGGCTTTTGGCTAAGGTTTCACTGGTAAGAGTGGATACACAGGATCTAAATAAAGAGCAGTGATTGTCCACATCCAGTATGTTGCTGGCTTGTGTTAGCATGCAATCACCTGGAGGTTTTACTTTGGCAGTACATAGACATGAGGTAATCGGCACTCAAGAACAGTAACCGACCTCATAGTCATCAACTTTGGGCACAAGTTGAACCTCAGCAGACAAACGCTCATGCACACAAACAGGAAACATGCACCCCCTATGTTAAAGCTTTTTAATAAGACAGTCAGAGTGGACGAGGCGGAGGAGTGGAGCGTCACGGCGAGCCCTTTGTCCCGCATTCTGTAACCTTAGCTGGGCTAAAGCCTCACATATCTCTCTCTCTCAAACTCTGCCTCTGAATCTCTCACTCTCTCGACAGCTGTTCATTCATATATTGGTGGGGGGTTGGTGATGGGTTGACATTATAAATACCATTTGTCAACAGGTTGTATTTAGTGTCTGTGACTCACACTAAGAGGTAAACACGGTCAGGTTTACGGTAATGGGCCCATCCCGATGAATTGGTGTTTCTCTCATCGTTATAGTTCCAGTCTCACATATGTTCCCAGTAAAAACAATTTCTTAGCCTGTTACAGTTCAATGACATGCTGAGAACACAGTGTTCAAACCTTATTTCTGTCAACGAATCATCATCACTAACCATCTTTTCCTCACCTTGAAACTAGTCTCCTCATCTTCATCTCCTTCAAAGATAAAAGTTATTGTTTCATCACTGATGAAGCCAATGGTGCATACTGGCTAACGTAAATGCCAACACATCTTTAAGTATTTATGTGGCCAATTCGCTTTTATAAGATAAAGTTGGAGGGTTTGTGCGCCGGTAGCAAACATAGCAGGAAACTTTATAGAAATCAGCAAAACTGTTGACGAAGGAGTTGGAGACTTTTCGAGATATTCTTAGCCATTACCTCCTCCTTTACTTTCTTAAATCAATCTCTGGGACTTTTTTTCTAGTGGATAACATGATTCTGTAACTGGCAAGATTTGTAGGTTTTAACAGTTCTGTGAGCACAGGACTTTGAAACCTTGTCCACAGCACCTTTGTTCCAACTAGCCTCCAAAACCCCTGGAGTGCACACTGAAAATGTATGTCTAAAAGTGGGATATTAAGAAAAACATTCTCAATTTCTCTGTATCTAACTAGTTCATATGCATGACTGAGAAGTCTATAAACATGTAGACAATTAGTTTGATAATTTCTTGTTTGAACGAAGTGGAAAATTACAGATTAAATGTCTGGAAATATGTAATCTTGGGGTGGGGCCCCACGATACAATACAATCCCGACACCATCTTATTGCGATTTTTCAATTTTTTCGATATGCATAGTATTGAGATCAAATATATTCAGATGTATTGTGATTTATTGCCTTTTTTCAACTGCAAATGATGCAGTTTTTCAACATCTGTTTCATCTAATAAGATACAGTTTTCACTCTGTTCATCTCAGAGTTTTCATTCTGGTATCTTGAGGTCAGAGGTCAAGGGACCCCTTTGAAAATGACCATGCCAGTATTTCCTCACCAAAATTTTGCGCAACTTTGGAGCGTTACTTCCCAACAAGCTAACATGACATGATACCAAATGATTCCTTAGGTTTTCTCGTTTCATATATCTTCCTTATAGTTTTAAGACTGAGCCCGCTACAGCCTCTGAAAGACAGAATAACAGCAGTTGGATTGTTTGGAGGTTAATAGCTAATATAATAAAAGATCGATTCTTGACATCCCTGTATCAATACAATATTGCCACACATAATATCGCGATACTATGCTGTATCGTTTTTTTTTCCCCCACCCCTAATGTAATCTCAAAATAGAAAATGTGTAGAAACCGTGGTTTAACACGGCTTACTTTAGTACAAAATACTTTAAAAATGGACCTAACTGGGGTTATCTCTTTCTTTTCCTCAGTACCACATCAACAAGCTGTCAATCATGTCTTCAGACAACCACATGAATAACAGCGAGAAGGAGGTGGATGAGGTGGATGCAGCCCTGTCAGACCTGGAAATTACTTTGGAGGGAGGGAAGACGTCCAACACACTGGTATGACAACACCGCCACATCTTCACATTCAACCACAGGAAATACCTTTTGGTTGTGGATATTACGTGTGCTGTGCTCCAAACTCATTATTTGACTTTATTTTCCCAATTGCAGCAGCTTGGCAGTCTTGTTTGGTCCTTTTATTTCTCTACTGTATTCATCAGCCGTATTAAGCAGGAGCTTAGACACTGAACACTGAACCCAGGGGAGGGGAAATCACAATGAATTTCACTGGAAGTGCTAAATTTCACACAGTAATTCATGAGGCCTGCATCTGACAAAAGCCTGGGTGCGTGAGATATTTGACACTTAAACAAACCCAACAAAGGCTGCGTGTTACATGGATACGTCAAATATATGTGTCCATTATTACAGCAGCCCCCGCCTCAAGAACTTGTTAAGTTTATACAGCTTATCAGAGGAAACTGAGCTTTGAGATATTAGATAAGACGTGTTGTCCTTAGCATACTCCACTGAGCAGTGACATTGAAACTGCACATAAAGTTGAGCCTGAGGTCATTGTTTTGTTTGTTTAACCATTGTTTTATATTAAAATCTCCCAGGTTTATACTGATAATGTTTTTTTCACTTCTTCCTAGGGTGACATCACATCTATTCCTGAGCTAGCGGACTATGTCAAAGTCTTCAAGTAAGTCCACATCCAGAGCTACCTGATCTTTCCACTGTTATCAAAAGAACACCGTGTATGAATGCGTGCAAAGCATTTGTCCGAAAGATGTTGAGTCTCTCAGAGAACCGGGAAATAACATTTTCTGGCTAAATGAGAGACAGAGCTGTTGTCTGGTTTTCATCAGTGTAATTGGCCGCATTTTTTTTTTTTTTTGCCAAAGGACATTTACAGGCTGAGCTTTCAGTTTAGCTTTTCAAAGTGATTACAGTTGGACCAAGCATATTAACTATATTAATTTTTGGCTTTAAGCCTTTGCTGACTGGCAGGTGGCCCCTGGGGGTGGTTGTCTCATAAAATGTAAAAACCATAGGTGGGTGGGGTGATATCAAGAGGCATTTCCTCTTTAATGGTCTTCCATTAATGTTCACGTCCAATGCTGGATCCTTTCCTATTCACCTTGCTGACTTTGCACTTGAGAAGCTCTCCCTCTTTTTCTCTTTTTCGCCTCTGTTTTCACTTATGATCAGAGCTGTAGTCAAGACCAACTGAATTGAGTCTAAGTCTGGTCCAAGGCCAGGCCCATCGAGTCAGAATCAAGACCAAGTCCAGAGCAAATCGAGTCCTGTTGAAGGCGATAGTGTCCAATGCTAATATAGTGATTAAGGAGTTAGGATGGAGGATTTAGGTTTGAGGACCATTTCTAAAGGTCCATATTTTCACTCATCATGTTTTAGAATCAGCCAAAGTTCTGTACAACTGATCCTGAATCAGCAGCCAGGAACAACTTGACCAGTTCTCAATAGTCGAGTCCAGCAAGGCACGTGACCAAGACAAGTGCAAGACTTTAAAAAAAAAAGTGGTCTTGAAACCAGACTGGAGTTCTGCAGCCCTGCTTATGATCTATAATCTTATGAAGAAAATCTGTGTTTTTTTCCATCTGTAGTCTGACGTGTGTCTCTCTCTCTCTGTCAAATATTTTCCAGACCCAAGAAACTGACACTGAAGGGCTATAAGCAGTACTGGTGCACATTCAAGGATATCACAATTTCCTGTTACAAGAGTAAAGAGGAGGCACACGGGACACCTGCTCTACAAATGAATCTTAGAGGTGCAAAACAACACACAAAAATCTGTCATTTCATGCCCGTGCAAGAATGCAATGCTTCATTTATTTTCTGTCTAAAGAAATGGGTGTGAGCTTTGACCTCTTCTTCTGCTCTGCATTTTGGCTTCCGTGTGCAGGTTGTGAGGTAACTCCAGATGTTAACATCTCAGGTCAGAAATTCAACATCAAGCTGCTAATCCCCGTGGCGGATGGCATGAATGAGATCTGGCTTCGGTGTGACACGGTAAGGCTAAAGTTAGTTAGTGCACCGTTTCTGATCATTTCTTGTCCTTTTTAAATGTTTTTTTTTAATTATCAGTATTTGTCTTTCTTCTCCAGGAGAAACAGTACGCCCACTGGATGGCCGCGTGTCGCTTGGCCTCCAAAGGGAAGACCATGGCCGACAGCTCTTACAACCTGGAGGTCCAGAACATCCTGTCCTTCCTCAAGATGCAACACATGAACCGTGACCCTCAGATCATTGAGCCGATCACCACCGATATCAACCCAGAGTGCCTGGTGTCGCCTCGCTATCTGAAGAAGTACAGGAACAAGCAGGTAAGCCACGCAAGCTGCGTTTCAAACACACAACTTCTGAATACGTGGAAGTGTGTAGTTACGAAAGAGACAGACATACAGAAGGCAACTCTGATGTGTATTTTGTGTGAGGTTGTTTACTTGTTTGATGAGTCGGTTGCGGGGTTAGATGGAGCAGCGTCTGATGCTTCCCAGATGGGCGCCTCCTGGCATCAGGCTTGTCTTGCACTGGAATGTAGCCTCCCTCTACTCCCCCTCCTTTACTCTCCTCCTCCTCTTCCCTCCCTTCCTCTCCTCTCCCCACCCCCCACCTCTCTGTCCGAGGGGAAACCAGGACAGCAGACGTCCAAACCACTCAACATGCTTACAGTAGAGCTGCTCATATCAGACCGTAATGGATACCGTCTCTGCTCTCGCGGCCTTTGTGCTCGTAGACAAAAGTGTAGAGATCTCAGCCGCTGGGCTTGTACGTAGGTGCTCGGTTAATCCGGTGATAAAACGCGGTCACCTCTTCTGAGCGACGGTAGCACGCCGCCGGCAAACATCTTGATAACCAGGTGTGGAATTTAAACACTGAGAATCAATTAACGTTCTTGTAGGAAAATTCTACAATGTGCCCGGCAGATTTGCATGTAAGCAACAGGCTGGTGCGTGTGTGTACATTGGAACAGCTGAGTACACGGCTGCCATAGCTGTGTTAGCTGGCGATGGGGGAGGGAGGGAGAGCGCTTACTCACTCAGTCTGCTTTTGGTTAAAGTTGTAGTAGAAAAGAGGAATGGTGCTAGGGGGGCTGGAGGGATGTTGGGAAGGTGTTGGTAGTACCGTAAGTGATGACTCAGAAAGATGGATTCATGTCCTGTAAATGGGTGGTTGAGTATGCTGCAGGGAACTTCTAGTGGGCCACAATCTAAACCAGACTTGTTCTTTGTTTCTTTGATACTCCTGAAACCGAGGAAACGCGAATATGACGTGGCTCTTTTGACCCATTCATGTGGAACTGCTGTCAGAGGTTAATATCTGAACGTCAGCTGTAGTTCACATACAGCGCTGCTAAAAATAAGAGTTAATCCAAAATTGCAGAAGTACCAAATAGAGTTTCAGTTCTCTATTTCTCCATTTGTTTCATTTTTTCCTGGTTTTAGTAGTCAGGGAATCCCTTAAATATAGCTGGGGACGTCAATAATCAGAATCGGAAATACTTAGAGCCCTGGGGGGAAATTTGGACGTCACAGTTGCTTTTATATAAAAGCATAAAGAAATGTGAGAAAATAGAAATAAAGGAGTTTGCACACATCTGTATAGAAATATAAATAATTAGAAATATGTACAAATATGTGCATCAAACTCATACAATATATAACCACAGTGTAATATGTGCAGTGTAAATACAAAATGCTGAGAAGTGGCATCTATTAAGTTTGTTAAATATTAATGCAATAATGGTATAAATAAGAATTAGATACAAGTATTTCTTGAAATGTACAGTATAAATGTAGTATTAATGACAGAATGAGTATTGCACAGTTGAATCATTGTACTATTTATGGTACAGTTTAATCCGTATTGCACATGAGAATAATAAGAAATGACGAGGTAGTAGCTGCTGACGGGTGAAATAAGTCCAGGTCTATTGACTCAGAGGAATGACTTCCTGTGGCGCTCCTGTAGTGCATCTCGGTGGAATCTAACAGTCTAACATGAAATTAATTTACCATCTCTAATAGTAAAGCCTGTTCGCCAAACCGGAGGAAGGGTTATGTGGGTTTAACCCATGTCATGTCAGTATGATGGCCGGAAAGAGAGAGAAGTCCTGGCTTGGTTAGTTTCTGTTCCACTAGCGTTTAGATCACTATATGCTGCACTATACATTAGTTTAACATGATAGTGAGGTTTCCTTTACAGATTCTACAGTGACAGACTGTGCTGAGCAGTGATATTTTAGCAGCTATTCATTTAAATCAAGATGAAACGATAATGTTTTGCTAGCATTTAAGAACTACAGCTCCCATGAACCATGTGCATGCCATCAAAACCTCATGGGAGCTGTAATTAACGTACTAATGGTTGTTTTATCTTTTTTAAACTCATGAGCTGTTGAAATGTTACTGTCCACTGACCCATTTTGTACAGACAGATGATTTCCGTTGTTTTAGAATATGGACAGAAAACTCCAGTATCATGTTTGGGTTTTCTTAGAAATACAAATCCAGACATTGCCTGGAATAGAGGCTTGCTTGAACAGGGGGCAGGACTTATTAGAGTTTTTAGTGGTATTAGCCCAGCAGGGTGTGTGTCCAACTGGGGCCGTGGTTCTTTCTGGTTCGGCTCCAGTCTCCCTCATTAATCCCAGTCTGATAGGGGGTATCCCCAGGCACTCAACATGAAAGAGTGGTGACACATGTACAGTATGTGTATGCACCCGTGCACTCACACATGTAGTGGGCGTGGGGCATCAGGAAATGAGCCGTGCCTGGGAATGCTGCGCGGGAAAACTGTCTGTGAGAAAAAGCCCATCCGCTCTCAGTCAGCTGCGACCCCTCCCCTCCCTGCCCCCCTTAAACTTGACTTCCTGTTGCGACACTGGACCGGGGAGACTTCCGTGCCGCGGCTCCCAGCAGATACACACACAGGAATTTTTAGATTACTCGGACCGGTGTGGTCTCTGGCCAAATCGATAAATTTACACAAGAGAAAACAAGCATTAAAGACACAATAATAAACTCCTGGAGTGTGGAGACATGGCACTCCTCCTGCAGCTTCCAAAGTGTGCTGCTTGGTAGATACCGCCATCCTGTGGTTGAAAGGGGAATTACAGAGAAACTGTGTGCTTCTTTTTATGGCCCATTGTGAAAGTATGTTATTAATAAACCATTATGAAATGTACAGTTCCAGTGCGTGAAACAACACAAATGTTGTGTAACCTCCCTCTTTTCTCTTAGAATAAACGAGACAGTGTCTCTGACTGCTGCTGTACTCTCTCTCTCCCTCTTGTGGCTGAATACTGCATGACCTCCACAGCCCCTCTCCCCCACTTTGTTTCTGTTATTACAATTACGGCCTCCTACTTTATTGTTTTGGATCTTTCCTCCCTCGACATTGATCTTACCTGCTTGTTCTCTTTGTCCAATCTGTCTTTCTTTCCCTCTCTTCTTGTATGCAATCTCCTTCATTCCTTCTGTGCCCTTCTCCCACCTCCCACCTCCCACCTTCAGCCAGGCTCTATCAGGGACTTGGTAAGTTGAGTTATGTGTCCACTGGGTGCCTTTTTTAAACCTTAGATACATGTATGTGCATGTTTGTATGAACTCTGAACACTTTTTGTGTCCGCGTTGCCTCACCTAACCAACAGTAGTGCAGCTGTTTAACATGTCATAGTGGCTGGTAGTCACAGTAGAATAGATACAATCCTACTTGTTGGTTTGTTTGTTTGTTTGTTTGTTACTAGCTCTAATGTCTTCAGGATGCCATAAGACAAGCAAATGACACATAATTCTATTGATACAATAATAGAGCATCTGTACAGAGTGCTGCATGAATGAGTCCTAAAACCTGGAAATGTAGCACTTCTGATTCCCTCGTCTTGAAGTCAATGTTTTTTTTTAATGGGCTTTTGCCTGAAATAAGATCTGTGGTTAACACAAGCTGAAGAGATTTTTACGTTTTGTTCTACAATAAAAAATACGTAAATATCCCACTCATGAATTTTAAGCTTTTATATGTCTTAAAAAACATCATCATTACAACCTCGTAGGTATACTCGCGCTCAAGCGACCGTGGTGTAGTTTATAGTCTAACGTTAGCTTTGTACTTCTGGCAATTGCATTCACACTTCAAAAATCATAGTATCATAAACTTGTGTTTGCCATCGAGCTTATTTTCTCAAATAATCCAAAATCCAATGGAAAAATCTCATTGGCTTTTTGTCGAGGTAACCCATGACGATGCTAACTTCCTGGTTGGCTTACAAAAATACATCACCCCTGCAGCACTCTGTTGTGTTAGTAGTTTTCTTTACCAGTAGGGACAACAAGTGATGCTACAAAAACCACAATATTCAGTAAAATAAATGAACCATGCAGGTGTTTTTGCATGTTTAGCTCATTTAACATCATTTTCATATACATAATATTAATGCAGAACATTTAACAAAGCAAATCATAAGTTTTTCGATTAAGGGAAGCTTTAATGTGTTTGTGAGTTATGTGTTTTATTTTTCCATTTGTAAAATATGAAAAGCAGAGACTAGAAACTTGCTGAAGGTTAGTGATCCATCACAGTAAAGCTCATTTATTTTGTAGTTATTTGTTGAATCATACTACAGAGTGTTGCTTCTGAACACCAACGAAATTATCAACCTCATCAATTAATTCCCCGACACCCGTATTTGCTTTGTTTTTTTCTTCTGTAAAATGTGGGAGGTTGGCAAAATGAATTTCACTGTGATGGATTACTTATTACTTCCTCTGGATGTCTCTGTTACACCGCTCCTCCAGTTGAAATAGTTGATGTAGGGAGAGTAGGGGAATACACACATGCATGCACACTCGCACATTAACCTTAGTCTGGCTCTCCAGGGGACTCCTAGGTTAATATTTGTTTGTCTGTTTATTTTGTAGCGGTGTGAAGTAGAGTTTGACTGTGACAGCCTTCTGCTTATTGGCTGACGCTGTGTGTGCTGATGGCTTCATGGAATTAGCCACAGCTTGTTTACGCACTGAGTGTGTTTTGTGGATTTGGGTGCATCAGGTGGTTGGAGTGTGGTGATGGGATGCATTTGTTTACAGCGGGGAGTTTGTTGGGTGTTTGTCGAGACTCAGATGGCGGGATGGCGGCATACCGAAACTGTCATGTGTGTAATGTCTGTGATTGTGTATTTGTCAGATTTCAGCCCGGATCCTTGAAGCCCACCAGAATGTGGCCCAGATGAGTCTCATCGAGGCCAAGATGCGCTTCATCCAGGCGTGGCAGTCCCTGCCTGAGTTCGGAATGACTCATTTCCTCGCCAAGTAAGCTGATGTGTTTTTTTACCCTTCTATCTCCGTCGCCCACTCTCTCAGTTGTAGGCCTATGTGCGTGACAGTGACTCATGTTGTCAATTAATCTGCACACTTTCATTTCACTGTGGATTCTCTTCTTCTTCTTCTCTGCAGGTTTCAGGGTGGGAAGCGGGAAGAGCTGATCGGCATCACTTACAACCGTTTGATCCGGATGGATGCCCACACTGGGGATGCTATCAAGACCTGGCGCTTCAGCAACATGAAACAGTGGAACGTCAACTGGGAGATCAAGATGGTAGGGAACCCGTTGAATATGACCCATCTCAATGTTATAGGTGTTCCTTCAATATTACAAAGTTATTCGCAGCATATTGTCCCTCAAGAGTGTTGGAAGTTAATGTTGTTTTTTAGAGCTGAAACAATTGGTTGATTTAAGGGGAACTCCACTGATTTTACACATCAGAGTTTCCTTTACAGGTGTGAAAAAAAGGTTGTATAAAACAGTTTGAGCTGTGCAAAATCGGATAAAATTGCCTCATGTGATGTCAGTCGTAAATCAATTGTACACACAGTACTGTTCAACCTCTATCTGTGGACATGTTGCTACAGTGTTTGTATACGCAAAATACTGCGTAATGCTAATGCTGTTAACAATGGCTAATTCAATTAATTTAAATTCAATTTATTTTTATATAGCGTCAAATCATAACAGAAATGATCTCGAGACGCTTTATATATAGAGCAAGTTTAGACCGTACACTATCATATTAATTGTAGCTGGAGCAAACCCTGTTAAGATTTCTGACTTGATGTACTGGAATGCGATCAACTCGGGTCATTCTCAGCTCCGACTTCCGATTTTCAATGGAAATGGAAAGCAGCTTAATCCAACCGAACTGACTGTGACCCAACTGCACTGTGGATAATATAGGCGGCAGGTTTTGACAAGGAAAAAGAATACGTGAAATAAAAAATACGCTATCTCTGGTTCTGCTGCATCGATTCTGATACTCTGTCCATTGTGAGTCCGACAATGTTATAGGAGTACTATGCTAAATCTGAGTACTCCTGGAGTACTCTTAAGAAACTACTAGTATTCAAAACAATTGCAAAAAAAAATATATATATATACTAGTTCCAGCTTGTCAGATGTAAATATGTGGGGTTTTGGACTGCTGGTGAAAATAACAAGACATATTAATGAAACACAAGTCCATTTCGCCACTTGTCATTGAAGCCTGACCGATGTACTTCCTTTGCCGTGTGTCCAGGTGACGGTGGAATTTGCGGACGAGCCCAGCCTGTCCTTCATCTGTGCCGAGGTGGACTGCAAAGTGGTCCACGAGTTCATCGGCGGCTACATCTTCCTGTCCACGCGTGCCAAGGACCAGAACGAGTCTCTAGACGAGGAGATGTTCTATAAGCTGACCAGCGGCTGGGTCTGAGCAGCCCCGAAGCCACCAGGGGGCCAACGATTGTAGGTCAGGGGCCAGGAGGGGAGTGGCTGGGGGGGTGTATGGGGTTTATTTTATTCTACTATTTCTCAGTCTGTTTAATTGTTTGGAGGTTTGGAGCTGTGCTGAATGAGTCCAGAACCGCTCTAAAATTGCCATGACTGACACCGTTTTTATTGTTATAGTTTTGTTGCTTTAACGCTGACAATGTCATTTGTTACAACACTAATATTGTGGTGAAAGCAGTCCAGATGAACTTTTGAAGCTAAAACTCCTGCGGTTGAGCAGAAGCCTTACACAAACCTGAACCGGGAAACTGTTCTCCTCACGACCACCTGCCTCCTCCTCCTCCTCTCCTGGACTGATGGCCATCAACTTACGTCCATGACAAACCCTTTAAAAACCAATCAAACACCAGATTTAATCCCAAAGAATCTTTTTTTTTTTTCCACTCTTTTCTCTCACTGCCTTTTTATTCTCTCTTCTAGAGCTGGACTAAAGGAGCTGACATCGAACTGTCATTAAAAGCGTATTGTAATCGTAGCGCCACAGATACCTACAGTTATATATCGAATTATTTATCCTAAAAAAGACGGACAGTCCAATCACAAGGCCATCTGTGAACAGCAGATCGCAGCACTACATGTCCATCCTGTCCACTCTACGAAGGGTTTAATCTCTTTGAAGTCACATGTAAGCACTTGTACACTATACAGTCCTGTTAATGAATAAGCTGTTGTTAAATTTCCTTTTGCTTTTGATGTCTTTGTTTCGGAGCTCGTGCAGTTGTCTCCTCTGGGTCGAGTCTCTCTAACGAATTATCATTGTATTAGCTGACGGGTGTGACATTGAGAGCCTGAGTTTTGTATTTAATAGAATGCTAATAGAGAGCATGTCTGATAACACTACAGTTCAGAGCACTTGGTTGAGTGTCATGTGGGTTTGAAAATCTTTGATTTAAAAAGAAATGTCATCTTAAAAAGTCATTCAGTATATCTAATGTTTCCTGAAAATAAGTTTAAGCTAGATTACTATTGATTAAGAATCTGAAAAATATCTCATCCCCTTTGTTTTTAAAACATATTTTGAAGACTTAACATGAAGCTACATGACTTTTCAAGATGTTCATTATCTTTTCCCAACTTTAGGCGTTTTGAAGAAAAAGATGTTTTCATCTTCTGACCTGGCGTTCAAAAATAATATGCCTATAAAAGTGCATTAATATTTTGCCAAACGTGCTGTTCTGACCACAGCTATAAGTTGCTAAATCTCAACAGCATGTTGCCTCCAAAGATTTGAAACCCCCTGACGTCTCATTGCTACGTGCATGTGCACTACGTAACAGGAGGTATCCTTACTCCGTTGTAACACCTTTTAATTGTATTGCCATTATGTCTCTCACACCATATAGTATTATTATTATCATTTTTATCATTACACACCAGCAAAAGGTCACAAAGTTTGAAGAATGAATATGCAAAGTTTTCTTTTCTTCTGTCCTCAGTATGAAGGATCAGTAAATGAAGTATTATTTTTTTGTAACTAATGTAAAAACACAAACGTTTTATAGAATTGTACAGTTTTTTTCTGCTTTTTTGGGGGGTGGGGGGGGTTTGGAAGTTTTTCCTTTCAGAAACGAAGGGGGGAAGCCGCCATCTGTCAACATGTGTATTATTCAGAATTGTGCCTGCTTATGTTGTGTCCTTACTGAGTTTTCAGATGAAGATAAATATGAATATATATATGAAGATAACACTAGTCTCAAACTCCAGGTTTGATTAAGATATTTGTCGAGTACATATTATAATTTTTTTTCTAAATACGTATGCCTTTTCAATGTGCTCTTTCTTCTTGCATTTCTCCTTCATTTTATTGATTTTCCGCTTTCTCTTCTGTCCATTTGTGGCCCCTGAGTTGTGTTTTTAGCTCCTTCTTTAGGCTGACAGTGATACTTAATTTTTGCTGCAAATCTGATTTGCTCAGCGCCTTTTTAAAAATACTTCACTTATTTGTCTGGTTTTTGTCACAACTGAAGTGTGCCATTTAATAATGTCCATATGAAGGAGACCCACATTGTTTAGACCCTGGAGTTTGAGACAAAACGGCATAAGTGAACAGAGGTAAGAGAAAACCAAGCCTAGTCAGTTTTTATTTTCTCTGATGTTGTTTTTTGTTTGCCTCCAGTGTCAGGAGCAGCGGTGCATGTCCTGCTGTTCTGTTTTCTGACTGTAAAAAATGCATTTATTTTAAAAAATAAAGTAATTTTTATTTAAAAACCGTGTCTTCTGTCATTTTCCCTGACGCAGAATGTACAGTAAATACGAGATTGGGAGCATTTCTATTGCCTCCACCGCGCTCTCATCATGGCGACTAAAAGCATGCACGGCCGGCCCGTCTATGTCAACAAAGCAAGGACAAGCTGCAAGAGTGACTTCATTCTCTGCTCAGGTAGAACTTAATCCACTATATCTTTACATCGCAAGTAGTTGTTTGCTGCTATACAAATGCTCTGAATATCATATAGAGCACCGGTTCCCAACCTTGGAGTCCAAACCCCCACTAGGGGTCGCCAAAGCTTCACAGGGGGTCGCAAGGCCTTCTTGATTTTAAGGGGTGTAAACAACTTTCTAATATACATTTGGCCTATTTGTCAGCATTTCATTCATTTCTGTGAAGAAAACTAAATGAAAATGTTATTTTTTAAGTTTTAAAGTAAAAATGATTATTTAAAATATAAACTTAAAAAAATCTCACAGGATAAGGGCACGGTGAAGACCTGAACACAAGCCTTTCCTCTCAGCCTCATCCTGCATCAGAGTAAGCAGTTAAAACAACCTAAGAGCTAATACAACAATGACCAAGTGTCAGGGAGAAAAAAACACTGAATTTGTAAAAAAAAAAAAAAGAAACCTATTAAGTATGTATGATTGTTAAAAAATTAAAAAAAATAGATAATTGTATTAAAAATTCCCAAAAATAACAGGAAAGCTAATCGCTGACAGAATATTCACAGGAAATAATTGCTCAAAATTCATCCAAATCACTAGTTTTACTCAAACTTCCTGCAGTTATTACATTCACTATTTGGGTTAATTGTACAGTTTCTCAGTTGCTCTGTACTGTTATTGTTTTGCATTGAATATAATATGAATTATTCATAAAATAAGACTGGTGTGATTCTATATTTTATGTATTGTCAACAATGAAAAGACCAAAACCAACAATGCATTAGTGCTAGTGTTGTGACATCCCAACCCTGTCTGTGGCAAGCAAACGTTACTCAAACCGGAGTACAACATGCATTTGTTGGGGTCTATTTTCAACCTCAATACACATTTGTGTTGATGTCCATGTTCATGGTAATGCAGGAACATGCTTGGCTCATCGACTCGTGTTTTTAACAGTTTGTGGGCATCAATGGCGGTCTATGGAACAAACATAGCATTAGCTTGATCAGTCTTTGGCTGCAGAGATTATAGTTGTTGGGTCAATTTATTGTTGGATTTGGTCTTTTCATGAGATTTGTTGACAGTAAGAACAAGATATTGCCAGATTTATCCTTTAAGGTTCTCACTCCTCCAGATCATGGTATATTTAGGAAAAGTAAGTCAAATGTGAATCTCTGTTTTAGTCTTGAAGGCCTCTTTAGTATGGAGAGCATGATTAACTTGTGGAAAAACATTTTGGCTCATGTCTCCTTTAGGGTCTCCATATATTAGTGCTCCTCTGAGCTTCTGAGATGCATCATCAGATTTACTGGCTAAAAGCTCTCAATACTGTAGAGTTCACTGCACTGAATCTCATACTAATACTAATAAAACAATAAATTAATGTTATTTTCTTGTGTTCCTCAACTACTGTACCATCAACACACACCTCCTGCATACATACTATATATGCACCGGTTACGTTTCTCCACTAGAGGACAGTGCTCAACCACCTATACTCCCCGTCTCTCAGTGGACATTCCAAACTTCTCCAAAGGTTTCTTTGCCCAGATCTGACATGTTTACCCGGCATCCCAGAAGAAAAACCAAGTGCCAGATTGAGTAGGAGATTAGATCAGAGAACGCCCGCAGACAGTCTGTCTATTTGCATGCTTTGGACACGGCGCACGTCCGTCTGTCACCTGCCGAGCAGCTGGGAGACGGAGGTGTTAGTGGCCGTGATAGCTGGGGAGATGCTCAGACCACCTGATGTCCACAGAAGTACTGTTAGAATGGCAGCACAGGATGGCGTGGGCCAAATAAGGATGTTTTTAGAAAGATGTGAGCACAGATTGTGAGCACCAAATGACAGTTTAAAAGGTTGGACAATTGCTAGATGAGGACAGATAAACAGCCTGGACAGGAGCACAGTAATTGTGAAGAAAAGAACTCCTTATTTCATTGCGATCAAAAACTACAATAATAAATTCATCTTCCCCTCTCTGGTTGGTGCAATAAAAAACCTGCAGACTCTTCGGCCTTGATGGCACATTCTTTGAATCTGAAAATGTCCATCTGCCCCGCTACTGTGCACATTTCATCTTATAATTAAATTTTAAAGTAGATTCTTGCAATCAACCCTAAAGTATCGAATCATTAATATAGCTGACGCTGCATTTCAACAACCCCCCTGAGCTCGTTTCCAAACCTCCAGTCAATTATGAGATCAGATGAGGTGTGCAGCATCGCAGCGGGAAATCAAATTCTGCGAGAACATCCTGTTCGTGTTGAGCGTGGGTCTCAATCCAACACTTAAACTGACAGCAGTAACTTCCAAGAAAGCTTTTGAAGTGCACAGCGAATCAAGACATTTGTAGATGGGATTTCGACATGGAAGCGTACCCCTATTCTTTTGCGGCCTCTGATGTTCCCTATATAGTCCGTACCCACGTGGGATCTGGCCCATTGTGTTCACGCCACGGTGTGCACGGGAAGTAAAGACGTCTCAACGGTGGCTCCGCATAGCGCTTTGGAATTCCTCAGAACCCCTGGGCGGATGACGAAGGCACTTGATGATGACTTTTATAGATTGCGCCGCTCACAAACAATTCAAATACAGGAAGTACAAACACAAAAGAAGTAACACAATACACCAAGCAACGTCGCCATTCATCACAGCAGCTTCCTGGTTGAACCAAGCGCATATAGTTCTGTTTCAAGTTAAGTGCTGCTCTGCTTTCCTCATTCCTGAAGTTCACAGCTGGTTAAAGTAACTGTTAATGTCATGGGGATTTCTCTCTAGGAAAGTGTTTCTGACATTCACCCCCATCGCCTGCAGAGCGCTATAGATAATGTCAGCCATGACAGCAGATAAGCTGGTTTCAGGTCAAATTTCCTCGAAGGAAACTCTCCTTTCTCCTCAGACCAGTGTGTTGACCTCGTCTAGATCAATTGTTTTTTTATTCTCTTTTTCGAACTGCTGACATCAAAGTGTCAATAACTGTCAGAGTATATTTCATGGTGTCTGGAGGTTAAAATGCTTGCTGATAGAAAGTGAGGAGATCTTGCAGGTTTTTAAACCATGCATGGCCATTCGTGGTCCCAAAGAGGATGATTCCTACTGACTTTGGTGACTTTTCATCTAGGACCACCACCTTTTTGACATTTTTAGTGTCTATTGACATGTCTTGACAACTATTCTAATTGCCATGAGATTTTGTAGAGACATTCATTGCACCAAGAGGATGAACCCTACCGACTTTGGTGATTCCCTGACTCTTCATCAAGTGCCAGCAGGCCGACGTTTTCACTTATACAGTGAAAAAGCTCATCATGTACTTGATGGATTGGCACCAAATTTTGTATTTACATTCATGGTCCCCAGATAATAAATCCTTATGATATTGGTGGACCCCTGACATTTCCTCTAACGTCACCATTAGATTTTGTGTGAGCTGTCTCTACAGCATTGGATGGATTACCCCGACATTTGGTACAGAAAGATGAACTAAGATGGTGAACATAATAAACATACCTGCTGAGCATCACTATGTTAGCATTGTCACTGTGAACATGTTAGCATGCTCATGTTAGCATTTAGTTTAAGGCACCACACTTTGCCTGAGTACAGCCTCACAGAGCCCGTAGCATGGCTGTAGACTTGTTGTCTTGTTAAAGGTTCTCTATATGATATCCAGAGCATTAATATAGCAGCAAACTATTTGCTATGTAAAGATACAGAGGAGGAATGTCTACCTGAGCAGAGAATGAAGTCACTCTCCCTCCGTGTGTGTTGTAATCCGAGATTCTCTGTGTAGTGTTGACATAGCCGGGCCGGGAACCAGGCAACTGGTGAAACTCTCACAAGATTGTTAAGGTTAAGCATTGACATAAAATAGTTAGGGTTAGGATAGGTCGTCAGGCAGGGATTCTCGCGAGAGTTTTTGCAAGTTTTTGAAAATCTCAGATCAGATTTCGCAATTTGCGGGCTCCCTTCGCGACGCGACCCGATCTTAGCACCTTAAAGTTTATCTATTCCATTTCTCTTTAATTTGCTTTGGATGCAAAACATAATATACTTTATCTTCATATATTTTTTTAATCAATGCCATAAGTTAACTTGGCAACGTTTTTCAGCATAATTGAGAGCCTTGGATATTTTGGATTGTAAATCAACAACAAATGGCATAAACTTTAATCACAAAGTAGTCTGATGTGTTTCCAGGGTGTGCGCTGCATTAATTACGTTATGCGATTTTTGCAAGCCAAACCATTTTGGAAGCCTAGACAGCACAGCAACACTTTTTTTCCCCTATTTGCTGGAAAAATTAATGTATGTAATACTCAGGATAATGAAAAATCCTTCTCCTTAAAAGGCAAAATGCGTGTAAATAATGTAAGACTCATTATTTTTCCAGTCCCTTTCCATTTATTTGCAATACACCATGCAACGTCACTACACGCAGTTTATGGGCTTTATGGGTTTATACGCTCTTGGATTCCCATATTAAAGCACACCAAAAAAATCCACCCTAAAAAGGACTCACACATGTTATTCCCATTACCTTGGTCAGTTCGGTCTAGATATGTTTCCATGGAAAAGGCCCGGTCTGGGCTAAACAACACTGACATGTGCCAAGACTCTTATCTTGATGTCATCATTACAGTCTACAAAGTTTAAATGCTCTAGAAAACACATGTTCTAGTCTGAGCTCTTTTTAGTTCAAATGTTAAAACATTAAATCTATAAACTCACAAAATAGTGTTCATTCTTGCCATCACTTAATCCAGTTGTTAACAGATGTAACAGGCCTTTCAGATACCTTGGGGAGGTGTCTATTTTAGGGAGATTTTATGGAGCAAAGTTTACATCTTGGTCATTGTCCTGAAGTCTTTAGCGCTGACTCATACACTGGAAGTCGTCTCATTTATTGCTACAAAAGAGGTTATCCATCTTCTTTTCATGCCTTAATAGAAACATGAAAACAGTCTTAACTATAGTCAACATTTGACACTACTACATCTCATCTGTTGGATGATTACTGGGAGCCTTAGGTCATCCACCTTGTTAGTCTTGCCTTGAAGTCGTGGACATCACGCATGCACTTGCAGAAATTATAAGCATGTCATTAAAGTCTCAGAGCTGATCCGGAGGGTGTCCTCTCAGCTGATGAGGTCATGTCACATGGTGTTTATAGAGATGAGATGAGCCTGTTGTGAGCCAAGACGCTTGCATCATCACTTTCTGCAGCACGCAACAATTTTTACGGTCATGCATACATATACAGTACACAAGCGTACACAAATGGTGTGCAACAAATTACAGCTACAGATGTCATGTATTCCAGCTCACGTAACATTTCAAGTTGAATCTTCTCTCGGGCTATTTACTGTGGGAGTCTTTTCTAAAGTAATCCACTTCTCCCCCTGGGACCTTTTGGCTTTAAGCACTGTTGCACAAAATTGGTTAATTTGCATCGCCTCGCTCACTAAAACCTGTTTTGTCTGGGCTCAATCTTGTTTTTCAGCTGAGTTAATGCAATTTAAAAGGCCGTCGTCGTTAGGGAATACGTCTGGGACAAACAGACAAGTGTTGGATTCCTTTTTTTTTTTCTCCTTTTCGTGGTTTTGGAAGAACTTGTCTTTGCCTGGGGCATGATGGGAGTCTGCCGACTTGTCTGACAAGAAAGAAATAGAGATTTCCTGGGAGATATTTTGTCAAAATCATAAAGCTGCAAGAATCAATAGGAATCTTGCTCTTGAAAAAAATGACACTCAAATGGGACATTAGGGACAGATTTATCTTTAATAAAGGCATGTATTTTAATATGAACTACGCCTCAGTGTAACATATTGAGATAATTCAGGTGTTTTTTGAAAATCAATCCCTGTGGATCAATACATAAAAAGGCCTCTCCCACCTTCCTGGACCTCATTGATGCCTTCTCCCTCAATTTCATCCCCCGTTTTATTACCTGTTTGCTCTAAATTGTTCTCAGATATCAAAGACTTAATAGAAAATAAGTCAGTCAGTCCCCCCCGTGTCCATGTATCGCCACATTATCTCCCTGTGGCGTTACGGCCACGACAGCGTCTCAGAGTGACACCGCTCGTCCTGCCGACAATAAAGACCAAATGGAACTTACTAAAAATGAAATTGGATCCTTGGCTCTTTGTGTTGCCCAGAGGGTTCTGCTCATTGATCGGCTAAATTAGCTGCTTTTACCGGAGTGGGTTAGTGGCAGGCAGGGATACAGGACAGAGGACAGAGGTCTCAGAGAGACAGACTGTGGTTGTGACAAACTGAAAGAGCTTATATCATAAAAAACATTATCAAATGTGTTAACTGATATACAGGTATACTATGGATCCCAACATTTGCAATGCTGTACTTATAGGTGAAGATATAAGGGGTCATACTGAAGGACTTTGTCAATATAACGTGGATTGAGAGACTCCAAAGAGGCTTTCAGGTGCCTGAATCGTTTATAATGACAGAGGTGACTTGGTGTGTTGAAGAATACCACACACACAATCGCACGCACTCCACACACCTATCATTCAGCTGTCTGACTGCCATGATGGAGATGGATGTAGTTTGTGGTGTTTAATGGCGCGTGGCTCCATTACAGAGTCTTTAGCCCAGGCGAGTTGCTCCGAAATCTGACTCCAGCACACCCCCGAGTATTAACTTTGATTCAGGATGCGTTCTCCTTCGGAAAAAAAATCCTGTTTTCACTCCTGAGCTAAGCTGCTGCCTGTGGGCAAAGCGAGATTAAATGTTTCTCCATGTGTTGGCACGATGCGTGATATAGCAGGCAAAGGGGAAATGGAGACGACTGACAGAAACACATCTCACAGTTACAGCGAGTCACGGCTTCCTTCGTGCTCCACCAGATGCAGAACATTAGCAATTGCAATCAGTAATTTTGATGTTAACTGCTGCTTTCATATTATAATGCCAATCTGAAATGCAAAAGATAATTCCACCTCTGACACGTGTTTTGGTTTTTATAAAGTCTCATCCAACCTCCCTCTTTGCCTCATAAACCTACAGTCTGAGTTTAATTACGTATTGATTTCTTTTATATTAAAACTAAATGTGTCATTGATTAAACAACCAGCTTTATATTCGTAATGCAGAATTCAGAACAGGGATTCAAATCAAATGTCTTCTCTATGTTGTATAAAGCGACAAAGCAGCTATGATTGATCTGAGCATGAAAGTCATTACTTGTGGTTGGCCGCGCATTCAGATGATGAAATCTAATTAAAGAGGCTGTCTCTGGCAACGGTATATTCCAACGACTGGTCCCAAAAATTCACGCTTAAAAAAGCAAAACCCATTGTCAAAAATGACATCAGCGTGAGCACTTAAATGAATAGTTGTTGGGATAATCTCATAAAAGTGCCAAGTTCTTTCTGTTCCAGCAGTGCCTGAAAGGTCAAATAGATAAATCCTGTAATCTGACAGATCTTCTGGACGAATCAGATGAAACTTTTTTGACAACCATCATCCTGGAATGAAACACTGTAAAAGCAATATGCCTTAGAAAGTATGAAATAGCCATAAAAAATCATTCTCCCTTAACACATGTTTCTCTGTGAAATCAGAAAGACAAAACAGTAAATGTCTTAAAAACAACACAGAGGTCAGCTTCATAACATAAATTGAGTGTATCTAATGTGATTGGTTAGGGGGCCACATGTGAGAGATGCTGCAACCCGTTTTTATCCCAATTCGTCATATTCTGATGCTTTGTCAGACCCTTTGGCGTCACTCTTTTCGGTCGCAGTAAACGCATGCTTGTTGTGAAGTAAACAAAAACATATGCTTAGGTTCAGGCAATAATACCACTATCGTTAGAGGAAAAAAACAACATGGTTGGGCTTAAAACAACTACGTTTGTAAAGTGAAAATGTCACTGAACGTTGTGAACAGAGGAGATGAACGGACAGCTGATTGTAACATGACCATGGATGTATGAAGAGAACTGGATACAGTGTTGCAGGTGGACGCCCGTTCATTCTTATGAGAGTTGCTCTGTGGCGCATGACGCCAAAATGGCTCAACTGCGCATGAGTGATAAAGTACCCGGATTGTCCGGATCTTCCGCATCCATTGGGCCTATAGAGCAGGCGCAGTAGCGTTTCCTTTAACCCCGCCTCCCAGCCCGCGGCCCAGCCTCGGTCTGGGGCTCACTCACATGAAGTGTGTGTTCAAGCTGGAAAGTTATCCGCTGATTTACGAACTTCTCTTTCCAAATGTCAACCAATGGGACAAAGTCTTTCTGGGCCCAATGGCATCACATGACCGACACGGAAGTTGTAGTACCGCTGTTTGGCCACTACGGATATTTGCTTCAAAGCCCTGCGCTCTTCCTGGGGGCTTGAACGTGATGCACGGGACACGAACAGCAGCCTCCTGGATTAAAACCTTCCCAGTGTGTCTTTTTGCTCCTAAGCTACGTCACCACGCTCCCGGCGCACTTTCCCTCAGCGCTTAATATTGACGCGGATGGGTTTACATTGTAGTTTACTTACCGATGCAAAAGGGTGCCTTAAGCGTGTATCTAATGCCGACGGCCGTGACAAAGCGTCGGTATTTGACGCCACTGGAAATAAGAACGAGCTGGTTAATCTATCAGGCACTAGCAGGTCAAATCAATACCAGACCCGAGGTCCAAATATGTTTCTTATTTCACACTTACTCACACAAGATTAGCAAAGTGGATAGTTACACTTGACCTGGTTCGATAATGTGAAATGAGCATGAGGAGTGCAGCGAAGTGCACACACACACACACACGCACACGCACACGCACACGCACACGCACACGCACACACACACGCACGCACACACACACACACACACACACACACACACACACACAATGGCAAACACTTATTTCCTCAGTTGACAAGTGAAACCTAAACAAGAGGCTTCAGACGCCCCTCCTCACATAAACACACAGTCCACCTCCCCTGAATGTGGCGAGTTCTTTCCACGAAGTTATTGAGAACCACCAAACATCTCTGATGAAAGAAAATCAAACTTGATATTCTCTGCTTGGAACATGCACATCAAAATTAACACATCAAATGAAAGCATGCGACTCCTCACACACACACACACACTTTTTGAAGTAATGCATGCATGTCAGCTCGACCACAGTGAGACACGTTTTGCTCTCTAGTGAGCTCTCATGCAGCTCTGTAACCAGTGTCTGATGTGCGTGATTCATGCCTCACACTGTGAAGAGTAAACAACAAACCACATGAATTCAGTGTTTGATTAGTGCAGCAGCGAGACAGAGAAAGAAAAAAAAATACAGACTAATAGAGAAAGTGCATTGGGGAGTGTGTGAGTGTGTACTGTAGCAGCCATCTGGACGGTGTGAGGAGATGAGAGGCAGCCGGTGGTCGGAGCGAAGGATCCCTCTCTCCGTTCCATTCCTCTATCGTCAGATCTCCATGTTTACCCTGCTCACCACGGGGACTGCACCTCGCTCCCCCTGATCCAGCCAGCCGTAGCTCCTTGTCTAACACCACGGGCTGGAAGGATGTTTATGTTTTCCAGGATTTTGGGAGGAGGGATGGAGGGGGGTGGAGGGAAGGGATGGAGCCAGGGGAGAAGGAGTGCCAGGTAGAGCTCTGACAGAAGCTCCTGCCTCCATGTGGGAGAGCTTTTGATGGAAAAAGTACACAGATTAACATCTCAACCCTGTGGATTCTTTGGCGTGTCCATCATTAAAAGCTTGTTATGCGGATGATCTATACTCAAACTCACACAAGCTCTTTTTTTTAAATTCAAAACAAGATCCCAAAGTTTTGAATGATGCCTAATACTCCCTACATAATTACAAGGAAATATGTATAAAGTGGTGCAGAAAGTGGCTGCATCTATAATTTTCCATTTCATGTAAAGGGACAGCCTTGAGGCATCTTGGATATGAATATTCAGCCCAGTCGCACAGCGGTTCGTGAAATAGTGACAACATTTTACATTTTTTTCATGATGGTCAGCATGACATCGAATCATATGTAATCCACGTAATTGTGAACCAGGAAGTATAGAGTGTGGCGAATGCTGTGAAGGGAGGAGGTCAGGGTGGATGTATGAGTCAAACAACACAGGACTTTCACCCAGGAGACCTGTGTTCGCGTCCCGTGTGAAACCACAAGTCAAAGTTGATTTCCTGTTACTTACGTAATTATGTTACACGATTCCGGAGTTGTTTTAACCCAAACCAACGATCTTCTCCTAAAGCTGACTAAGTGTTTTTTGTCACGTAACTTCCGTATAAAGTTACGCAACTTCCGGTGTTATTTAAACCCAAATCGCGATCTTTTCCTTAACACAACTAAGTGGTTTTGTTGCCTAAGCCTAACCAAGTTGATCTTTTCCTAAACCTAACTAAGTTGTTTTATTTTGAAAAGACTGGAGTGAAAATTGACATGTGCGTCACGTGTTGCTGGACATTCGTAGGAAAAAGCATGAAAAATATGTTGTTGAAAGTTGTGCTGAGCATCACAAAAAAGGGAAATTGGTGTCTTTGTACACAAATCAAATAGATTAAATTTCGTGACTATTTCAGGAACTGCCGTGAGACTGTGTTGGAATATTTCACTGACTGTGAGCTACGGCTGTGAATTGGCAAGAATCTGGCGATACATATCATGATGTAGAGGTTACGGTTCAATGTATTGCGATAGATTGCGATACTGTAAGAAAGGCGATATATTGTAATTTTTTTAATCTAATTTTAGGAAAACTGTCATAGTATAAAGAACACACCGCCGTATGCATAAAATATGAGTAAAACATTTATGTTTTTATGCAATCAGAACAGTGGGATCTGCATTTGCATTTATTACAGTCCCTGCAACATCCAACATCATAGCACTACTCTGAGAGGACACATACACTGAGGTGGCACATATCTTTGCAAATGTAATAAAGTATTGACTGAGTTAATCTTTGCATGTAAAGTATTAATTAAGAATTGATACAGTGTTTTTAAAAATCGATACAGTATCACAAAACATAATATTGCGATATTCGATATATTCAGTACTTTCCTACAACCGTACTGTGAGCGTGGAATATGAAATTCTGGTTTTAAAATGCGTATAAAATGATGCATAAGTCATTTAAGTGTTTCCTCTTTATGTAGTGGTGCATCAAAGCCTAAAAAAATGAACTTAGATTTGACTATTACTCTTAATATATGAATGATGAAGCACTGCAACAAACAGGTACAGAACATCCAGCAGCATGAACTCTGAGTTTGAAGTGGATAAACTGTACCTGGGGTCAGTGAAGCACAGCACAGCTCCTGTAAAACTAAATAAATAACTCCTTATAAATTCCAAAAGTGCACTAAACAAACAGTACGAGAGTAGCCTACTGTATAAGATATTTCTGGTTACTTTTCCACCACCATTCCCTCCCCACAGATTCCAGTCCTATAACACATCGCGGAAAAACTTGGAGCCACGTGAGCAAAACCTGAAGGATGTCTCAGCCTCTGTGGTGTGTCATGCGTCCAAACGCTAACCTCAGCTTTGGAATTGAGCAATAGTGTCAAACCTTCAGCATATTTGTTGGGCAATCATTCTTCGGACTGTTATAGTGACTGGTAGTGCCATATTAGTAAAAAAAAAAAAAAAAAAACTTGGTTCTGTGTTTTGCTTCTTTCATCAGAGCAATCACCGGCTGCGTCTTTCCCCAGAGAGACCCAGCTGCCTGGATTCCCAGACTCACCAGGCAGGAAACAGCTAATGCCCTTTTAACCCTCTCTGTGTCTGTGTGGTTGCCTGTACTATTTTTCCCCCTCTGGCCACTCACTTTTTTCCCTTCGACCTGGAAAAAGTGACTCATTACAGTGTTTGCTCATGTGGGGGAGCGCTGAGGTACAGTTCAGTATTTCTAAGAGAGTCTAGTATCCAATAATACTTTCTTGTTGCTGTCCCAATGGTCCTGCAGTCAAAACACTCCCCATCCATGTCCAAAATTTACACTCAACAGAAGAGCCTGCGTGTAAATCAAAGTGGATTATCTGAAGGTAAGTGCAAAGAAAGAGTCTCAGAAGACACAGCAAACATTTTTCAATTCTAAATCCTTGAAATGAACTATTTCCACATGCTCTACCAGATGGTTGAGTAGCTTGCTCTAGTGTGTAATCACAAAGCCAGACAAACGGTAATGTGATCCAGAGGAGGCTTCAAGGGCTTGGAGGAAGAAGGAACTTTCATATTCCATTATTTGGGTGATTTTTGTTTTTCGGCCGCGTGGATTAGGGAATCATTTGTCTGGGAGCTTTAGATGGTAAATACATTTTATTCACAAGTGAGAAACTGAATGACATCTGCCGTTAATTAATACAGCTGCTTAAAATGACACCAAGGACTCCGGTGTTGCAGCAGATTACCGTAGCACAGACAAACTCCTGCAAATGTTTTGAAGGAAATCCGAAACATTCCCATTTGATTACTGGACTGCTGTCTGTATAAGCCACAAGTGGATTTGTTTATCCTTTATCATGCATTTAATATCACAGCTTTCTCAGTTGACTCACAGACATCTGTTATGGTACAACAAACCGGTCCTCTGCTTATATCATGACAAATAATGATGGCTTAAATGCTCATCCTATCCCTCTGCAACATGTTAATGATCAGCGGCAGAGACCCAGAGGCAAAAGAAACAGAAGCACATAAAACTTGGACTATCTCAGATGAGGCAGCGTCGTCCAAGTGTGCTCAAAATGAAGACAGGCCTTATAAAAGAAGTCAAATCTACCAGGAGAGGAATTAGAGAGGGGAATTTGGATGACTTGCAACCAGCCAAGCAAAACATTAGAAAGACACATGCAGATCCACAGCCTCTGTGTGTGAGTCGGTGTATGTGTGTGTGTGTGTGTGTGAGTGTGAATTCCCAGGGAACAAATTTCTGTTGGCATGACGGTAGAAACAAAAGATGGTAGTAAAATGCTGCTGGCAGTTTAGGACAGTCTTGAGCACTGACACCTCCCACACATCCAGCAGTGAACTATTGGAAAATATTCAGCTAGTGCAGGCCTGTCTAAACAAGCAATGGTAACCTTAGGGAAAGCCTACTCTTCCCACTCATATAGGCCTAATGTGGGAAGTAATCAGAGATATTTAGGGTTTGACTCAAAGAGACAGTGTGATAAAGCTATAAAATATTACCTTTATAGTCTTATAAAAGTCATTGTTATGTGGCCACTCAGTATACTGTCCAAACAGGTAATTCAAAAAGGTAAAGCTACTTTTGGTTTTTATATAGTGAGCCTTGGGAATGTCCCAGTTATTCATTCAGTCACACCCTTGGAAGCTACTTTGATTCACACAGACAAGTTAATAAAACCATTCATTCTATAATATCCCCATAAGGATCGCTTTATTATGAGTCCTCGGTTGTGGAGAATTGTCTAAACAAGTAATTCAAATATGTTTAACAACTTTTATTTAAAGGTGCAGTATGTAGGATTTATGCAATAGCTCCTGAACATGTTCATTGAGTGTGGAATGCCCACTATAATCAAAGATAAAGGTTTGAGTCATACTAATAAAAACCATAAAACAAATGTGCTACTATTTTAGTCCAATAGCTAATCTTAGCCTGTCATAGAAACTGTTATCAGTTTTGATAACACAAGTTTCAGACTTACTCATGTTCACAAATATTGATTGAACTTTCCTAGGCCATGGAAATAACATATTGGAATTCTTAAAGCTGCAGTGCGTAGTAATGGAGTGATTTAAAAAAGTTATTTTTATACAATGTTACTATATCCTGACAGTAGTGCATGTGACAGGTAATCTGAAAAAAAAAAAAAAAATCATGTGCCTCTGTTTCCTCCGGTGCTCCTAATGACATCTGCAAGGTTTCACAGACGGAGGAAAACATCCAATCAGAGCCGAGTTGGAGCCTGCCGTCTCTGAGCAGCTGTCAATCACTCGCAAACTCCGATCAAAACTAGGCAGCGCTGATCAAATATGAATCAATATTCTGTTACTGTAACAGAATGTAAACATCTTGTAGTGTACTGTTTAGCTGTAAAATGAGAAAGTTTGTGACTCGGCAGCCATGGTGAGATCAGTTGAGGAAATACCAAGCACCGCCCATCAGCCGGAGCACAGCCAATAGGAATGCTTTCTCTGTGAAATGACCTGTGATTGGCCAAAGTCTCCCATCACGGGCTAGACTTTTTAAAGCCTGAAAATAGAGCCATGAGGAGGTGCAGAAGTTTAGTTATCTCTCAGAGCACTTGAATTACAATATGTTGAAAGGTTTTTATGGAATTTTTGCCCAATGATGCCAAAAATATACTGCCTACTGCAGCTTTAATTTTAGGTGGTGTTCCCCTTTAATGGTCCCATATTATAAAAAAGTTAGATTTTCCTGTTTTTTTTATTATAAAGCAGGCTTAAGTCCGATATAAATACTGTGAAGGTATTCAGAAACTCTGCATTTGAAACAAGCTGTCAGGATTTCTGTCCATTCGTGATGTCACTAATATACAATATTTAGTCCCTTGACACAATTTTAAACGTAAATGTTCCAAATGTGTCCCAGTTTATTCCTGGTTGCAGTGTATGTGAATGTCATCAGCTGACACATGGACCCAAGCTGTTGCCTAGCAACGCAATTCTGTTGCAATTCTGTTGCAATTCTGTTGCAATTCTGTTGCAATTCTGTCAAAATCAAGCCCCTAGGAAGTGCGACGGTCGACGATCCGGACTTTCGTAGTGGCCAAACGGCGGTACTGCAACTTCCGTGTCAGTCACGTGATGCCGTTGGGCCCAAAAATACTTTTTCCCATAGACTTACATTGGGAAAGAGACGTCTGTAACTCAGCAGATGCATTTTTTTTAGGTGAATCAACTTCCCAGTATGAACACCCTAATGGCCCTTATTTAAAAAATTAAGTTTTTAAAGTTGTAAAATGCCCTAATAGCTGAATCCAGAGTTATTACCCAGACCGAGGCTGGAGCGCAAGCCGTGACGACGGCGTGACGTTGGGACCCGTGACCGAGTCATGTGACCGAGGGGACGCTACTGTGCATGTCCCAGTTGCCCAAGATCCGCCAAGATACGGGTACTTTTCCAGACGGAAGTCGAGCCATTTAGGCTTCATGCGCCAATGAGCAACTCTCGTAGGAATGTCTGGGGCCCCGCCTCCAACGCTGTATCCAGTTCTCTTAATACATCCATGGTAAATACAGGCATATTCAAGCTGACAGTAGCCTATGAGGAAAATAAAGGTGTTTTTTAAAACATTATAGCATGTAAACATGTTCTAATAGAAACACCAAATACAAGTATGAACCTGAAAATGAGCATAATATGGGACCTTTAAGTTTGAGTTTTGAGTCTATAAAGCCCATAACCAGGCACTATTAAAACGTCACCAATGGAAAATTGCACTAAAATGTTTTAGGACTTTACTATGGCCCACAAACATCCATCCAAAGCCTCAATTTCTATCAGCTGTAGCTTGGGTGTTTCTTCTTCTTACAGTTTTTCTCGATTGTTTACACACATTTTCTGAAAGCATGCCTCATACTCTCAGAACTCTACACACAAATCAAAAAACACACACACAATGGGCAAAACCCCTCAATTCTCCTGCAAAATGAAACTTTACATTCAAAACAATGTTATTTCTTCTCAAAATGGTATTTTGTTTTCAAATGA
Organism: Sebastes umbrosus; assembly: GCF_015220745.1. Classification (NCBI taxonomy): domain Eukaryota; kingdom Metazoa; phylum Chordata; class Actinopteri; order Perciformes; family Sebastidae; genus Sebastes; species Sebastes umbrosus. Next base: position 17,190,839 of record NC_051284.1, read on the forward strand.
CACACACAAACCATCATATGAATAGACATTTATAAGAACCAGTTGAACACTGATGTGCTCAATGTAAAACACTATGATGAATGGAAAACACTTCTTCTCCATTCATCATAATGACTTAGGCCTTTTTTTTGTTCAGTGTTACACTTACTACAGACAGTACATACATAAGTGTGTTGTAAAATATTTAGAATATTGTTTTTATACTCAGAACACACAAATACACGGTAACAAATATATTTTATTTTCCCCACAAAAACAATGTACACAGTGTACATCCCAACCAACACAAAGTTGCACATACAGTGGTCTACATACAAAACAACAGAAGAATTTACTGTATACAGTTACTGTAAAAAAAACAGAAAAAAAAACTATGCTGCATCCTCTCTTCTGTTTCGGTCTGGCCACAGCACCTCATCCACATCACAAGCAATGTTTGCCCTTTTATACTAAAGCTCTGATTGCTAATTGTAACACTGTGTGACAGGTGTTTGCCCATGTGATGAGTCAGTGTGCATAGTAGGGCAATTGACTTTAGAATTTTGAATGACAGTGTGTTCCTTGTGAAAACGAGATTTTCTTCATGAAAATTGTGCCAAATGCAGAGAATTGTGTGTAGTGTTTTGAAAAAAAGTGTGTTTTAGAACTGCAATTTGAGTGTAAAGCAGGAATTGTGCTTGTAGTTTAGCAGAATTGGTTCAGGGGGTTGGTGCATGAGTTACATGTTGTGATCATTGTGTGTCAAGTACCAGTATTTGTGTGTAAACAATTGAGAAAAACTGTAAGCTCTTCGTAGTGAAAGTGCAGGCTGCGTAGTGACGTCACACTGTACGTGATTGGCGGGGAGGGAGTTTGTGTGTCTGGGAACCTGCTACTGGTTTCTCATCCACACTCACACAAACACAAACACACACACACACACGCGCACACTGAGCCGCAGTCAGTCAGTCAGACGGTCTCCACGCAGGAACAGCAGCAGGGAAAACAAACTCTCCTCCTGTCGCTCACAAACCCAGCAAACTGCAGAAAGTAGAAGTGAAGTCGACGCGATGGTGAAGACTAAAAGCCACCGTTTAGTCTGAGAAAAGACGGGCTGTAGCGAGGAAGAGGCTGCTGGAAGAAGAGGGTGAAATTATAACCGATCACACGTGGAAGTCACCACTGAAACACATCGGTAAGTAACGCACAACTCCACAAACTGGAAAAAGTTTAATTGATGTGTTATTGTACTATGAAACTTACAGTATCTATTTTTTGTTTTATAAACATTTCTACTGGGCTTTCGGTCGCAAACTTTGGTGATGAATGTTCTTGCTTTGCTTTGACAAAATTAATATAATTCAAGTTAATTATCTACATTTTTGTGTGTTTTGTGATGGTGTTGACGCGCCTCCCTGTTTAGGAGCTGTCAGTTTGACTACACATTAACTTGGAAGTGCAAATATTCCAGTGAAATTCGTGTGAACCTCAGACAAGTGGATTTTGGGTGTAGTCCACCTTGAATAAGATGATGATTGCAGGATGTGCTTCTGTGTCATCAGTGTGTTTGCTCATGAATGCAATATGAAACACTTCCATCATAAGATCACAATTATATGATCATGAAATCCTCACTTATGTCTCAAAACATTAAGGTTCTAAAGAAATCTGATGATGGTGCAAATGAACCAACTCAACTATTAAAAGCATTAATCAACCTTGATGCTGGAGAGAAAATCTATATCTGTTTAACATTAAATGTTAAATATATCATTTGGATCATCACTAACTACGTCTTACATGCACAATGATATTCCACTATTATTCCGAATATATATGCCCAACAGAAAAGAAGGACAAACACACCTATTTATGATTATTATGATATTCTTGGATACCAACAGGACCCACCTTGAATAAGATGATGATGATTGCAGGATGTGCTTCTGTGTCATCAGTGTGTTTGCTCTTGAATGCAATATGAAACACTTCCATCATAAGATCACAATTATATGATCATGAAATCCTCACTTATTAAGGTTTCTAAAGAAATCTGATGATGGTGCAAATGAACCAACTCAACTATTAAAAGCATAATCAACCTTGATGCTGGAGAGAAAATCTATATCTGTTTAACATTAAATGTTAAATATATCATTTGGATCATCACTAACTACGTCTTACATGCACAATGATATTCCACTATTATTCCGAATATATATGCCCAACAGAAAAGAAGGACACCTATTTATGATTATTATGATATTCTTGGATACCAACAGGACCCACCTTGAATAAGATGATGATGATTGCAGGATGTGCTTCTGTGTCATCAGTGTGTTTGCTCATGAATGCAATATGAAACACTTCCATCATAAGATCACAATTATATGATCATGAAATCCTCACTTATTAAGGTTTCTAAAGAAATCTGATGATGGTGCAAATGAACCAACTCAACTATTAAAAGCATAATCAACCTTGATGCTGGAGAGAAAATCTATATCTGTTTAACATTAAATGTTAAATATATCATTTGGATCATCACTAACTACGTCTTACATGCACAATGATATTCCACTATTATTCCGAATATATATGCCCAACAGAAAAGAAGGACAAACACACCTATTTATAATTATTATGATATTCTTGGATACCAACAGGACCCACCTTGAATAAGATGATGATGATTGCAGGATGTGCTTCTGTGTCATCAGTGTGTTTGCTCTTGAATGCAATATGAAACACTTCCATCATAAGATCACAATTATATGATCATGAAATCCTCACTTATTAAGGTTTCTAAAGAAATCTGATGATGGTGCAAATGAACCAACTCAACTATTAAAAGCATAATCAACCTTGATGCTGGAGAGAAAATCTATATCTGTTTAACATTAAATGTTAAATATATCATTTGGATCATCACTAACTACGTCTTACATGCACAATGATATTCCACTATTATTCCGAATATATATGCCCAACAGAAAAGAAGGACAAACACACCTATTTATAATTATTATGATATTCTTGGATACCAACAGGACCCACCTTGAATAAGATGATGATGATTGCAGGATGTGCTTCTGTGTCATCAGTGTGTTTGCTCTTGAATGCAATATGAAACACTTCCATCATAAGATCACAATTATATGATCATGAAATCCTCACTTATTAAGGTTTCTAAAGAAATCTGATGATGGTGCAAATGAACCAACTCAACTATTAAAAGCATAATCAACCTTGATGCTGGAGAGAAAATCTATATCTGTTTAACATTAAATGTTAAATATATCATTTGGATCATCACTAACTACGTCTTACATGCACAATGATATTCCACTATTATTCCGAATATATATGCCCAACAGAAAAGAAGGACACCTATTTATGATTATTATGATATTCTTGGATACCAACAAGACCCACCTTGAATAAGATGATGATGATTGCAGGATGTGCTTCTGTGACATCAGTCATCCTGTTGTTTGGTTACGATTTCCCAGAACTCTTTATAGATATTTAAATCAATATCCTCCTCACAAACACTAACCATACACTTCCAAGCAACACACTTGTCTTTTTTATTTATTTATTTACTGTATTGTTATTGTTGTTATTATATATATCTTGTCCTAATTGTTTGTTATCACTATTATGTAGTCATATTATATCTTTATATTAATCTTGTCTATGGGTGGAGGCTTCAGATAAGCCCAGTGTTTTTTTTTTGTCTCTTCCTGCACTTTTTGTTATGTTGTATAGTCTTAAACAAACAAACAGTCTGTTTGCTCATGAAGCAATATGAGGCACTTCCATCATGAGATCACACTTATATGATCATGAAATCCTCACTTATGTCTCAAAACATTGTACATTTTTTAAGAATCTAAAGAAATCTGAAGATGGTGGTTTTGCACTGGTGCAAATTGACCATATGAACTCAACTATTAAAGGCATAATCAACCTTGATGCTGGAGAAAATCTATGTTTGTTTTAGGGATGTCACGAGACCAGAAATCTAATAGTCGATACCAATACCAGTGAATTTCCACGATTCTCGATACCAATTCGATACCACGGTAAAAAAACAAACAACAACAATAAATCCCCTTTACTGTAAATCAACACGCACTCTTTTATTAAAAACATTTGAACATCACAAAAAACAGAGGCATGTAGCCTTTAAGTAATAAATAAAAAGAATTGACCCATTTAGTTCATTTTGGCGTATCAGCGGCGTGTTATCAATTGATAGTTAGACGACGGACACTACATACCTATTTGGCAATATTTCTCGTTTAATCCCGACGCTATAAGGGAACCATGACGTTAATGAGGTAATCGCCGCAAAGGCGGATGGAGCCGTCATAGCCGGTGTGCACGGAGCAGCGGCGTCAGGTAGACCCCCGCAGCAAAAGCGCTACTGGAAAGGCCAGACACAGCGCCACCCAACGGTAAAGATCAGAGTCAGCGCTCTGCACATGTTGACCATCATCTTTTCTTGTAAAATGTCCGGTGTAATCGGTGACACCGGTGTTGTCACAAGTTTATTAACCGGTGGGAACATTTTCCTCACCGTCACATCCCTACCAACGAACATTACAGACATCGTACACAGGCATTCGGTACTGTAGAAAAAGAGTACCATCACTTTTTTAGAATTTTGACATCGACTTGGTACCGAAGTATCGGTTCTCATGACATCCCTAGTGTTGACGTGTTCTTGCTTTGCCTTGACAACAAATAGTATAATTCAAGTTAATTATCAGTACATTTTTGTGTGGTTTTTTTAATGATGTTGACGGAGGTGAACCGCGCCTCCCTGTTTAGGAGCTGTCAGTTGGCTACCGTCTCTACACATAAACTTGGAAGTGCAAATATTCCAGTGTAATTCGTGTGAACCTCAGACAAGTGGATTTGGGTGTAGTCCACCTTGAATAGATGATGATTGCAGGATGTGTTTCTGTGTCATCAGTGTGTTTGCTCATGAATGCAATATGAGACACTTCCATCATAAGGTCACAATTACAAGATCATGAAATCCTCACATGTCTCAAAACATTATTGTCAATTTTTAAGGATCTAAAGAAATCTGATGATGGTGGTTTTTGCACTGGTGCAAATGAACCAACTCAACTATTAAAGCCATAATCAACCTTGATGCTGGAGAAAATCTATATCTGTTGAACATAAAATGTTAAATACATCATTTGGATCATCACTGACTACACGTCTTACATGCACAATCATATTCCACTATTATTCTGAATATATATGCCCAAACGAAAAGAAGGACAAACACACCTATTTATAATTATTATGATATTCTTGGATACCAACAGGTTTTTGAATATGTGCAAATATCTCAACGTTGACCTTTTGAAGAAGGTGGTTGAACGAATGAAAGAGGGAGGCTGTGTTTGCATGGTCGAACAAGTCCACCACTGGTGGAAAACTTTGAAAAAAACATGTTTTTGACGCAAAATGACACAAGCGGCTCCTGTCGTTCCACTTGATGTGATAAACGGCATGTTGTGACGTTGACCCCTGTCAAACACAGCCGAGAATGACGTTGATGTGGGATTCACCGGCCCAGGGGGATGCCCTGAGCTCCTCAAATGGACCAGATGATGATGATGATGGTAAGAATAGGGAAAAAGACAACTAGCCAGCTGACTTGTTTAGCTAAATGGGTTGTTTGTAGGTCAGCATGACGTAAGTTATGGGGACATTTTACGTCATTCAGAGTATGCATGGCTGCATGTAAACAGGAATATTAGTGGAATATTCATGTTCATTAGCCATGTAAACAGCTTAATAGGAATATTGCCGGAATAAGGGCAAAACCCTGAATATGTCATATCTTGGCGGTTGCTTTTCTCTTAGTGTAAGACACTGAAAATGTGTTATTGGTGCTGTGTTTTGAATTATGTTTGCTGTACTAGTGTGTGCTAAAGTAGAACTAGCCTAAGGCATATGCAGACTAAGCAGCTGCTTAGGGTCCCCAAAACTAGCAAATGACATATTGATGTTCTTAGGCGAAACCCTTGCATTTCCAAAATGTCATATTTTTGGAAGCCTCCTTGTTTTGGCTGGTTGGGATGGTGCTTATTATTCAAAGGGTCCTTCAAAATATATCAAAGAATATCACCAAAAGTGGAGAAACAAAGCTTGAATCTTCACAGTGACCAAATGGGAAGTCCTGTACTTTGTTTAAAGTTTATTTAACAAGTCTTTTTTTTAGAAAAAGAAACCAATTTGACATTTTCTTTCACAAATCTTATTATACTTAATTATTAGTTATTTTTTAGGCTCCAAAAATGCTTGGGCTTGCTCTTTGCTAAAGCCAAAGATAGAAAAAAGAGAGTTTTATTTAAATGCCTGTATTTCTGAAGGCCAATTACCACATGTCTCCACCACTTTATCTACGTGACAGGTTGGGACCTGGAGGGACGTTTGGTTCAGATTAGCTGTGAGGCTCCTAATCCTACCCTTGTGCCTCCCAATGGCGTTAACTAACCCACTTACATTAAAATATTGCTTCTTCCTAAGCAAGAGTTCAGGGCTTAATTTGCTCCGGCATGCCATAAAAGATAAGATTACACCTCTCCCCATACATCAGTGTCCTATTACAGTCAGCATAATGTAAACTGCCTAGCTGGCTTTCCTCCCTGTGTGTCCACCACCTCTCAACTTGTTCTGTTGCCAAAGAGGACCCATATCTTTGAAGGCAGACATAAAGACATAAAGATCCGTGTTCCTATAGTGGATCATATATTGAAAAGTGGAACAAAAACCAGCCTGTCAGTGTTTCTGACAAAATGACACAAAGAGTCTGAACCACTGAAACTGTGGTTTCCCTCCCTGCGTGCTTTCATAATATGCTGATCATAAGCATCACCTCTGTTTTGCAAAACATTCAATGGAGAAGTAGTACGTTCAGACACAAGGCTGGTTGTGTGTTTTTTTGTCTGTTTACCTCAGAAGTTTTGCTGATTTTGCTCAAAGTACATCATCCAAATCTATTATTCTGGCTATGGACACTGACACAGTGCTGTTCGCTTTTAGCTTATGTAAACTAATTCTGCATTCACTTGTGTATTGTGAATGCCTCGAGCCATTGCCTCAGTATATAAATGAGTCATTGTGGTAATGATCCCTGCAGTTGCGTTTTGAGACATCTAGTGGTTAAGTGCTCTATGTTTGCTTTTCTGCTATTTACCTACCACTGTCCTGTCCCGTCCCTCCCAAATGGGTTATTGTCATAATATAAGGTGCTGGGTTAGAAAGAATGAGATAATTTTGGGGGTCTTGCTTGTCATTCATCGATTCATTGTTGGCCCCAATGCCTCCCTGGCACTATATAACCTTTACTAGCAGCTGAGGAAAATGGATGGGTCTTCCCATATCTTTCCTTTTTGAGGGAAAAGAGTAATTCAACCTGCTGCTTTGATGGAGAGCTATTCATTTTTGTGATCAATGGTTTCCATTACTTTATAACATGAAATAGTAGGGCTGGGACGATACATCTATCTCCTGATACGATCACGATACTTGGGTGCCAATTCGATATGTATTGCAATATTTAAGTATTGCGATTCAACCTTATGATTTATTGCGATTTGTTCACTTTTAACATCAGACCATGAGAAAAAGTTGAAGCATATACTTCTAGGGAATTTTAATTTGAAAAATATCTAAATGAATGCATTCAAATATTTGATTTTCAGCATGCATGTAGTCAGAGATGTCCTGAAGTCAAGTTTATCAGTCAGTGCCTAGCATCGTTTATACATTTTTTTCCAGCAACCCAAAAATCAAAGAATAGACATTTCCCTCACAAATTAGTGGTATTTTCTTTTCAATTTATAAGGGACATGTAATGTTTTATTCTTCTGGTGAATATAATCCAATCAATCTTACTTCCATATATGTATTTTGTACATACAGTGCCCTTTGTTAACACTTTATTTTGAAAACCGGACGTCGTCACACGTGTATACTTTTTCTAACTTTGCCAAGTCTGTCGCTAGCGCTGAGCTCCCCCCGTCAGAAATTACTAGGGGTGTAACACAACCAATATATCGATTCAATGATCAGCGATTCAGAGTGAAAACATTGGTTACATATCGTCATCTTTAAAGATACACCTTTTTTTTAAATTCCCATGTCACGTCTGTGTCACCATTTCCATTCAAGTGCAAATGTTACCGATTGTGTTAAATGGGCATATGATACAGTCTCATATCGATCGCAAGCCCCTGAATTGAATCGAATTGTGGCAGACTTTGTAATATCAGTAAATATTATATTGTTGCCCAAAGAATCGTCATAATATAGTATCGTGAATAAACTTGTGATTTACACCCCTACAAATTTCTAAGGCAGGATGGAAAAAGAATACTGTTGTTAATAAGTTATGAGAAGGATCTTAAGCCAAAAATGTTATTTGATGATCCACTCCTCCCTCATACTCCTCCTCGAAAGTACTCCCCTCTTTGAGAGCATTTCAAACAGACAGCTGTAATGCTCCCTCGAGAATAAAGTGGCCTACAAATTACAGTAGTAGCATCTCTCAGAATAGCCACTTAGGGGTACAAACTAACATGGCTTTCCTTGTTTCTTATCTGAAAATCAGTTTCAAAACCTAGAATCTCTTTAGAGACTTTAATTAGACAACCTTCTCTCCTTTAATTTCTTGTCTCGCCAACGTCGTCATGCACACAGCAAACTGCGTGATTCAGGCTTGGAGTTACACATGAAAAGACTCTTCAGGGATTTAGTTGTGAGGAATCCAGATGCCCTGCTGTCTCCAAAACGAAGGCAGAAAAAAATGACACTCAGAACCTGAGTGTCAACAAAGAAAATAGAGTGCTAGATGCTGGATTCAGAGAACATGGTTGAGTTGCAGCACTGCTTGTCATTTCTGTAGGGAGAAATAATTAATAAGGATGTTTAGTATTGTAGTTTCCACTCCTTCAGCCCTGTGTACGGTTTTCAAATTGTCTTTACATACTAAAACAGCATAGCAGATTTGACTAAATTAAAGCTGCAGTGGGTAGAAATGGAGCAAATATGATTTAAAAAGAAGTTATTTTTATAAAATGTTCACTATATCCTGACAGTAGTGCATGAGACAGGTAATCTGAAAAAAAAAATCAGGTGCCTCTGTGTCCTCCGGTGCTCCTAATGGCATCTGCAAGATTTCACATACCGGAGGAAAACATCCAGTCCGAGCCGAGCTGGGGTCTGCCGTCCAGCTGCCGTCTATGAGAGTCGACTGTCAATCACTCGCGAACTCCGATCAAACGGTCAAACTAGGCAGCGCTGATCACATATGAATCAATATTCTGTTACTGTAATGCCTATTTCTCACCTCAGATGTTTTCAGAAACCTCTTGTAGTGTACTGTTTTGCTGTGAAATGAGTTTGTGACCAAGCACCGCCCACCAGCCGGAGTACAGCCAATAAGAACGCTCTCTCTCTGTAATGACCCGTGATTGGCCAAAGTCTCCCATCACAGGCTAGATTTTTTTTAAAGCCCGAAAAACGGAGCCATGCGGAAGGGGCAGAAGTCCAGTTATCTCTCAGAGCACTTGAATTACAATATGCTGAAAGGTTATTATGGATTTTTTGCCCAATGATTCCAAAAACATTCTGCCTACTGAAGCTTTAAGCATATTTGAAGATTTGTGGAAGTCTGCGATGGCAGAGCAACTGTGTGAATGAGCTTTGCTGACAGCTAAATCAGGCCTGAAGTCTTACTCTTAATTTAGTAACAGCTGTCCTGGTGTGCACTCTGTACAAGGTAATGTCAGACACAAAAATAAATATTTTACTTGGTGTTTCACAATCCATCCTCAAAGTAGAGCTACCACAGAGAGAAAGTGATTTAAGATTCCCCCATGTGCGGTTTTGGAGTAGTACATTGTAGAACTACTCACTGACTTTCATGTCTTATGAAATACCAGAGAGAGGTTTCCCTCAGCATGAACTGGAATGTGTAGTACAACGTAATTCTTGGCGTTATTAGCTCTTGTCATCCGACATGATACTTGTAAGTGACCTGTGACTGAAACGTTTTTTTGCCGCGCATGTCTGTTATTTGTAGCTACACTAACATAGGATTAGATTTCAATACACCACAGGCTGGCGTTGACACCAGAAAAACAGCGGGGTACACAGTGTAATCTCTCAATTATTTTATGGGAGGTAACATTCACCATCTGTTCATGTGGCGCTGTTGGATGCCGCTCCTTCAAAGTGACACTGTCGCGTGACATCACTCTCTAAAGATGTGATCTATGAGGATGTGCGCACTATGGGAGGTTTTTCGGTAAAATCAAGGCCTTTTTACAGAGCAATGAATCAACTTGGAAGACGTGCATGAGAAGCTGCAGATGAGGCGAAGTGTTTTATTTCTTTCAGACATCTTTTGAGAGTGCAGCGTGGAATGAAAGAAACTACTTTTGTCTTTGAAAGTTTCCAAAGTCAGTCAAATGTGAGTGGGAGGAGTAAATACAGGGGATGAATTGCTTCTGGAGGAGGATTATCTTTTATCTGTTTGAGTTGGTCTTCTCTTGCCAGATGTCATTATGTTCCAAAAACCTCTTTTGTACATAATTCTCATTCAGCGAAGGTTTAGTCTACACTCCAACTGCAAGTGATATTTTACCCTAACCTTGCTTTCCCTCTTATTCTCCGCTGTTGGTAGATTTGTCGTTTACCAGTAAGATACATGACAAACTAACCTAAACAGTTACGACTACACAGCCTCCTGCCAGCGAGCTAACGCGCTCTGCTTTTGTGTAAACAGCAGCGGAGGATGAGAGACTGCAGACAGAACAGATTGAAACGTTGCTTTCCTACATGTTTAACCGTTTCATTGTGTTTATGCTTATTGAACAGGTGTAATAATGTATCTTGGCTTTACACTTGCAAGGTTTTATTGCACTTACAGCAACGGGCATAGCTGTCAGCTCGTCTCCATCGCGGCTTCTCTGATTAGCTGTTCACTGACTGCGCTGTGTGTTGCGATGCGTGTGGAGCTCCTACAAAGCCCATTGAAAGAGGCTGGATCACGGGCGGACATGGCTCTTGGGGTATGACACATGCGTTTGTAACTGAAGCTGCGGCCGTGCGTTGCGATTGGTTCAATTTCGGCAAGGGCAGACCAGATTTTACTGCGCATGTGTTGTACCCCGAAGATATGACGCATACTCAGCCTCCTTCCATAGGCCTTGCAGAGCAGCAGGAAGAGGCTGCAGCTTAGCCCCGGAGCCCGAATGTACGTAAGTACGATATCGCGATTCAGTTTTTCGTCTCGACGATGCCTATCGTCACGTTTTTTATGTCGCAATATTTCGTGGCACGATATTTCGTCACACCCCCCTAGTGCTGGGCCTTCATGGCTCAAGCAAACACTTTTTTACAAGCAACATATTTAAGGAGTTTTAATAATTGAAGAAAATGACAATTGTTACATGGATAGGCAGTGGTGTCTATAACGGGAATTGCTGGATCTTAAATGTTCATTTGCAATTTTCTGTAGTGGTCCCAGTAATATTTGTTCTTAAAGTGTACTGAAGTAGCATGTCACATATCATGGTAATCTATGTTTGAGACTGAGAATATGAAAGAAATCATATAAAAAGCTGATGAGTTATAATTCCCCATTCAGTGGTGGGTGTTGTCTGCCTTAGCTCACGAGTCCCACAACCATACTGTAGCTCACTACTATGTGATCGATCTCTAATGGCTCGCTGTTTAGATAATTCTCACGCCAGCTGCCAGCATTTCAATTTCATGAGCAGAAAAGCAAATATGCTCGGTAGTTCCTCCCTAGATGGATTTATTAGCCCGTGCCAACTGAAGGTTTGGCTTTGAGTTTTTTTTTATGTGTCTCCACAGGAAATTAAAGACACACCTTCGATTCAGTGTGCTGAGGCCTGTATCGTACACCTGTCCCTTTCCCCCTGTCTCTGCAGTTTCTGCTACAGTGGCAGGTTCCCATGGGCTTGTGAGCACATGCTGGAGAGCAGGACTGTGTTGATGCTTTAAGAAGTGGCTGTGCAGCCAGCTCAAAGACCCTACTCCAATGAGGTCCCGGGAGAGCCGTGAGCACTGACTGAACAGATTTCACATTAACACGCTGGGCAAAGAGAGGACCAAGCTGCTCCGTTGACTGCCTGGCAGTACACAGCCACCGTTAACGAAGTGTTCCTGAAAGGGGCTCTGCTCGGAAATGGGGTGATAAGTAGCCGTAAAATATATGTACGTCGTTTTCACTGCCACAGCAGCTCCTTGGCCTAAGTACATCTGCTCAGCCCTGCATTGTGAGCATTGCATAAGACTGCTCAAAGTCAAACCGTAAGCTACACATTGTTGCTGGCTACATTTCACTGCCTAGAGGTTCTTGTCTGCCTCCTCCTCCTCTTCCTCCTTCTGGTTTTCTTTCTCGCGTCCCCCATCCCCTTATCCCTCCTTCCCGTCATGCTTCAGAGGGCCACCTGAGGGGGGGATATGTGCTTCTCTTTGCCTGGTGACAGCTTGCAGGGAGATGTGGGCAGCCTTCCTTCTCAGCTGGAGGAACTAGGAGTAGAGGGGATGGATGTTACGGATTAGGGGCTTCCACGGAGAGCAACTCCGCTGGGCAGATTTGTTCTAGAGAGCAAAAAGACTTGAGAGTGGCTTTTCAACAATTAACCTTGATTTTTCAGTTTTTGTGTTCTTCATTGTACCATCCAGTGAACAAGTAGGGAAACAGATATTAAAAGATGGATACCAAGGGGCTTATTTAGGGCAGTTAGTGAGCATATGCAAATGAGTATGAATACAGATGTGTACAGTATTATGTAGGTTGGTTGATGCATGATATGATGATGAATCGCACAATTGTGCAATTGTTTTGCCCCTCAACAAGGAAATATAAAATCCTTATCAGAAAACAGTCAGTCTCTACTGTCTTCAAATTGTGTCGGAAGTGCTGAAATCTCTGATACTCATAAGAGTTTAAACTAACGTCTTTGGTGAAGATGTAAATGCTAGATCCATTCAGAGCTGACCTCAGATTATGATATTCAGAGGACATGATGATGAGTCTTTTGAGTGCTTTACTCATAGAAAGAGAATATAGGAGAAGGACGGACATTCCCATTCAAATCAACGTAGTAGGACGGTCACAGCGGCGGACATTTTCATGTGTACCGTTGCCATAGCGACCATTGTAGCAGGCTGACTTCTGCGTAAACTTAAGCCGACTTGCGGCAAGTCGCAGACTCCTTTTCCTGCTGAGGTGAAGTTTTGCAGTTACGACGAAACTAACAGTGGAGTAGCAACGTTACGAGGCACATAGAAAATGTAAATGAGTCAAATTGCAACAACTTAATGCTTCATTCACACACTCTTGTCACAGCGGAGGAAAGCACATTTCTATCGCCAGATGAGTGGCAACTTGTTCGGATCGTTTTCGGTAAGCAGTGTGGCGTTGAAGCATGGTGGAATTAGCAAGATAGCTGGCTAGAAGATAGCTGTAGCTGCACTGGTTACGGAAAACTCTTCTTGGCGAGCTGTGACCACACACTTTACGGTCCCATTGACGTGGGTTCTGTCGTCACCATAACAACTAACAACAGTCGCCATTTTCATTCGTACTCGTCCAATTACCACAGCAAACAGTTCAATGACCCTTTCTACTCCTATTTTATTTCTATGGCTGTACTGTTTGAGTGCTTTGAGGTTGGAATGGCACAGTACAGTCTTTATCAGAGCTCAGTACAACATGCACACACATCTCAAAGCACAGTTTTTACATGAAGAAGTAAGCGCTGGATTCATTCAGAGCACATACATACACAAAACAGGGCTGTGCATGTGTGAATATGATGTATTCAAAGGACGTGATGTCCAAGTCTTTTGTTTGTGCACTTTGAGGTCGGACTGGCACAGTACAGGTCGTGCAGTCTTTTTATGAGAGTTCAGTACGACATGCACACACACAGTTCAAAGCACAGTTTTTACATGATGCTTGGCTCACTTGAAAAGGCCCCTGATTGAAAGAGCTTCCCTGCTTTAGAAAGAGGGTTGTGTGCAAAAAAACAACGTTGCGCTTGTGATCACGGGTGTCATATTTTTTATCGGAAAGTTTAGGTCTTTTTTTTTTTTTGCCCAAAATGTTGGGATGTTAGACATCCTTTAAATTTCGGAGGCATATTTATTAGCCTCTCTAATTACTTTCCACAAGATCTTGGCCCAGGTTTTTTGTTTACTGTGAAGTCTTGCGTTGCTGAAAGAGCGGAGAGGAAGGGAGATGGATAGAAGGAGAGGATATTCAATTAGACCGTTGACTGCCTAAAACAGAAACAAGTGCACAAAACAAAGTTTGTAAATGTAGAACTAATGCAGTGAGCCTTTCATATGTCTATTGACAATTGACAATGACAATTACAAGAACATATGTACATCATAATGCAGTATGATACGGTGGTTTTGCAATACATTTTACCTTTTTGAAACCTGTAATGTAAATTTTTTGTGGGTGACTGTCCTTTTTGTGTACACATTACATGCTTTAAATTTGCCTTTAATGCAGTTCAGTATGAAATCACTACTAAATGCTGTCTCACATACCACCATATTAGCTGACACACTCACCAAAAATTGAACAATAATAGTGTAATGGAAGTACTACTTACTGCAGTGCTATTTATTAGATTGCATTATATTGTAGCCATGGTATTGTGTCCAAAGCTTTTCTGCTCCACTGCTGTTGAAGTGTTCCTTCTGGCCTGACGTAATCCTTCTGTAACAATGACCACCAGTCAACAATGGCAGCCTTTCAGCCACTAAGTTTTGGGGGGTGGAGAAGTTGGCTTGTGTACTTTTTACTATCCATGTAAACCTTGTAGCCCTGCAGGTTTTCTGCTTTTTATGAGTATCAGCGAGTGAAACTTTGACTCCACTTGCTTCTCCTCAGCTGCTGAGCACTCATTTTGAAGCTCGCTGCGCTGTGAGCAAACAACTTAGTGTTTGTGGTCTGTTATTTATTAGCGAGCAAGCTTGATGAAGGCATTTTTTTTGCAGTGTGGTTCACTTTGCCTCACTGCAGAGTAATTCATCGACTGGTTGAGACTGACGGATAGATGGGTTCATCAGGGGTGGCCTGTGTGCGGTATGTGGTTGTTGTGAGCGCTTGTGTGTCTCAAAGTGAACGTGTGCGGCTTAGAAAATGATTAAGCTCCATGGTCCTCATGAGAGCATTTGGACCTAATTAACCCACTTCTTTATGACTGCATCTGGTTGCATTTAAGCACACTTTTCCCTGACACCGTCAGACATTCTGCAGCGTCTCTCGTGGTATATTCCCAGTCACCACGAAATGCATTCCCTAGTAGACATTGGCTTGTAATAATAGAAACATGATTGCTGTTCTGTATCAGTGAGACTTACCAATACTCTTAACAGCTTCAGCTGAAGTCATTTCATCTCTGCGAGTGGCGGCGCTTCCAAGAAGAACATTGGCAAAGCATTTAAAGAGATGGAGCGTGGAGACTGTCTGCAACACAGGGAGACACAACTATTCTTTCTTTTTGGAACCCTTTAACTCCCTCTGTCATTACTTTAACGTGCTATATACACTGTGAGCAGTAGAGAGTGTATAAATTTAGATTGGTCGTGTGTTTGTGTACTTTTGGAGACCAAGGGTAGGGATTGGCCTGAGGCTGAGAATGACACACAGAAGACATACATTTTACAATTTGAACTGTTCTTTAACAGAATGATTTCTCCTGCCCACTTCAGCCTCTCTGTGTTTATCTTATTATAAGGGTTGCTTCAGAAGCAAGAAAAAAAATGATAGGCCTGTTCTGCTTTTCTGTACTTTAAACTTTATTGTCCCCCCAAGGGGAAATTCCTTTCCACATCACTGTACACATCAGACCAGGAGGCAACCTTTGGTTCTGAAAAGTGAAGCCAATGCGGACGTGCCTTAAACTTTTTTCTAATAGCCAGCAGGGACCGACTCTTCTGGTTGCAAAAAGAAGTCTGATTGTATAGAGATTCATGAGAAACTGACCGTACTTCCCACTTGATTTATTACCTCAGTAAACATTGTAAACATGAGTTTATGATCTCAATCGCTATAGTTTCAAATCTTCTTCAATACAGCATGATGTTCATTTAGTAAATGATGGTCCCATTTAGAGTCAAACAGACGATAAAGCAGGGGATGCTTTAGGGCTTCCAGGCACGACCAGCTCTGGAGGAGACCACGGGGAAGACCCAGGACTAGGTGGAGAGATTATATCTCCACACTGGCCTGGGTACGCCTCGGGATCCCCCAGTCAGAGCTGGTTAATGTGGCCCTGCTGAAGTTGTTGCCCCTGCGACCCGACCCCGGATAAGCGGTTGAAGATGGAGGGATGCTTTAGGGCGTGGCTACCTTGTGACTGACAGATTGCTACCACGGTGTTGTCCGGTCTGGGAGTTGTCCGTGTTTTCGTCTTGAAACTTTAATCGCAGTGTGTTTTCAGTTCATGAAAGTTAGTTGTAACATTTTGGTCGCCTAAAAATGTCTTATTCAGTGTTCGGATTTACTTAGCTCCACCCTCTCGTGTCACTTCTAGTTGCTTGTTAAAAAACAAGATGGTGATGGCCAAAAACCAAGATGGCAACAGCCAAAATGCCGAACTCGAGTCTTCAAATCTGTAGTCCACAATCACTATTCAGACATACAACCGGTGTCAAGGGGTCACACGTACCAATGGCTTTGGGCCTTAATTTAATCATGCAAGTGCAAAGCGGTAGGCCTCGGGCGCACCGACTGTGTGGGTGTCTCCAAGCGCACTTGCTGTTTTGGGTCGTGTATGTTCAGCAGAACAAAGTGCAGAAGGTCTTGCTGAAGTGGAATAAAGATCAGAGGGTGTGGTGGTTAATAGACATCCTCTCTGGCAGTCACATCAGTGGTCTGTGGCCAGTCACAGTGACGATGATAGAGCCAAATTAGGAGACTTTTGGAAAGTGAGAAAGGCAGACTTGTGTGTACTGTAAGTAGTTAGCCTGGTCCATCCATCTATTCTGCTTAATTGAATTTGCTGTTCTCTTCTCCCTTTCAGTAAAGGGGTGGATTTCATCCTCTCCACTTTGAACTGTTTGCCAGCTGTTCACTCCTGCCTACTTCAGAGATGAGTGCCAAGTCAGCCATCAACAAGGTGGTCTTCCTACCCCACGATGAGAAGATGCTCGCTGCTGTGCAGGTGAAGCGGAGGACCAAGAAGAAGATCCCATTCCTGGCCACTGGTGGTCAGGGAGACTACATGACCTTCATCTGCGTCTCAGGTCAGAGGACAAATGAAACTCTCTTCTCTTCAGATCTGTTTGTGTTTAAATTGCTTTTTTTATGTGTTTGTATAATATGTGTGTTGCTTGTGCTGTTGCCACCCAAAGTCACATTTCAGCACGTCTCCCCTAATTCTCCCACTAATGTTCACACTGATGAGCATGTTTATGTTTCCTCTGCCAATAGAATGACATGCTAAATCAATTTACTGCTGGGCTTTAGGTCAATCCTTTTTAGATTAGATTTACGCTGAAAGTGAATAATTGTTTCACCAGAAATTGAGGTTTTAATTATTTTGTTTTTTTTTCCCCCTATTTGAATGTTAGCTGAGATATTGCTTGTTAATTGAATTAGCCATGCATATTATTCACGAGAATAGCTAGAGCATATTAATTTCAGTGCCAGCAGAACTGCTTATGAAGATCAATGGTATTTCTTAATCCTACCATTTGAATGTGTATTAAACTCTGCTTTGGCAGCAGCAGACTCCATCACTAAAGGTTCAAAGTTTCTTAATAGTGACGAGGAGGAATTTAATCAGTACAAACTCTCTGTGCAGATTCAAATTCAAGGTTGCCTTCTGGTAGCTACTCAATACTGATCTTCTGTGTTTACACTCTCAGGCACAAACGCATAAAAAGCCATTTGTGTCTAGCGCAAGTGACAATTAGCCACCACAGGTTTCTGAAAGCGGACACAGTTTTTCCGAGGGGTTTATGATGAGTCATTTCTCCTTTTGATGTGGAAATGAGTGTTACTTGATATCCACTTGTTGTTATACCAGTCTCATCACGTCCCCAGCAAGCAACCTTCACCTTTGTGCCCAATTTGAGCTCTGCTGCTCCAATATCTATTAAAGTCACCGGATATCGTAACTGCTCAGGCTGCATGGCATAATTGAAAATGCATAACTTATGTGATCTTGTTAGCGTCCTTGAATTATTTAAATAATGATTATAACAGAATACATGACATTATATGGATAGATTGGAGATTGGTCTTGAGTGGAAAGCTGTTTGTTTTGAATCCTAAATGTAGCTTTTTTCATTGTTTAGTCCATTTATAATTTCCCAGAGCCCAAAGTGATGTCTTCAAGTTGCTTGTTTTGCCCAACGGACAGTCCAGAAATCCAATTCAATTTACAGTGTTATGAAACAGCGAAAAGCAGTAAATTATCCTATCGAAATCAGCAATTGCTTGGCCTTTTTGCTTGATAAATGATTCAATTGATTATCAATATTATTAGTAGTTGGGGTAGCCCAGAGGTTTATGGCACTGACCATGAATCGCAATGTGTCACTGGTTTGTGTCTGGCCAGGGAATTTTGTTCGATGTTATTCCCCATCTGTCTTCTCATTTCTTGGTATCAATCTACTCTCCACTTTTTAATAACGGCAAAAAAAATCCCACAAAAAAAATAATTAACTCATCTTATTTAACTCAACTAATTGATTAAACAACTATTATAGGTTATTCATCGCTACTTTAGATTACTCACCATCACATACTGTCGTTAACTTGGACATAGAAATATAACAAATTGGGCAAATGATGTATTTATGTAGGATTTCCCATTCTTTATGTGGTAATTACACACATGACCTCAGACTGTGTCAGTGTGACTGCTCATTCTTTAACACTGCAAAGCTGTGGGGATGCTGGCCAGTTTATTGTCTATATTGGTGTGTGTGTGTCAGTGTAACCTGGAGAGAGACAGAATGACTGAGCCAGGGTCAGTCTTAAATCCTCCGTGAAGCGTTGAAGAGTGGCCAATTTAAACTGCCTTAAAGTTGCCATCAGTGGAGAATTTATACCTCAGATCTCTGAACCTTCTGGTTGGGGCAAGATAAAGTCAGTGACTCCAACCTTGCTGTAAGGATGGAGCAGCCTAATGTTGGACTAAAGGGACTGTGGGCTGTTGCATTCTTTCATACTTTTTATATAACCCTGCTGAATAGGTGCGTTTTCTGTTTTGGTCTATGCTTGATGTAAGTGGGAGTCAAGGCTATTTTTTTTACATGCAAACTTCCATTCATTCACTGCCATCTTGCTTATTATGAGCAGAGACATCAAGCTATTTCATCCATCTGCTGAAAAGCCTTTTGTTGATTCAGTGTTGATCATTTTTAAAAGAGGAACATTTTGTATCCTTTTGAGTTACAATGTGCTGCAGGATGTTGCATAATTTTCTAAAACAAATCAGGAAATTGCAGCGTTTAAGGCCAGTACTAGCATCACTGCAAAGTCCTGCATTGGTTTGCTAGTCAGCCAACAGTCTCCTGACTAAGCTGCTGTTTTCTTATCACATGATGGAGCACAGTAGTGAAGGCAAGCACTGTTATAGTTCACTTAGTCATGTGGCATTTCTTAAAGCCAGCCAAGCATTGTTCCGAGTTGTGTGAGTTCCTGTGCATACTGTATAACCAAACCATGAGTGTGAAACCAGGCTGCGCCTCCCAGCACATTGGAGATACGAGGCTGGTGTGTGTGTGTGTGACTTTGAGTGTTCAGCATGTGTGTAAACTATGTGAAAGCACTGTGAATGTGTAAAATGGTGGGGGAAGGAGGTCGCTGACAGTCTCGTGGCTACAGTAGCAGATAGTTGAGGGATGAGGGGCCATACAGTGGCAGAGTTATGTAATGTGTGGTATGTCACGGCTAAAGGAAGCCTACAGCATGACGAGCTGTGCTGTAGAGACCGCTACGGGCACTTCGCTCTCAAGCAGGGTGCCAGGATGAAACACCAGGCCATCACTGCTGCTCTAACTCCAGCATCATGTGCTCCAATTCTGTCATTTTCAAGAACAGAAAGATAGATATTTTCAACTCATATGACTTATACAGGAAATGCAGAAAAATGAGCTGCATGTGTTTCTTATCTGTCTGGAATGAATCCCTGCTTTCACAGGCATGTTATGGATGGTATGCAATTGACCTTGTAACCACAGCAGTCAGCGTGGGTGAGGTCTGAGTCTTTGAATTGGCTGAACACATGTCTTTTTGTCTTAGGTAGAAAGCTGCATCCATCAGTCGAACAACAAGGCTTGGACAGCTACCACTTGAAGACTAGTGCTTCTTGTTTCAAAATTACATGTAGCTCCAGGAAAACAAGAACTGTTGTTGTTTGGCTTCAGGGTTAAATCCTGTAAATCAGACAGTTGTATGTCAGCAGAGTGGAACAATAATATTCTGAAATTGCCTGTAGCAATAAACTGGTTTCCATTAGAGGAGGCTTTTTGTGTCCAAAAGGCCTGAATCGGTAGTTGACAAAAGGCTAATACATGTTTTGGGTGCATGATTAAACTGGTTTTGGACAAACTGGGTGATTTTGTCCCCTTTGCTTTGAGTCTGGTGGGCTCCAGCCTGGGTCTGGATATTAGACTGAAATCTCTCTGGTGTGGTTTGGGGTGAGAACACAACCCAGATGATTCACAAGATCATGTGATAATCAGGGTTTCTGTCGGCCCACCGGGCCTAAGTTGACTCCCCCGCTGGGCCTCAGCATTGGGAATTATGTACGTTAAGATGTTTTTAAAACTAAAATGTGTTATGCAAGTAGCAAACTCCTTTAAGGAATAACTTGTGTGTAGGTTGTGTGCATTAGCAAGTGTGAAATTAGCAGTAAACGTAGCAGTGCAGTGTGTTTACAGTTTAGGCTGTCGGTGAATAAATGCTACAACTCCTCAAGATCCGAGCTAAGTTCCCGTGTCTTGTCACCTGCTGATTTAAAGTGATGAGGGTTAGCCCTGAAGTTAGCAACAACTTTGGCTCAGGCTCAGTCGTGGGCTGATGGTTAAGGTGGACCAGCTATTCTCATTTTAGTGACAAGCCGCTGCTCCGAGTTACACATTTAATACAAATTTAGGACTAACCTAAACTGATTTTCCTGATTCTTTTACTGATCATGGAAACAATTTTCAACATCACGTTGCATTATGAAGTCAGTATGTATAATTTCCTTCCTATTTTTCAAGCCGTTATTACCTCCGCCAAGGCCGAAGACTGTAGATTCTGCGTTTTTCACATTAAACTCGGTGAAATTGAGTTTGACCAAAGCACACTTGGTGATTGTTGGAAAGAGTAACGATGACGGTTTAGATGACTTTTATTTTGTTTCTGTCCAGTTTGAATGAAGTGTTTTACAATGCTCCACTACGTACAGCTGATCTCAACATAAAACAAAAATACATGTGGATGATGGCGCAAGCTGAACGGAGAGGGGGGGCAGAGGTATCCGCTCTCCGAGTGCCATTCTAGTTTCTAGCTGTCATTATCAAACTTTGTGTCATTGTGTCATTGTGAATTGTGAGATTTGTGAGCTTAGCACGACGACCAGAGGAGATAAAACCTTCAGAGTTACTGGAAGTGCATCATGTGTGTTTGTCATTAGCCAGTGTGAAACAAAAGCAGGTAAAATGCAACAAGTGGTCACAGTATAAAACATTTAAATAGTTTGTGTATCATTTATTGTATTTAACATTTGTCATATGAGTTCTAAATGTGGTTACAAAAACTAAACTCTAGCTGCTGTGTTGCTCCGGCTTCGCTTCACCTCTGTGACCAGTTCACGCTCCCAGCCTGTGCTGTGATGAGATTTCTATGATGTCTTTGATCTTATACACACACACACACACACACACACGTTCACACAGAGTGGCTCAGCTACACACAGAAAACGTATGTTAGCGCTTTTCACAACAACATCAGGGGTCTTGATGACATAGGAGAGTGCTGGAGCGAAGCCAGAAAGCTCAACACGGACCAAGTTGGTTAGCGAGCGTTCTCTTTGATCACTGGGCTTCACGCGGTGCCTTTATGGCTGGACCTCAGGGCTGAAACACTGAAACACTGGACCGCCCACAGAATGTTTGGCAGGAGAGATGTGAGGCCAGTTGAGCTAGATAAGACACTGAAAGTTCACTGAAGTAGCCTATTAGTCTACATGTTTTCATTTCATTTTTTTTTCTGATCCGAGAGGAAAACATATTTTTTTCCTTTTCTATCTCATTTCTCCTTCTAGCAATCTTCAGGATTTTCACACCTCTGGTTGAACTTGTTGTTTACATTTGTGTTTGTATCTAACTGCTACAGGTTGCTGGCTTTGGGGGTTTTTAGTGAGGGGAATGTGGAGTGTTAAGTTGTGTTAAATTGCCTTCACTGTGTTGTTTTCACATAAGTTTACAGTCAAAATATTAGCGCCTAACCCTGGGAGACATCAGTTGGCTCCTAAATCATTCTAGGGAATGCCTGCCTTTTGATTTCCACTGCCTAACTTTGCTCGATCGATGTAAGCTAATGTCCAACACATAACAGGAAACACTCGATCATAACTGGGATACTTGTGCGCATGTAAACAAACTCTGATTCTTCATGTTAACATATGAATTTTCTGTGGGAAGCATGTCGGCGTCGGTGGTTTATGGGTGTATTCATGCACAGTGCGTTTATGCAGGCATGTTATTTTGTGGGTTGGTTTACATTTTACTGCGTAGGCTGTATCTTATGTATGTCATATTCTGAGAATCTCAGTGTGTGTGTGTTTGTTTATCTTTGTCTCGTTTGTTTTTGATGTTTAAGCTTCTTCTCTGTCACAGCCGATCAGCTGAAGGTTGAACAACATAAAGGAGAAATTATCTACTCAATCATATGATGATCATGGATTATTTCATTTGAATATCTTTAGTCGGAGCCGGTGATTTATGACAACTGTGTATATTACAGTTGCACCCATCTATTGCACCCATGTGTCTTTGTCGGAGGGACAAAGATCTCTTACTTTCCGTCAAAGAAACACTTCAGTAACAGATCCCAGTGTCAGTGTTTTGTCTCCAAGGCTATGATTCCACAGTTACCACACCAGTTTATGTATTGCACTTTCCACTTCACTCCATTCATCATCGGCGGCCTCGTAGCTATTGATTACATGGTGAGATGGATGGGCGAGCACATTGTGTAGCTCACTGGCATATTAAGCTGCTTAGAAAGTCAGATCAGTTATGACCTTGGTTACTCAGTCCAAGAACACATCGGTCTGACTTTCTTTATTCATGTACATACATATTAGGCTGCGGTGGGTTTGCCCAAGGTGAGCCCATCCTTATCCTTAAGTCCAGATGGAAACAGAAATGAGAGATCATGGATACATATTTATAAAGATCTAGGAGATGTTAACGCTGCCCATAAAAACATATTTCATGTTTTTTAGAGATATACAGAAGGTATGAAGTTCAAGGTTAGAAAATACATAAATGTTTCCTTCAGAAATGAATGGACAACTTCAAGAACTACTATCAATACCAGAACTTTTGATCCAGAATGTTTTACTTAAACAGTGGGATCGCTGTTGCTTTCGTCAGTTAGTCAGTAAACCACAATGTGAATAATTGTGTTTGGCTTCACTACTCACGATTGGCACATTTGAAGATTGACTTTGAGACAGATACCAACGAACATGAGTTTAAACTTACAAAAAACTCAAATTCAAAGATTCTAAAATAGTTATTGCTATGTTAAGGTGTAGGTGAACTGACTATGACTTAAAGGAATAGATCAACATTTTGGGAAATAAAACCGGTAAACAGCTAGCCTGGCACATAACCCCCGACTAAACTACAACTTGTCGTTTTTACGAGGGCTGTCATAGTTAACGCGATAATGCGTTAACGCAAATTAGTTTTAACGCCATTAATTTCATTAACGCAATTGATCTTTCGGAGGTTGTAGAGGGCTCAGTTTTAAAGCTAGAGTGAAGATACTGGCATTATATGAAACTAGAAAAACCAAAGGAATCCATTTCATACCAGCTTGTCACGAAGGAGGTTAAATAACGCTCCAAAGTTGCGCTAAATTTTAGCAAGGGAAAACTGTCATGGCAATTTTCAAAGGGGTCCCCTTGACCTGAAAATGGGTTCTATGGTTACCCACGAGTCTCCCCTTTACAGACATGCCCACTTTATGATAATCCCATGCAGTTTGGGGCAAGACATAATCACATCTGTCACACTGATAGATGTTGCTGCTTGTTGGGCTCCAGTTATGATTTGAGCATCTTTTTTAATGCTAAATGCAGTACCTGTGAGCCCACTCCCATATTGGTAAGAGTATTAACTACTGGACAAATCTCCCTTTTAAGGTTCATTTTGTAAAGATAAGAAATGTGTGATTAATTTGCGATTAAATATTTTAATCGATTGACAGCCCTAGTTTTTACACTTTGGTTTTGAATGGATTAAATAAACAAGATTAAACAAACTAGTGTCGGGCCATATTCTTTTCAGCATTTACTGGTTTGGTTTTTACTTCCACATCGCATCAAACTGATAGAACTTTTTCAAACATCTCAGGGAGTCTGGACAAATGTTTGTTAACAAGGTTTAGTCAGGCGTGGGTGTGCGGGTGGTCTGTGCTCTGTTGTGAAGAATGTTGCCTTCTGTGGGTTTCTCACAGGGCCAGTGTAGCAGCAGTGACTGATGCTGGCCTCCCAGTATTTACTGAGAGCAGAGACATACAGCCCACTCACACAGGACCAGATACATCAGCATGACACTAATAACACATTCCCGGTTAAGGTATGTGTGTGCGTCCGTGTGCGCTTGCCATCCATACCAAAACCTCTTTGTATCAGTGTGTTACGGCAGTCTTTATCTAGACTAATTAGGCTCTTGCAGCAGCTCAGCTCATTTTTGTGCCAGACTACTCTTTAAAACATGAACTGTCTTCACCCCTCACTCCTCGCCCCCTCTTATCATATTGGCCTCCCCCTCAAACCAGTCTCCTCTTGGCCAAGATGAGGGTCTTGAGTGACCTGAGCTTAGCCTAGGAGAGGAGAGCTAAGACAGTAGGTAAAAGGTAAGACAAGTGAAGGGCAGATGGCAAAATGAAAAGTTCTTGAATAGCAATCTATTGGAAGCTTTGGACAGCCCTGTCTTCTAAAAATACCATACAACAAAACTGCATTTTGAATTGGGCTTTGAGGGAAACATATTTTTTGTGGATTATGTTTGCTTTTGTTGTATCACAAATGTGTTTGTAATGATAGTCTGCGTAGGGTGGAGGTCGGGCGGTGGATGGGTCCAACAAACACAGGACTTGTTGAAACAAGTTTGTGTCCTGTGTGAAACTAAAAAAATCAACCTTCACTTATTTAAATTTACATCCATAGCTTAATAACATAACAAACAGTTATCTAAAGCCAAAGCATGATGTTTTTTTTACTAAACCTAACCAAGTAGTTTTGTTGTGTTTTTTTTATTTGTTTCAATTTACGATGTTAACCACGTGTTTAAAACAGTTTAAAACTGAGATCGTAATCCGGGAAAAAATACACTTCCCTCGAAACGAAATCGAGAATGCAGTTTAGTTGTATGGGAACGTAATTTTGTAGGAGACAGGGTTGTTTTGGAACAGTATGCAGGAAAAGACCTCAACATACGCTAGGACTGTCACTTTAATTCAAAATTCTAACATTGGTTCAAACGTGAGAAAAATACGTTTTACACTATTATTGACAATAGAGAGGAAACCATGCTTGTTGGATAATCAGTACACTGAAGCATCCGAAAAGCAGTGTGTGGAAGTTTTTTGGGTTCTACACCATGGATGGCAAAATTACCAATAAAGATAAGGCTGCCTGCCGGCTTTGTAAAAAGCAGCTGCTTAACTCTACATTGACAACAAATCTGAGGCTTCACCTGCTAGCCTGCCATCCTAGTGAGGCAGAGAAGGCACCAGAAACTATTTGTTCGTAAGAACTAAACTTGAGTGTGGATGGGTATTGGATAAGGCATTAAATAACAATTTCTTGGCCAACTACAAAAACATAGTTTTCACACAGAAATCTTTTGGTTTGCTACAACATACCTGGCCTTGACACTTGAATGCCTGCAGATGTTTGGTCGTTCTCCATTCCTATCACTCTTCAAAGGCACTTCAGCCTCCAATTCTGGATCCAATGCGCTCATCCAATTTCAGAAGTTTGGTAACTATGTGGCCCTAACACAAGGCCTGACAGCAGACAGACATTCTTTGGTTTCTTCTTTTAAATCTACAGTAACAGGAGTAAGAATATATATTTTTTTAATAGTTGTAAGGCTACAGTATAATATGTGAGCTCAAAATTGAATTCACCAACATTTCTACCTGGATACAAACACATCAGTCATTCACACGTTTTTCAGACGTTTTTTTCTTTAATCAATTTATTGAATTTGAAAATGGAAAGGATGAGAACATCTGTGAGAGAGGCCCATTGACTTTGAAGACGTACGGTCAGGCCACTGCATAATCCAATCTGCATGGTCTCTGATATCTCTTTCACTTGCTCACTCATAGAACACACACACACACACACACTCACACACACATCCACAGCAGGTGGAGCAGGATAGATGAAAGGCTCAGGTGCTCTGCAGGTGGACTGAGGCGTGTGTGCCGTTGTGCATACAAAAACCTCCCTCTGTATAGACGTCCAGCGTGTTTCATCCAGTCGACAGAGAACGAGTGTGTGTGTGTTCATGTCAGAAAATCGGTAAATGCCCCAGTGGTTCTGACAGCTCTCTTCATAGTGATTTTTTATACCGAAGCCAAACTGTCTATCATCCTCCTGCATCAGCCCCTCCTCTGTTCTGGACTGTCCAGCTCAGCCTTGTTGTCTTCTATCCAAACAGAACTTTAGTTCATGGAACAAACCTACAAGTTGTGTGTGTGTGTGTGTGTGTGTGTGTGTGTGTTGTTTTTCAGCAGAAACAGTAGGGTGCTTTCTTTCTAGCAGGAATGTGATGATTGGTGTGGTGGAGGCAGTGCGTGGTTGTTAGTTTGGAAGACTCCCCTCAGCTCCCTCTAACTCCTCATTCACTCTTTGGCTTGCTTTTGGTGCAGCTCCACTCCTTCTTCATGACTCTGTGTTTACAACAGCAGGGTTCCTGCTTACACTGGAGACACAGGGGAGATGGGAGATGTAAATTGTGAGATTAAAGCAAGGGACTGGGGGTATTCTTTTATTGCACCTTCCATGCTTTGAGAATATATTTGTCTTAAGGGAGTTATTTTTGGTTAGCTGTGGTTTGCAGCTCATTTATTTTGTTTACAGCTGTTTGTAGTTGTTGTGTATAGGGTTAGGAATGGATTTCTTGTCCTTTATATTTTCCTAAATTTAGGTAGTCTTGAGATAAATTGTTCTGAATGTACTTCAATCCTTTGGGTGAGATTTATTTCAATCATACATTCAGGGTACCTGTTAGAAGTCGGTGGGCAGCACCATGAAGCGTTCATGCTCTGCTCGGTAAAAAGGACAATTGGGCGAAGGTAAATTACTACGTTATCACGATGTGTTCAATTGTAATCTCGTAAAATGTAGTTTTTGGCGAGAAACTTGAATAAATGGAGATGTTTGAAGGAGACGGCCACACGCGAGCGCGCATATGCCAACGTGCATGTGTGCCGACCCGCTACATTTATACGCTTAAAAAGTTACAAACAGTCCCTTTAAATAATCATAATCGTGTTTTTATGCAAATAACCACCATAGATGACAATAGCAAAGTACAGTACTGTGTACAGTACCCTCCCACCACCTGAAAAATAGGGATTTCCCAGAAGCTACAGTGTAATCCGAACACCGGAATATACCATGCAGATGTTTTTATAT
The DNA here is from genome assembly GCF_015220745.1 of Sebastes umbrosus. Lineage (NCBI taxonomy): Eukaryota > Metazoa > Chordata > Actinopteri > Perciformes > Sebastidae > Sebastes > Sebastes umbrosus. Next base: position 17,218,807 of record NC_051284.1, read on the forward strand.
AAAATATATTGGACATTGAATGACAAAATCTAAAATGTTTTTCCGTTATTTAGTGCATAGGTTTCAAAAGTGGCAGAAAAAATTTCTGGGAGGCAGACAAAAAATCCATAGGACTGACAAACAAAGACTTCTAACTGTAAAAAAAAAGGCTGTTCCCACCTAGGGGGTTCACTCACAGTCCCAGCTTGTCATAACAACAACACATCTAGGCTAGTTCTTCTTAACCTGCAGACTTTTCTCTCTTGTTTTGACAGAAGTGTGGTTTAGAGCGAAGAGGTTTAGTTTCTGGCCTCCTTCCTGGGGTGTACCGTTGTTGTTGTTCTGAATCTTGTGAAAGTGTTGATGGCACACGACCGCAGGGAATGGCCCAGGGAGATGAGGTGATGTGTCCACTTAGGGACCATTGAAGAGGTAATTATTCGAGAAGAGGACCACACCACACATGTTTTTAATACTGTGTACTCTGACCATATGTATTGGCTCACTGATGAGAGCAAAGACCGTGGCAACACAATTCCCTGCGCACCTGGAAGAAGTCATCTTCGCGGTGTTCTCAGCTTTTGTTTTGTGCAAACAAAGCTTGTACCCCGGACCCCTTCCTCTCATCTGTGCAGTGTGAAATGAAGCGAAAAAAGGGGAGGAGAGGAGGAAAGACGAGAGAGCTGTAATAAAAAGAGCGAAGAGCTTTATAAAAGTCAGCCATCCGTATAATTAGCTGATGCTCTGCTCTTGTCAAACTGAGAGACTTCACAACGAAACATTTAATAACCAACTTCGGTTACTCAATCCAACTGACTTTCCGACACATTTTATTTGGCTGTGTTAAAACTGTCTGAGAAGATATTGAAAATACAAATGGCTCATATGAAGAAAAATATTTTTATGATCCGCGTCTGTGTTGAAAAATAAGGCTTATTCCGTCAGAGTTCATTCTTATTTCTCAATGTATTGACATTCCTTGATGATTACAAAATGTCCTTACAGCGCTTTGTATTCCTAGACATTTTACAAAGCTATTTTCTCATTCTGTCACAGCAATTAGGAGGTAATAACTCCTCCTTTAGGTCAAGGAGTTGCCTGATTAATGGAAAAAAGTAGCCACCTCCTGCCGGGTGTAAGGCGAATTGGTCCTTTGGAGGTCTTACACCAAGATTAATGTGAGCGTAATTCATTATGGATCTATTTTATATATGCAGTAATCTTAGGACAAATGAAGGAAACCGATGAAACTAGCTGTCATTTGTTTTTAGGCCTGACAAACCTGATAGACTGTGTCCTTAACACTCTTGAGACCTTGTCTTCAGTTTTAATTCAAGTCCTCAATCTTGTCAGGATCCTCTTTGCTACACTTGGCCCTCTTTCAACAACTGCACTTGACGTTCACTTGGAGAGGCAAACTTTTGCCAACAATGAAGTCAAAGTCAATGTTCTGGACTGCTTGCTCTCTAAAAACCTCTTCTGTCAACCCCTTTAGATGGATTCCCCTAGCTAGCAGACTATTGCCTCCCATTCAGCTGACGTACATTCTCTCCACTGTTTCTTTCTCTGTGCAATGGTCTGTTGTTGTTCAAGCAGTAAATTGAACAAACAGGACTTTTGTTTGTCTCACATGGCTGCTGCGTGCTTGGGGGAATCAGTTTATGAATGATATGGAGTATGAATGAAACAAATATTTGGTCTAAATTAGCCATATCCTTTTCTTCCACATTCTTTTTTATAACTCACTCGCATTGGACTTTTCAGGGTTTAAGACTCTGGTTGTAGTATTCGGTTTTGCTGAGAAATATTTAAGCCGATTGCTCAAATAAGGCAAAACATTTACTGGCAGTAGTTCACTAACATTGAGTTTTTCAGTGTTAAGTGTTTGCCAGCCGCAGTTGCAACACATTTCTTCAATACACTGCAGAAGGAACACGTTTTGTCTCACAAGCCCCAGCACTCCCCGATGAAAACTCCTTCAAAAAATGGAGCTTGATAACGTTTTTCCCAGCGACCGGTGCCATCCGTCTGTCAAGCCTTTACATAGGCACAAACGGAATGCTTTGTGCTTTCAAGTAATTTATGTACCCGTCTCCGGTTGACTGCAGGGACTTTAGTGTACTTGATTGGGTCATTTGTTTGTTTGCAAGCAGGGGAAAGTAGATAATCAATACAATGAACTTCATCATTAGGAGAGAATAGGTCAGGAATGGAAGGAAAGGGAGTAAAGGGAGAACGAGCGAAGGAGCGGTTTTGTTAACAGTAGCAGCTTATATTTAACAGTAGCAACGAATTAGAAAATGTTTTGTAGTTAAAAGGGAATACATATGATGTTGACCTTGGCTCAACAGTTCAACTTGCTCTCTGTTGGACGGATATCAGCACACGGGGACTTACCAAAGTGAGTTTTGGCTTGAAAATTGACACTTGACAATCATCCTGGCTTCATGCCTCCTGTACAATTTATCATCAGTTTGGCAGACCAATGTTTGATACATCTGCAAAAAGTATCCAGCTGTGTGAAAAGCTGCCAGATGGCATAGTTGAAGACTCTGGGTACATTTAAGTTGTTTTTATCACTATACACATTTTAAAAAGTGAAATGTACAAAAAGAATCGGTATTTGTCTTGATGTGTACTCCACTGTGATGTGTGCTTGAATAAATACCCATCACAAGATTTTATTCAACTTTTTTGGAAGTAATTTAGTTATGATTGCAACACTTGAAATGGAAGACTTCTTTGGAAGAGGCCAAATTTCCATGAATAAAAGTGATTTAACTTTAATCCTTTGAGACTTGCGGGCGATCCTGACCGACTTAACTGTCTTTCAGAGGCTAGAGCAGGTTCAGTTTTAGAGCTAGAGTGAAGTTGCTGATATCATATGAAGCTAGAAAAACCCAATCTATTGGTACTATCCAAACAACTTTGATACGAGAAATCCACAGCTTGATTTTTTCTATGGTGTTCCTCAAGGACTTGGTGTCTTAATGTTGTATTTTGGAGAGATTATTGATCATTTTTGATCAATTCTGGAGTGGTAAAAATGGTTAAATTTACAATTAACAAATGGTATCAATCCACAAATTGCTGCAACAACTTATGAGACATAATAGAGAATGGGGATGGTCATCATATACGTATTTCATAATGTTCTAAGCTCTTGTACACTTTAACAATTTATTTTGAATAATTCATGTATTAAATAATTCATGTTTATTTCTGATTAATGACTGGAACTACATCTCAAATGAATCTTCAGGTTCCCAGCTTTCAGATGATGTACACCACTTCTATGTGACATCTACTGCTGACCTGCTATCTCCCCCTAAACACCCCCTGTACTCCCCTAAAAAAAGACAAAAACAGGTCTATTGTGGGTCTCAGAGGGTTAATGGATAGAAATGACAAATTTGAGTTTGGCTGCATCTCCTTTGTGTTAGTCTACAGGTGCAGACACTAACTCTGTTCAGTAGAGAGAAACAGCCTGGGATAGTAGGAGACAGGGAGGAGCTGTTGGTAGTGGAAGAGACAGAGATGTCGGTGCAGAAAGGGAGGGAAAGATCTCAAGGGTCCTAACCTCTGATAGTCTTTACTGGAAAGAAGGAGGGTTTGAAATGGAAAGTAAAAGTTGGAAAGCTATTACTTTTCTCAATCTACCATGATGAGTTTTTCCAAGTGTAACATGAGTCAGAAATGCTTTTTTTTTTCTTGATGTGGAATGGAAAGACTAATAATTGGCTTGTGCGTTACTGTACAGTAATGGTCAGTCTAAGAACTGTGGAGCTGTGATGCATAATGATTCGGAAATGACTTTGCTGGATGCATCGTCTATGTCTAATTGTTTCCCTTTATTTCCCTGCTTTCGAATTTAACATAATTAGGGGGAAGTAAAGGCCTCATCATTTATGTGCACCACAATGAAAATGTATGATCTATATAGCGTATTTCTCCTCATACCAGCTCTTACTGATACAATACATGTACTGTTGAGGTTAAGAGACATGTTTCTTCTACACCCTCCTGGTGTTGTTGATGCGTGTCTTACCTTGATTTACAATTCCTTTGATGGCCAGAAAGGTGTCTAATATCTCAAGTGCTGCATACATAAAATATCTGCCAGGACCAAAGGAGCTGATCAATTCATGCATGTCCTGTATAAACTGACAGCTTCTCCTTTGTCCATTCTGCACACAGATATACGTCCATGTTTCTCAGTGCTGCTCAGTATCGCTGTCATTTTCCTTCCTTTCTCGAAATTTCTCAAGAGGGAGATTGTAAAGAATACGGATGGGTATCGTTAGGATTTTATCGATACTCCTTATCGGTTCGGTTCTTTGTCTATACGCTTATCTGTTCTTTTTCATTGCTAATTGCTTTTTAATACATACATTGACATATCGCTTTTCTACATGTTAACATCTTTATGCTTGTTGAACAGGTGTATTGATATTGAAATATTGGCTTTTTGTGTGTGTGTACGTATTTTGAGGCGCTCAGCCCCGATACAGAGGAGATGCTGCAGCGTGATTTAAAAAATGAGTAGTACTAGTAAACAGATAACATCGGAGCTTATCAATACTACGGTCTTTAATAATTTAGCACAAGTGCCTGTTTAATGCCAGGTTTTGGTACCCACCTCTACTAGAAACTCCATGCATTAACCTTGGAGACTCATCTGTCTGGCTGGAAATCTTTAAAGAGAAACATGCTCTTCTTCTTCAGCAGGCCTGCTCACTCTCTCTCTCTCTCTCTCTCTCTCTCTCTCTCTCTCTCTGTGTGTCCAATTATCTCCCATTGGAATATATTTACTGTCTGGTAGTCAGTGCAAGATGGTGTGTGTGTGTTTCATAATATGAGCGTGATAGTGTCACCATCCCTCTGGCAGAGATGTTGGCTGAGTTCAGGATTTCGGGAACATGAATGAACATGAATGAACATGGCTTATCCATGGCACATTAAAATCACAGTATTTGGCAAGTGATGATTTAAGTCTTTGAATCACTGAATGAAAGCCTGATTTAATATGACTTCATTCATGTTTACAGTGCAGTGCATATAACACACAGAAAATGCAATCCATAGTTAATTAATACGTCATTTACTAATTAACAATACGAGGTGTGTCAGAATCTGATTGACTTACCACCTCTTGCTAAATAATTGTATGTGTGTGAATCTTCCAGCTGTCCAACCAAGAGTTAATCCTTCATGAATGTGTAAAATAGAGAAATAAAATGGCATTATCATCTTTTTTTAAAAACCCCCAAGTCTCTGTGCTATAAAATTGTGTATCCATTGCTCAGGGAGAGGAACTGGCTTGTTAACTGCCTGTAAGTGATTGAAAAGCAAGGACTGAGAATTATCGATTAGGCTCTTTTGCAGAAAATCCCCTGCAGCTCTCCCAGTAAATATTTGTTTGTCTCTCTCCCTCCAGCCCTGAGGTTACAGAACAATGCAGACTGCATATGCTGAATTATACTTTGGAAAAGCAAACATTTGACACTGAGTACCCCCCCACCCCCACCCCTCCACCATCTCTACTCATAAATATAGAGACCAAGTAGAAGTGCTGATCCATCCTTTCCATCAATGCGATTCATGGTCATTGTCTGCCAGGGCTGAGATAGCTATACATCTATTTTATCTTTTTTTTCCCTTTTCTTAATTCATGAGTCATGTCACAAACTGATACCTCGGCAGTTTCAAAGGATCCTACCGCTGGCATGTCTCATTTCTCATGAATTGCAAGATGCATCTAGGTTGTTTATATTATCATTTCATTTTATTGGATATTGAATCTATTTGCAAACTGGGCATTGACTACAGGAAGTCCAATTTGCTGCTACATACTATATTATAGAGGTGAATTTCTTGAAACATGCAGCCTCTCAATGCTCCTACCAGGGATGCAGCGATCCAACTTTTTCAGTCCCGTTAGCGACTACCGATCCGATACCAGAGTTTAATTAACAAAACTGTTTGCCTCACTGTGTGGAAGTAACTGGGATCATTCTTTTATGTGTAAGGCAACATGAGGCTTGACTTAAACATTGCTTTCCTAACTTTGTAAAACTAAATGTAACAAATAAATAGATAGATATAAATTTACTCAATTATTTATTATTAAAATAATAAATCCTACACCAGAAACTTGGTAAAAAATTCATTAAAATTAACAGGAATTATTTTCATTAATTACAATTCAAGTGTAAACCTTTTTAATGCAGCAAAAAAATTGTCAAAACTTAAACAGTAATTAAAATTTTAGTATATAATATATATAGTATATAAACATTGAATTGAATTGCATTCCCTTTGTCGATACCCAATCCAGCTATTTAATTCTGTATATATCTCTTCTCAGTGCATGATAAATTAAAGCTGTATCTTCTTGTCCTGCAGGCTTTAAGTAAAGCTTATGTCTAATGAGATAGTTTAATAGAATGCATGTAGAAGGCTAGTGTCATTCATTTATCATAGGTTGTGAATGGAGGATACCATAATAATCCACATACATCCTGACGGCAACACACAATAGGGCCAAATTCTGTTTATAAAAGCAGCATGCTGTACATGCTTACTACTTTGCTCTTGTCAACGGTGAACTTATTGAAGTCACTGATGAAAATACACTTTAATAGACTTGATTTTACAAAAGCTGGCCGCAGGTGACTATTTTCTGAGGCTGTGATGTATCCCAGTTGATTTTCAGTTTTTACGTCTACGACTTGGCAGCAATGTTCTCTGCCTTGGTATGCTGTCAGACTACAGCTGTTCCAGAGGGAACAAGGGAAGATTTAAATTGAGTATAGTGAGAAAAGCCTCTCTGTGTGAGGGATTCTAATAGGGCATAGCAGGATTGATACCATCAGATGTAATGAATTCAGTGCCGTATCTGATTCCACGGTTACATGCTGGCTGAGCCTGATGATTCTTATATCATTTTAAAGCAGCTAGTATTGATTTTTTGAAGTGAAGCACATGGATTTGCCAAGCCGGTGTATCTGGAATTAACTCTATCGGTCTCTTTAAAGGGAGAGTGGATTTATCTACAGCCCCAAAACTGAGAGAATTCTGCTTTCCAAGCAGATCTCCAGCTGCAGTCTACAAGACGAGGTGCAGAGAGTCGGATTTGATACCGCATACTATACCCTGTGTTATGTTCATCTTTTATTGCTTGTTATTTTTCTGTATTAAAGAAGAGTTTGAGCTGCAGTGTTGGAAACGAGGAGTAAGTAACGACTGTTTCAGTCAACAGACTCCTAACAACTCTATTGTTGCGTCTGATTTAGTAGGGAGTTTAACACGGTGAATGATTTGTGGCTCTTGAGCAACATGCACTCAAGGCTGAATCTACATGAGCCAACTTTAGTGCTCAACAGTGTATGGTGCTTACGCTAGCGATTGGGACAAAGTCCAAGATGGTCTCCTAGATCCCTGGTTTTCTAATCAGGCCACAAGCAAGTGAGTGACTGAGTGAGAACTGAAAGTAAAACTGGAGAGAGTGAGTGACTGTAGTGTAGAGCTGTTGGAGAAGAGCAGCGTTCAGTCAAGCGCCAAGAGACATGTGCACAGCTGTGCAGGACACTTGTCCAGCGTGCTGCCGGTTTCATGTCTGGCAGGTACCGTAGGCCAGAGTCCAGGTGTTCAGGCTACATATGTGGACCGCCCCACAGTGGTGGTCCTAATCTGATTACTGTTTTGTTTGTATGGTAAGAGTGTGTTTGTTTGTTGAACGCAGCCCTATGTGTTTGGTTGGATCAGGCCATTAGATGTTGCTCAGCTTTGATGCAAACAGACACTGAATCTACTGAGCCTGAGTAATTGGACCTTGTGGGGAACATCAGACCCACTTTTGGAAAATACACACACACGACAGCACTCCCAACACGCACACACACACACACACACACACTGCTTCCCATAGTATCACTTTTGTCACAGTTATCAGATAAAAGCCAGCTTGTTGTGTGATTAGAAGAAATGGCTTTTTTTAAGTAAAGATTTTCGTCTTTGCCAGTAAATCTTGAACTTCATCGGGGTCAGACTCCAGTCAGGTAATCAGAAAAAGAGATTGCTCAGATAAGCCACAGTCCGACTAAGGAGTGCTTTATTATCACAGAAGGGGAAGCAAATTCCACTGGTAACTTTCACCCCAGTGAAACATTTCACAGAAACATGTTAGATGGTCTAAAATATCTGGACTGACTTTATTTTCAAAATAGGCGATCTGCAACTCTCGGAGAGCCTCTAAGTATACTTTATCTAATTTATTTCATATGATTGACTAAAATTTCTTTTAGTCTTTTTAGGAATTGTGGTGACAGTTTTGTTTACCCAGAGGTTTCATCTTAGAGATTTCTACTGATTCCAGTCTTGGCCCCTTATTGTTTCTTTTAACCAAATAGTTTAAGTTGCTTTTGGGTGTGAAGGGTCTGGAACAGTGTCCATGTATTTTAATACAATTTGAAAGCTTGAAAATAGAAGTTTCTATAATCACATTTGTAATTTGAGTCATCAACATTCAGAGTTTTGTTTTTTTTATTTAAAAAGGAAAACACATTTTCATCTGCCCTCCTCCTCGTGATTGGCAGGCGTTAAACACGATCGGTTATGCCGTGCTCTTTTTGAACAAGATGTTCTTTAATCAAGGCATATCATGATGGTCATGAAATGAACCAACAGGCTGCAGGTCTTGCCAAAATAAAGAACACGGAAATTGAATTTGGCCTTTTCTGATAAACTTCAGATCAGAATTGTGAAATGAAATGATCAAAATGAAGTTTTTTGATTATAATAACAGATAAAAAGAACAAAAAATAATACTGCTGGACAAATGCCTTTTTATTAACAACTTAATGACATCATGCTGATTTTCTGTTTTTATGTAGTCATTCACAGTTGACACATGAATTCGAGGAATTGTGATGAAACTCTTTCCAGAGCATAACAGGAGTCCACCCAGCTGTTTTCCTGCTCTATGACCTTTGAATACATTGATGAAAGTTTAGGATGGAGTTGACTTCCCATTACTCTCTCCTCCCATGCAACCCATAACTCTGATGGAACAACTGGGGCTAAAGAGATACGACTAATCCTGCCCATAACTTTAATGTGTTCTTTCCCTGTCTTGTTCTGCGATAGCTCTTTCATCTATTCCTCAATTTCTTCCTCCCCCTCTTTCATCGTTCATACCCCCTCTCACTTTATTGACTTTCATATCTTTGACCTTCTCCTTGTTATATTCAACATCTGTTGGTCTTCATCTCCCACATCTCCTTCTTACAGTACTTCCTCAGTTTGGTTTTCTATCATAATGACGAGCTGGAGTTTTTTTGGATTTGAAACTAAGGAAGACAAATGCTGCCCAGCAAAAGCACCAGGGGACTGCTATATATAATCTCATGATTGTCCATAGTTAATCGCAACTAATCGCAAATTAATCTCACATTTTTTATCTATTCAAAGTGTACCTTAAAGGGAGATTTGTCAAGTATTTAATACTCTTATCAACATGGGAGTGGGCAAATATGCTGCTTTATGCCAATGTATGTATATATTTATTGCGTATGGGGCTGCCGCAGACCGGTCAGGGTGCCCATGCTGTCCTAATATTATGGCTGATCGGTGTATATATTGGAAAGCCTCATGATGTTTGAGAAGTGTTTCATATTAAAACAATTATTAAGGACACAGGCTGTGTCATAAGTACTTTCTTTTTGTTTTATGAGCATACTGTTTTGAGCATCATTCAGTGAAGGACTGAAGGGTTTATGCTTGATGCTTTAATGATGGTTTGACCTGAGGTGCTAGTTCATGTGTCACTTACAGCTTTATGTAGAAACCATGGTGGTGTTAGACTTTTAAGTGATCTTGTTGACAGGGAGCCAAATCTCACGTCGGAGAATAACAGCGCTGCAGTTTCACTTTGACTCGGCTGCCAGTTGCACGTCAATAAAAGTCTATGGGTTTGGGGCAGCGGCCAGTCAAATATTAACTACCAGCATGTTTAAAAGAGTGCATCATCTGACCTTGGGTCACTATTTGAATAATAAGCTCTATCAAAAAATCAATTGCAATTTGCAATGAACAACATTGTAAAATGATGTAAATATATTATTTTTCCCATTTAAGCATATGATGTGCTAATGAGTGCAATGATTTTGATACAGTTCCATAGCTTCTTTAAATCTCAAATATGTTCTCCAGATCAGTGTTTTTTTTGAAAGATCAACACTGTAAAAAGCACGTTTTTCACATGTAACAACCAAACTCTCACACATAGATTTTTCTCCATCAGCTTCCTCTATAGTCTCTAACCATCAGACAGGCAGATCAATAACACATGTGGGAGGTCTTCTGTCTAAACAACGCAGCAGTCTAATGCTGCTCTGTTCTTCTCTCATTACAAATCAGAACCTCTCACTGACTAATTAAGCTTTGTTTTAGTTTGTCTCTGTACCGGGTCCGTGTTGAGAAGCAGTGGAAAGTAGGAGGTAATGGTCTCTGTGTTCACCTTGCTTGGCCTTGTGTTCTTTCATCGACCAGCTATAGAATAACAAGCAAAAGTTCCTGAACAAAGGGTCCATTAGCTGTTGTGCAATAAGCTGATTGTTTTTTTCCATATTGATTTTTTTATAGTCAGGGTTTTTGACAGAAACGGAGTGTTTGTAACTCGGATTATAGGCGTTTTTAAGATGATCTAACCCAACTTTCTGGCTTTAAGTCTGGGCTTCATTAGACTGTTCAATGGAGATGACAGATTTGTGAAGAGACATTTGATGCTTGATGTCATATGTGTAGCTCCATAAAATAGCTTGCCTCATTTCTTTGAAGGACAAAAAGTGTTCATTCATTTATTAATTGACAAAGAAAGCACATTTGTTAAGGGCTGGTGACCAGCCATGTTGTGCATATATCTTTAGAAAATGTGCAGTATTTGTTTCTACTCATCCCATATCACCATCACAATATCAAATAAATTATTTAAAGATTTACGATACAAAAAATGCAATTCACTATGTCTCTAAATGTATGTGCTGCAAATATAGACCCTTGATTGAACCGTTAGTGTAATAAAATCTAATAATGTTCAACTTGTTACTAGATAATATATCTATTTTGCATTTTGATGATATCCTGTTACAATCTGTTGAGAAACTATGCTAAAAAGCCACATTTTGGCAGCGCCAACAATACACAATCGCAAATTCTTTTGCACATAACACAAATAAAGTGCAAACCTGAAATGTGGATGAAAAACATGGTTGAAATGTGCTCTACTTCTACAGCCTGTTAGACTTACTGTGTCATTCCAGGCTAACAAGAAATGGAGTGTACCTGCAACTGCTTCACTGCAAAATCTTTTAAGCCTCACCTCTGTGGTTCATGTCTGGCTTTTTCCAGAAATGAAGGGTTTCTCTTGTCACTTGATAAAAAGTCTGTCTGCGTCTATTATTGCATCTTTCAGTGTTTCTTTTGTTGGCAGTTAAGTTTGGGATTGAGAGCTGGATTTTATTACAGCTCTGGTACAGCAGGCAGAGGGGGACCAGGGGCGTCCAGCTTTATGAGTCTCTTTCTGCATTGGTATGGTTGCCCTTTGCAATATGTTTACTGTGGGAATTCATATTGCAAGAACATTAAAAAGTCAATATAGTTGTGCAATTTTGCCTTTTTGAGGTTTCATGGGTATTATGCAACAAAACATTGGTGGGGGACATGCCCACTTGATAACCCCGATGACTCACTCACCCTGATAGATCAAGTGAGTAAGTGGAAAATATATCTGCCTGTCTTGTAGTCTTAAGGGGAGGCCTGATGTTTTCTACAGTTTCCATTTGCATGGTAACTCATTATTGTATTAACCTCTGATCCATAGACTGTATATAAAGATGGACGACATGACAGCTCCCCGAAAGTGAAGGCAAAATATCTCGATCATCCCTGGCGTGGCTGGCTGCAGTATAGGTCTTAAATCCTGCCTCCTCCATGTTAGCGGATGGGACATGGACTAAACTAAAAAGTCTGAGTACACGTCAACTCCATTTTTCCCAAAGATGGTTTCTGTCATTTTAGGTAGTTCTTATCACGCAGATGTATGTTCACGTGTTCATTTTTCTGATAAGTTTGGTTTTAATTAGTTATTTAACGCTATAAAGCTGTGAATCTCTCTCCCTGACAAGCTGTGGCCGTGCTCGGCTCATGATTGGTTCGGGCGGGTGACCTCGATATTGTGGCGCCACCACCTGATCACTACTGCGCAGACTCTGGCTCCAAATGATGTCAAAATCTCAAGATTCTACAATTTCATTTAGCAGACACTTCTGTCCAAAGCGACGTACATCTGAGAGTTCATACAACACAAGCAAGGATCTAGATTGGCGGGAACAACGTGCCTAAGTGCCAACAACAGCTTCAAGTCCGATCAGATACAGGTGCCGACAGGCAGTGCACAGAGGCAATGCCCAGGGTGTACATCTACAATATGGCAGCTCCTGTATCCGAGATATTTAAGCGCTTTGAGTGGTTGGAAGACTAGAAAAGCGCTATATAAATGCAAGTCCATTTACCACATCACATTATCACACAAGGGCTAGCAATACAATATATCCTGTGTATTGATTTAGGCTCAACCATGGTCTCATTTGTCCAAAGTACACAACAATATAGAAGAGAACTTTGAATAAATGCATGACCTCGTATTTAACATTGAAAAATCAAATCTTTTTATTAGTTTGATTCACTCGTTATAGTTTTGATGAACCCATTTCTTAAACATTCTTTTAGTTTTTTCTCACTGGCCAGCTGTGTCGTGCCCCTCTGCCCATCTCCTCTCTGCCCATCTCCTCTCTGCCCATACTAAAAGTGCAGCATTCACCCCAGCCTAGCGTGCCTCTGAGTGGCACGCATGTTAATTGTGGTAATGAAGGTCACCCAGAGGAGCAGCTGGAGTCCTTCTCTGTATCTACAACACTCCCTGCAGGGAAGTTCCTGCCTGGCGTGAACCTCACCAGGACACCGAAAAACACCATATGCTCTCCACCCACCACCTCGCACCTCTCCCAGGACTGCCGCTGAGAAATTCAATCACAGAGCCTGGAGCCATGCAAGATATCTGAGATACTATGAGGTCCGCTGTCCAAACTAGGATTAAGTGAGACAGAACTCGCAAGAAACTGTGCTCTATTTAAAGTTGAATTAAGTGATTTTTGATCAACTAGTGCAGTAACCGTTCAGAGCACGTGCCCGATTGCTTGGCCCCCAGAAGTGCTGCTTGCTTCGTTGTCGAGAGCTGCAGAATGGCTACTTGCACCCGCCAAGTGTGAATTGGATTAAAGACTCTTGTGATGTGCAAAGGACAGTCATACATACTGTATATACATACACCAGGCAGACAGAGAGAGAATCCTTCCTTTATAGTTAGATGATGCTGCTATAGCGCCACCTCTTGGCCAACTGACACCAAATTTGTCATGGTCACTCAGACATCATATCTACACATGTCCACCAAATGTGGTCGCAATAGCACCAAGTGTTCAGGACATTTTTTGTAATATAAGCCCACAGCATTTGAGCTAGCTTTGAGCGCCAGCTATAGCCAAACTGTATGGAACATCAACAATACAAAAACGTAACTTTTCACGGCTTGGTTCAGAGATGTTCTGTAGCAAATTTTGTGATGATTGCTCAAAATGTGTTGGAGGAGTAGCAAAAAAATCAGATTTGGACACTATTCAAAATAGCGTAAAATTAATCTATGCGCAACTGGGCGTGGCTTGTATGGATAGATTCGTCTGAAATTTTTAGTTTCTGAGATTTATGGTTAAAAAGTTACAGGCCAAATCGTAAAGTTCATTGTTATAGCGCCACCATCTGGCCAAATTGTACCACATTTGATACTGCACTCCCTTGGGTACTGAGCGATAGACCCGCCAAGTGTGAAGTCGATTGAAAGAAAGACATACAGACAGACAGGGATTCCTCGCTTCATAGTTGGATAGTTAGAGAGGTGGTAGAAATAAACTCAAAGAAACACAACCCTGATATACTCAAGTTGCTATCAAGCAAGTATGGATACAGTAAATTCAGCAATTAATTGCTATCAGGATAACGCAGCAACATAAACATCCTAGTGGAGTTGTGTTTCTGACTTTGGGATGTCCTGAGATGATTCTCAGTGCAAAGTGAACATTAAAGACTAAATTTTCACCAAAAGACCAGCACACCATCTGGTGCTTCCTCATTTCAATGCGACTCCTGTCTCCGTCTGACCGTCCTCTAAGACCACAAATCTGGGGGGTGCAACTGTGTGTGTCGAACATCCATTATAGGTTCGCTCAGTTGCCTCTTGTTGCTGTCTTGAAAACCATTTATCTTCAAAATGCCAACTTTTCACAAAGTGAGAAAAACAACCTTGTTTTGAGCAAGGTCACATTGCATTTTTTAGATAATCCAAAGGATTTTGAAGCGGTTTTATGAGCATTAGAGTTTGGAGAATTTCCTCAACTTGTAATCCTTCTACCTAATCTGAAAACGCAAGAATCATAAAACTCTGAGACGCCTGGATTTACTGGGCAGCAGCACTCTGCAAAATGTTTTCCATATTTTTATTTTATCACAGCTTCTGAGGAAAGAGTAGTGAGATTGACAATCTAATACATGATATCTACCATGCAATGCAAAGGGAAATCAATCATATGGTGCATTGGTTTGTTAATGATTATGCGTATAGTTGAGCACTCTTCAAGTTTGCACTCTTAAGCCTTAAGCTTTTACAATTAGGATTGTGTAAATTTTAATTACTGAATACCAACAGCAGAGCTTTTATGTTAATTCTGTTTGGATTATATATGATTGGTGTATTTTACGGGCTACAGAACCTCCTCACTACTGATCAGTCCCTGATGCTTGTTGAGCACACATAGTTTGTTTTGATGCCAAATTGGGTGCAGCTCTGTCACCTTGTACAAAGTGATGTGCATTTAGAGTAAAAATGCATGTAATAAAATGTGACCTAATGCAATGCTACTAACATATGAAGAGCCAATGTGTCAAACAGGCTGATACTGTATGCTATAAGACATACAGTACTAGATGATGGCAGAAATTCTGCACAAAACAGTCTTATGCAGATAAGTCCAGTACCTTCACAAACAGTTGCTGATGCACTGCAGAGACTGTAGGGAACACTTTCTAAAAGTACTGTACTTATATATAAATAAAGATCATATATCTACACAGAACTTTCTCATAGTTCAGGCCAACACCAGGCAGTCAGACAACTTACTTGAAGCTTAGTGTTCATCGGGATTTAAAGGTTAGATAGGATGTGGGCTGGCACGTTGGCATCTCACTCTCTCCAGGCAGCTGTGTGGCTGAAC
Source organism: Sebastes umbrosus (assembly GCF_015220745.1). Lineage (NCBI taxonomy): Eukaryota > Metazoa > Chordata > Actinopteri > Perciformes > Sebastidae > Sebastes > Sebastes umbrosus. The sequence continues at coordinate 17,234,169 of NC_051284.1, forward strand.
AGCCCGGTGACAGCAGACAGCAGGGACTCTAGTGGTCTACTGTTGGGACTCCCTCTGTCAGACGCCGGGTGGGCTCTGCTCTGGTATTTCACATTAAGGGCATGGCTTAGCATCCCTGCAGACTCCCTGACAGTGCTGTATCGGTACACGCTGTGTACTAGTGGGAGTTCAAGCACACACACATGCAGGAAAATGCATGTTTCTTTCATTTATGCGTAATTGGTAGATGCTGTCAGAATAAATGAGGATACTTTTTAAACTGTTGGGAATTGCCCGTCTCACTGGTTAGTGAGTTTTTTACAAGATGAATGGAAGCCAAAAACAAAAATTGAGGGTCTAATTTTGTTTCTCTCGCGCTACAGACAGAAGGGAAGGAAGAATGATATCATAGTTTAATATCATTCTCACAACCCCCCCAGCTGTTTTCCTGCCACATGGAACAGCCATCCATGAAAAGGCCAGATGGAAACCCGGTGACTGAGGGAACAAATGAAACTTCCTGCATGTTTGTGATCCATCCTGGCAGAGCAGCAATCTGTGCCCTTCAATGACACTGTTTTTATGTGTGCGTTTGTATGTGTGTGTGTGTGTGACAGGACCCCAGGGGACACATTCGCTGTCTTTTCTCACTCAGTGCTCTGTCTGGACCACGGAGTCATACGGTCATCACACTGTAACTCCTTCTGATCCATCAGAGATGGGTTTAATCTCAATGTCTGACACATTACGGGAAAACCTTGTGGGGAAGTGTGCTTGTTTGCCCTTAAACTTTCAGTCAAATGTGAAGATCAAGATCAGTTTAATTTCTGTGCTTGCCATACAGAGACTTGTCAGGATGTTTATAATTGCTCAAAGATGAAGCAGGGGTAACCAGTTGCCATCCAACAAATCCAAAACTGCCGTATATGTACAAAGCATGTAATGTCTCGTTGGATCAAAAAGTAGCCACTTGAGCAAGTGCAACCTGGGTTGGGTTTCTTTTGGGTTTTTTTTCAGAGCACTCCGACTTTTTTGTGCGGCTGCTCCGAGCGCTTCTATTTGAAAGTCTCTGAACTTGTCAGAAAGACGCTGGGAACACTTTTTTAACGAAGCGCTGGGATGAAGCACTCCCCAGCGCCCTGCCAGCGTTTTTCTGCCAGAGAAAATGACTATATGGGCAGACTCTGCCGTCTTTAGTGGTTGCTGTGTGATCGATTGCTGCTGAAAAGCAACATCAATTCATAAATCACATTTGAGACCTAGACCAAAAACTGTATGTGCGGTTGTGCACCCTGATCATTTATAGTTATGTTATCCCCACCGCTTTGTTCATTTGAAGGCTGCAAACGGAGGCGTCCTTCATCTGATGCCATCGGACTCTTTTTCAAATAGTGTCAGACAGCTGTTAAGGCCTCTCTTTACAGCTTATTGTTTAGCACGTATAGTGATTGTCAAGGTGTTGTTGTTGTACTGTATCAGATTCATGTATCTGTTTATGTTTGCTGGGGGCTTTGTCTTAAAGAACGTTGTCTCTTTAAGATGCGAGTTGAGGGAAATGATGATACTTTCTGCTAAAGTTCTTGAAGATGAATTAAAAGTTTGATAAATCAGCCACAAAGGTGTCCCTAATGAGGGGAGTGACTGAAAACCAATATAAATATCCAGTGAGTGAGCCAGCAGCCCCTAATTGGATACTTGAAGAAAGTATTGATCTGGATTTCAGCTTTGTTGTTATTGACATTGGTGAGTTTTTCCAATATTTCACCCCATTAAAGTCACTCCTTTTATCTCCTAATGCAGTGGCAGCAAGCACACCCAGTGGAGCTGCTTACCTCTAATTTTCATTCCTTCTTTAATAGCTCAACATTATATAACCCAACATCACACAAGATCGCATCATTTGGGGTGTAAGAACATTTCGATACACGAGTATCACGATATTATGTTGTGTGATATCGATTCTCCAAAACACTATTGATTTTTAATTAACCTGCTAACCGGCCCGGCTGCTATTCGCCCTTTTGGGGCCTAAGGAATCCATTGGTACCAAGCATGTCATAGCTGTCATGGCTTGTCGAGAAGGAGGCTAAATAATGCTCCAAAGTTACGCTAAATTTTTCAGTTTTCCTAAAATTTCATTTTAAAAATCGCAATATAACGCCTTGCTTACAGTACCACAATATATTGCAATATATTGAATGGTTATCCCTCTTTCATGATACGTATCGCCAGATTCTTTCCAATACACAGCCCTATGCATCATACATTAATACAAATAAAGTGTAACCAAATGATTCACAGTACTGTTGGTCATAGATACAGGCCACAGGCTGCAGTTCTTCTTTAGACACGTCTGCTGTGACAGTGATCATAAACTCCATGAGACAGATCCAGGTTGTGTTACAGAGCCATGTGTCAACCCTTGTTTAATATATCCCTGGACAAATGTGTTCCTAATGTGCAATTGTATATGTTGATGTGGCCAGATCACCGTCTCTTTGTTCTTTCCCATGACCCTTTGTATTGAGTACTGAATTATTCCTCCTCCTCTCCACTTTGACCAAATGTTCCTGAGAACAGGACGAGTAGATTTAAAACGAGACTAAAGGCAAAAGGAGATGGTGCAGTAGAATGTTTATAACATCGTAAATCAAGTGACCTTCATGTTTGGGATAACCTTCCACTATTCACTCGATTTTTACTACTGAACAAGTCATTTTGGGAACTACCCCCTCAGTTAATCATCAATTTCCAGTTTAATACGGGACACATGTGTCTTGAAGATCCCTTTAATTGCACACATATGTCACCATTGCGTCATTTTGGAGATGAGGTTATGTCATCTGTATTATCTTTTAGATCGCTATTGTGAATGTAGACAGGAAACACTGCTGTGAGGGGGGAAAAAGCTCTCCAGCAGAGTCATAAGATGACGCCCCCCTGGGCTCCTATTATAGTCACAAGTTTAGCTGTCTAGCTACAGTTGGTGTAAAGGAATTAATCCAGAGTGCTGGAATTAAAAATGCTATTGTAATACCTCCTGGGGTTTGTTAAGGAGGATACATAATGGAGCCTTCTGTTCTGTGTAAAGGGATGTTTTTATAAATGTCATTTGTGGCTCAGTTGACTGTCTTCATGACCTTGAATCCTACTCTAGTCTGGATTTCTGGAGGAGGTTCTTGCTGAGGGGTTCTGTCGCCCGTTGAGGAAGACTGATGGATGCTCATTAGCATCCAGTCCTCCTTGGTGACATGCCACATTTATCACGTACCCCAAAACTTTGCATAAGACAAAAGCTTAAACAGTTACTGCTGATGTGTGTTTCGTGATTGAAGAAAGATCTTAATGGCAGATGTAGCAGTGATGTTCATCCACTTGCTTGAAGGAGAGCATTCAGGTTTTCAGCCTGGGTGGTGTTTTATCATAAAGGTTATGATAAAACACCACCCAGGCTGAAAACCATGAGTTGGAGGCCAGTTTTTAGGCACTATTATATTCATACCTGCTGCTCACGGAGCAGGGGTCCTAACCTAACCATGGCAACTCAAAGATACCACGTAGATTTTTTATAATATGTGAGCTTGTATTTACTCCACATGAAATATTGACCTCACCATATAATCCTGAGAAGTAATTTCAGGTGGTACAGTACATGGTAGGAATTGTGAACGCAACATACAGTATTCACACACAAACACACTTTTTTTTCAATACATAATAAGATATGTTTTCCCCTTCGTCAAAAGCTACAGCACGTCCCTTGAAACAGAAAACAGCAAACAAATGTCAATGCTTTTTTTTAGCTTTAATCTTATGAAAAGTAGACAGTGTGTCAAAGCTGAAAGAACAAAGTGCCCCGCAGCATTGTACTACACAGAGCAATCATTTTCTTTGCTATTCAAAAAATGTCTTCTGCTCTTGTAATGCCAAAAATATCTTTCTCTGAATTTACCTTTATCAGAACCATGACAGGGAAACTTGTCTGTTTTCTTAAGGCTTTCTTGAAAGTAGTATGTATTCAATGAATATTTGAAGTGGGTTGTGCAATATTAATCTCCATGTCTCTCCTTCCTTATTAAATACAGACGGTGCTTCACTAGACCTAGTCTAAAAGAGAACAGATGGGCCAGGAAATGAGATCTGGAAACAAGCCTGAACTGTAATGCTTTGATTCATCATTTGATTTCACTTTCTAGGGCTTAAGGTAGAATTCACTGGGAATGACTCACCAGTAATCAATCCAACTCCAACAGATTGTTCAGTAATTGCTCTGAGCAATTTAAGATATTGTGATAATAGATACATTAGTGGAGTAGTAGAATAGCGGGTTTAAATTCCTAGATTGCAAACATCACAAAAACCAAAAGCCAGACCACCCAGACAAGAAGTAAATAGTCCTGTCTCTCCAGAGTGACCATTAGTAACAGTGGTTTGTTTGGGGGGATACAATTACAGAAAGCTGGGATTTAGTTTAATAGGAAAATGACATCCTGAAATGATTCCTAAAGACATGTTTCATGATTATGAGTGTACAGTATGCTACTGCGATGAACAATACATTTGACCTCATCTGAATGATCTAAAAGCACTATCCGTCTTGTGCTCACAAACAGGTTATCACTTCCCATTTATCTCCAATACTATGTGACCCAGGTTTGACACGGAGTTTGTTTTTGGTTAAAAGATTTCAGTTTAGGTCATCTTTCAAGAAGTAAGTGTTGAGGAATGCACTTTTGTTTTGACTGTTTGAAATACCAGCGCATGCTTTTGCGTGATTATATCCAGATTAGGTTGCTATGAGGTCTTCGTGTATTAACACTCACCAGAGTTTTGGCACATGCAACAGGTTTTTGTATGCATTTCATCTCTTTTCACACTGAGCTGAGAAATTGTTCTTCAAAATGTAATGACCTGACACCACCTCTTTTGCTGTTTTATGCCTCCGCTACGGCGACAGTCGTGGCCGGAAGCATTATGTTTTCATTATGTTGTCCGTCCGATCCATTCTTGTGAACGCGATATCTCAGGAACGCCGCGGGGTAATTTCTTCAAAATTTGGCACCAAAATCTGCTTGGACTCAAGGATGAACTGATTTGATTTTGGTTGTCAAAGGGCAAAGGTCAAGGTCACTGTGACTTCACGTCCGTCCCATTCCCGTGAACGCGATATCTAAAGAATGCCTTTAGGGAATTTCTTTAAATTTGGCACAAAAGTCCACCTAGACTCAAGGATGAACTGATTAGAGTTTGGTGATCAAAGGTCAATTTTCAAGGTCACTTGACCTCACGTCCATCCCATTCTCATGATATCTCAGGAACTCCTTGAGCGAAGGTCTTCAAATTTGGCATAAATGTCTAGGAATCGAGGATGAAGGACTTCGATTTTGGTGGTCAAATGTCAAGGTCACTGTGACCTCACAAAATACATTTTAGGCCATGACTCAAGAATTGACTAATGACAAATTGCAAGCCAACAAACAAACTTAAAAACATGTCATTTTTAGCTTTGAGCCTGGTAGAGTCATGCTGAAATCCGTTCAGGTATCAAATGACCAGTAGGGAGCCATGATGGGGAGGCTGATGGGAAGTTGGTTCCATCGTGTCAGAGTAGGGAAGAAGCCTCAGGTCGGTGCCCCAGTGTAATTAAATATTTCTTTATATCCGTGGGCTCTGGCTCTAGAGGAATGTCTACTATGTGGACTGGGGCTTAGGCTCAATAGCTGGATTATTAAGTGGCCAATGGAGCATTGTGTAATGGACGAGCTCAGGGGGTCATAATGTGGAATACAGGCCTCACAAGAGACCTTGTGTTTCCTCCCTGGATGTGCACAGGAGCGGAAAGCAAGATGAGAAAGAGAAGCACAATGACCTGCCTCAGTGGAAAGTGTGATTGGGTTCTTTACCTCTGTGTTTGATGATGATGTTTTTCCTTGGTTCCTCTTCATAGGATTCTGCGATGTACTGCTTGTCCTTCATTGTGATTAAATGTAATCTACGCCTGATGTAGTGTAGATGTGAAACCATTTATCCCCTGCTATAAGACAAAGAAATATCATTTGTTTTAGTCCTGTGTATTGCTAAGTGACAATCATTTGGTGAGTTTGTCATTAGGCAGTTTTTGTGTTGACCTACTGGGGAGGTTGAAGCCTTGAACGAGCCAACTGGTTCAACAACTCTCAGCATTCGTTGCCACTGCTTTTCCGATGACTTCTTCTCTCCCTCCTTAACCTTATCTCCCAGCGGACCCTCATTTTCACTTTTTCCTTTTTCATCTCTTCACTAGCTGCTGCTCTGATTATTTTACTCTTTGTTAACTTCACGTTACTTCATTAATCATCTCCTCAAGCTGCACTCCACATGTCAGACATCAAGGGAGATGTCACAGTGATCAGTAGCGTGTTTGCACTGTATCATAAGCTGTCAACATGGTATCTCATCACCCCCAGAACCAAAGTGTTGCTGTCTGACCGTGTTACAGTTCAGCTGCTATGATTAAAGACTTAAAAGTTTTATGATTTTAAAGCCAAGTCAAGTATCAAATCAAACTGTGATCTCAACAGAAATGAGAAACAAGAGCTGAGATCATATTTACATAGTTATTTAGATTATAATATATGGCATTGCCACAAATGTTATGCGATAATGTACAGAAACTATTTGTTTTAACCTAAAATTAGTGATACTTTTAGTTTTTTGCTCACTCTTATGACATGTAGTAATCCATTTGGAGTAACTCTAGTTGTGTTGCAGACTGATAACTGGCTAAATAAAGGAATGCCACATTATTATTGTGGTGGAATAATTGATACACAAGTTATCTTTGGAAGGAAGAGGTCCGGAGCTGATGATGTCTTACAAAAGAAGGTTTATTGAAGCTTGATCAAGGAGAATTGTCAGGTCTCCACAATAGATGCTCTCTGCGTGAATGCCTCACAACTCTGCCCTTCCTCCCTGGTGCTCAGTGTCTTACCCCTTATCATGTTATGACTTACTTCGTTCCTCTGGTATCTCTGACCCTGGTTGCATTAGCGACTGGCTCTACGGTCTCCACTACAGGCACAGCTGTACAGATAACGGTGGCTCCTCTAGACAGGACTCCAACCCAAGAATGTCAACAGAGGGACACTCTGACAAACACTCTGACCTTTCTACCAATAAGAGAGGAATTGATGGAAAATTCCATCACAATTATTGCTTACATACCGTACATATATTATACACTCCTTACCTGTTTATTAAAAAAATGCAGAGTAGAACAACATTTCAGTTCAGCCACATTCTTTAATTACATAATGTCTGAGTTTCTTTGATTTGAACTGAACTCAAAAGAAGCTTTGGTGTCTCAAATGAGAGTTTTCATTTTTGGATGGCTGACGCACATGATTTGTCAAGCCTCCAGAATCCTTTTAGCGTGTTGTCCTTGGGTGAGTGTTATAATTGGATGGATAACAGATGTGACTGGAGGCAAAAGGCAGCTATGTTTTAAAAAGCTCATTTGGGTTTTGAACTCTTAGTGTTTAAGGGAGCTCGGATGAAAGGAAGGACTTTGCTTTCAAAAGATCCTCATAGACCCAGACTCGTTTTATTTTGAACACATGGTTTGAAAATGATGCAAAAACAAGGCTATATCAATGCCATGTAAGTCATTGTTGGGTTAATGAAAATGGAAACATGCAAATTCTGTTTTATTCAATGTGAAAAATGACACTTTCAACAATAATTCCTTGTCTCCTCCTGGTGTTTTAGTCATTTCAACAGCCATTAACTCTACCCCATGCATTTTCCCACTGTGAACATTTACAGCTATTAGCAGTAGTGCATGATTGTTGTTTTTAGGGGTTGTACAGTGTCTTAAATCAAAGTTAAACCACACTTCGAGGTGGCAAAACACACACAAAAAATGCATTAGGAGCTTTTCCTTGTAAACCCTTGCTCAGTTGTCAGCCAGCTATGACAACTTAATTTGTCACATATTCAAAAGATTATTTTCTTATATCAAGTTGATTAAAGTTGGATACTTACTGTCTGCTGCTCGCTGATTGAAGATCCTTTCATAAAGTAAAGTAATAAAGCTTTTTAGACATTTAGGATTAATGTGAAGTTGATGGAAATCAAACAAAAAAACTGATATAAATCATACAACACCAAGTTTTATAGTAAGTCAGATTTAATACCACTGCTTTGTTACAGTCTTTAGTGAAGAGGGCGACGTACCACTGTTCACTGCTCCATTGTTAGTGCTGTTATGTTAAGCTAATGGAGTCTGTATCTGTTGTATAGGAGCACAAAGCTGATCTCTATTCTACGGCTATTATTCACCGTGCTTTATGCACTCCCTTTTACTATTGGTGCCTTGCCACTGCATGGGCACCATCCTATCTGAGGAGGCCTTGTAGACAGCAGTCACTGTGTTTTCCAAGCCATGAATAGACTGTAGAGGCCTTTGTTCCGGGGTGGCGTTGCAAGTCTAGCCAGTGCAGCGGTTCATTCCAGTGACAGCTTCTTTCTGAAGATAACAGTGTGTTCCAGCTCAAGCGGAGTGGGGGCAGCTTTAAAATAGACCAGTAATCACAGACCCAGACGGTGAAAAGTGTTAGACGTGCCCCTCGACAACAGCTCTAATAACACGCTGCAAAATTCAACCTGTAAGGCAAACTGTTTGAATATTTACCTTGTAAGAGAGTGTCCTTGTTACCAAGACACTAAACCAATCTCGGACATATAAATATAGCAGAATATCATTTCACGTTGTTGTTTTTTTTCTCAAGAGATGGGGTCACGGAGTAGGCAGTATGTCATCTATGTAGTTTGACTCATTTAACACAGCCTCTTTAGTTCAGTGATGAAAGCATGAATTCATCTGATCTTTCATAAACTCTTTGGAATCATATGTTGCATCAGGCTGCTGACAATGATCCGTGTGGATTCAGCTGTTTAGTTTGGCTTCCTTAACTGCCCAGATGACTTTGAATTCTTGTTAATTTGTGATCCAGCCTGGAAATCAAAACCGCATGTGAGCCGTCCCTAACTCGCTGTCCCCGTGTGAACCTCCTGGCCAGGTGCCAGCCTCTGCTTCTCAGGTGTCTTTTGTGCCATGCAAATGAGATTGCCATGGCAACCGTGTCTACTTACTGTCAGAGCGCGGTCTGATTTGTCAAGAGATCCTCAGCCCACCTGGTTGAGAGAGAGTCTGTGAAATGCTTCTTTTGAAGTAGGACAGATGGGAGTCAAATGAGTAAAAACATGCTTTCATCTTTTAAGGGTGATTAATAGGCGATCTTCAAACTGTAATCAGAAATTGGAATATAAACATAATAATCTGTTTAGCCACACGATTGCATATTGCCGATACAAAGTTCAGTAATGTTTTCATATTTTTTTTTTTATATTTGCCAGTGATAGACGCTAATATTTTTAAACACTGGCCCCACCAAGGCCACCAAGCTCCTAAATGTGGTGGCCAAAAGTACATTTTTTGTGGCCAAATTGTAAACGTATGTGAAAACAATACAGAAAAGGTGATTTAATGCAACTTAACACAGCCTTCTCTAACTGTGCCATTAACAGAATGGAAACATGTAATTATATATTTAAAATGAAAAGTCAAGTTCTTTTTCTCTCACAGTCTTGTAGTGTACACACTACAAAAGATACAGTCCATCTTTTCACATAAAAACACTAACGGCCACTATAAAGCATTAATGCCGATCTCCCGATCGCGTCCCTAAAGATAACTCTTTATTTCAACTTCACAAATCAGCCGGTCTTCGTCCATAGCAGCTCTTTCAAAGCGAGCGACAGGAATTAATAGAAACAGGGCGTCAAACAAAGTTCAGTTGCGATGTGCAGCACTGCGTCACACGCGGCCAATACAAAACAAGCAATCAAACTGATTTTGTCTCTGACGTTTACTCGTGTGCATTCAGTAAGGACACCATAAACAGAGACCTGATAAAACTTCGTGGCCACCTACAGTGGAAGAAACAGCAAAAGTGGCTGGCTGGTAACACTTTCTTTTGTCATGGTGCTGCAATACTGACTATACAGATATACAGTGTGCACCAATTTCCAAAATGTCAGTTAATGTTGGCTTGATGTGTAATAAGCTGTGCAATGTGTAGTGTGCACTGTATAATCCTTCACACTACTATCTTGTGTATTAGTTGCTTCACTTCTTCTGGGTGAGTCTAAGAACAATCATTCCAAGGGCAACACGGTGCCTCCCTGACTGGAATGTGCAGTTACACATTATCTTCCATATCTGATGTGATCTTTTGTTATTCCATGGTTTTGCATTTTCATATCTCTTCTCGGATGGCCCCAAAAATGCTGATGTTTCTCATATTTCTGGCTTGTGGATGGAGATTTTTTGATAAGCGTCAGTGTTGACACGAGGATTAAGTTGTATTATATCAGGGGAAAGAAAGTTATTAATGTTATGCCCATGCGGGTGGTCCTTGGTGTCATTGGCAAGCTCCAGTGTTTCTGCATGAATCCCATAGTTGCGCCACACTTACTACAGCATTGGTTGCACTGGATTTTATTTGTTTCCCTAGCGCTGTATTAAACATATCCACAAATGCTTGCATGCATTCATAATCGAAAACCTGCACACTTCTCACATGATCATATTTGTCATTACAGCTTTTGCTAGAACTCCTCCTAGTGCTCACATTTCTCTCTTAACAATCACAACTCTGATAATATTTCCTTTAGGGATAGCTGATCCTTAGACGGTTTACTCTGTGGTGTTCGCAGTCTGTGAATACTACAATATGAGTTTTCTCTCAGGCCGCATAGCCAAGCACAACAAGGGACTGATCCACTGGAGGAAGTGCGAGCATGTCACCATCAGAGCACGAGAAAAGACCCGGACAGGAACACCTTGCATGGCCTTCCTCTGACAGCCCACATGGAAACAATGGCTTTGGCAGCCTCTCAGTGGTTGTGGGCTTTTTCCTTGTTTTCAGATATATTATCTCTAGCCAAGTGGTGTTTTCTCATTCTCATAAAGTTTATTATGCTTTCACATTGTGTTCAGGGTGCGATTGCGATTATTGTGTTTGCTTTTGTAAAAGTGAAACAAGTCAGGGGCGTGTATCACATTATAGTTTAATATTTAATCCACTTCAGTTCATGTTCAGGAAGGGATCTTTGTATCTTTGTCTCTTCACTCTGTACAATAGTTCAAGCTCAGTGAACTTTGGCCTGTGAATCTCAGTCTCAACTCGTCAGCGTCATGACCACTCATGTTCAAATTATACACGGAGGCAGTGGTGGATGAAGTACCTGAAAGCCACACTTGAGTAAAAGTACAGATATCTAACCAGAAAATGACTTAAGTAGAAGATAAAGTCACCTATTAGGTGAATATTACTTAGGTAAAAGTCTTAAAGTGTCTGATATTTACTTTACTTAAGTATCAAAAGTAATTTTCTGATATTAAATGTACTTAAGTATTGAAAGTAAGTAAAGTACAAATAAATGATGTTAAGAAAAACAAGTCAGATTTTTTAGATTTATGAAGTTTATTCCTCTTAACATGTACACCACCTTATAAATGGAGGCAATATTACACTTGAAGAAAAACAAGGTCTCCACAACTTAAAGGGTTTAAAGAACAAAATCCAGTTTTTCCTTCCGTCGTAGTTGCAAGTAACATGATCTGACATGCAGCCTGCCTGGACTTGAGCGGAAATCAAAACTTAACGACGGCTTTGTGAACACTTTGCTTGCACTTGCCCGTCGCGTAAATGATGTAACTTGCAAGCTAGAACCACTGATTCGCCAAACCTGCTTGCTTGCAATAGTAACAAAGTAAAGAAGATGCTTAGGGGAAATGCATCAGAGTAAAAGTACACATTTTATTTAGGTAATGTAGTGGAGTAAAAGTGAAAGTTGACAGAAGTATAAAAACTCAGTCAAAGTACAGATACTCTAACAAAGTATTATTCCTTTGTTACATTACACCACTGCAAGGAGGGATCGGTGGACGGGCTGTTGTTGTCTGGTTTAGTAGTCTAGCTGAAAAATGTTACAAGCTACAGTCTAAAATAGAAGCTTACTGTGGCACTGGATATCAAGTGTTGGTAAATGAGGTATAATGTTCAATGATGTGAAACTAATTTCTTACTCCCTTCTATGGTTTTGTCATCAGCGGTTGCATCTCAGCTTGCTTCTGTCATTATTTTGCTCGAGAATGACTTCTCTAAATTCATTTTTCTCCACACTCCCAGTATCACTCACTGGTTGAATTTATCACGAGAGCAACTTGAGGTTTCATTTTAGTAGAAGGGCTTGAGCAAATATTTTCTCTCAGTCCTCTCTTTGATTGCTGTTTCAATAAATTCAGCTCCTCTAACTTTCGGTAATTGTTTAATATGCAGGGGAGCCACTCAGACAAGGTGGGAGTCAACAGCTGAATATGAAATTGATTTGAGAGGCTCAAA